>NW_006399981.1:3212419-3233416 GCF_000299155.1 Elephantulus edwardii
GAAGGATGATTATTGTCCCTAAAAACCCACTGATGATTCAGCTATAGATTGGTTCTGATCAAAGGCACAAAATAACAACACACCTTTATCAGAGAGTACTTCATGATTTTAAGCAGATCTTACACCAGTATAAAAAAATGCATATTGATGCTTCCTCTGTACAAGGCTCAATAATTGTTGTTATGTGCTCTTGAGTTGGAACCAACCCTTGGCTGACCCTCCAACAATGTTCCAGAGGCAGTAAATTGAAAGGGAGGAGATTGCACATCCTTCTCCCATAGAGGAGCTGGTAGATTTGAACCATGTACATTTGGAATTGCAATTCACCTTCTTACCAATAGGCAATCAGATATTATTATTAATTAGTATTATTACTATTACTACTAATTATTATTACTTTTAATAGTATTATTATTTTTACTACTACTACTAATTTCTGGAAGTATCATATGAACAGAAGCCAAAGGTAATGAAAGAAGAGTGGAAGCTACATTGAAGGCATTGACAAAAAATAAGGCCCAAGGAATTGATGGCATATCAATAGACTTATTTAACATATGAAGCCTTGGATGCACTCCAGGAAATTTGGAGAACAGTGTCCGGCCAATATATTGGAAGAGGTTCATATTTGTTTCTATTCCCAAGAAGGGTGATCCAATTGAATGTGGAAATTATCGAACAGTATCATTGATATCACATGCAAGCAAAATACTGCTGAGGATCATTCAAAAACGACTTAAGCAGTACATTGATAGGTAATTGCCAGGAGTTAAAGTGGGATTTAGAAGAGGCTGTGGCACCAGGGATATCATTGCTGATGTCAGATGGATCCTGACTGAAAGTAAGGAATATCAGAAAAATGTCTATTTATGCTCTATTGACTATGCAAAGGTATTTGACTGTGTGGATTATGACAAGTTGTGGCTGACATTGAGAAGAATGGGGATCCCAGAGCACTTGATTTTGCTCATTTGGACCTATACCTGGATCAGGAGGCTGTTGTGCAAATGGAGCAGGAGAGCACTGCATGGTTTGGAAGTGGGAAGAGAGCGTGTCAGGGATGTATTCTATCTCCACACCTTTTCAATCTGTAGACATTAGACTCTGCGTAGAGAAATGTGGCATCAGGTTTGGAGGGAGACTCATCAATAACCTGTGTTATGCAGATTACATAACCTTGCTTGCTGAAAGTGAGGGGGATCTGAAGCACTTGTTGCAGAAGATGAAGCAATGAAACCTTCAGTATAGATTGCATATCATTATCAAGAAAACAGATTCTTACCAGTGGATCAATAGGCTGTTTCATGATGGATGGAGGGGAGATTGAAACTGTCAACAGCTTCATCTTGCTTGGATCCACAATTAACACCCTAAGTATGAGCAGTCAGGAAATAAGGAGACACATTGCACTGGGAAAACATACAGTTAGGGACATTTCCAAATTATTGAGAAGTATTCATGCCAATTTGAGGACTAAAGTCCGTCTGATTCAGGCCATGGTCTTTCCAGTTACTAGCTATGCATCCAAGACCTGGATGATGAAAAAGGATAACAGAAAAAGAATTGACACCTTTGAACTATGGTGTTGGAGAAGAGTAATGAACATCCATGGACCTCCAAGGGAACAAATAGACATGACATAGAGAGGGTGCAGCCAGAGTATTCTTTGGCAGCAAGAATGAGGCTTCACCTCACCTACTTTGGACATATTGCTAGGAGGGGCTATTCCTTGGAGAGGGACATGATGTTGGGAAGGGAGGAGGGTCCATGAAGGAGAGAAAGATCCTAAACCAGATGGATTGACACAGTGACTGCTGCGATGAGCTCTTTCTGGAAAAAAAAATTGAATGAACGTTTATAGAGAATTTGGATTTCCACTCATTTACTGTTGCGTATTTCCTCCCTGCTCATCCCCCTAGTTTGCTTTTCTCTTTCAAAAAAAGATTATTTCATTACTGTACAATATCTACCCCATAATCCACTTTGCTACGCAGCTCTTATCCCTAACTATTGTCATGTAAATAATATCTAATTACATATTCCCTTCAAGCAGTCCTATTCCTCTTCTGGTTTAATTAAGTGTACATTATTTATCTCTTCTGTTAGATTTCCCCAAACGCCCATGCCAGTCCTATTTTATAACAGTGGCATTATGCAGTATTTGTCCTTTTGTGACTGAGATATTTCACTCAGCGTAATGTCCTCTAGGGTCACCCATTTTGTATAATATTTCATGAGTTCCTTGTTTTTCAGTGCTACATAATATTTCATTGTGTGGATATACCACAGCATCTCTGTCCATTTGTGTGAACAATGCAGCAATAAATATGGGTGTGCATGTATCTGTTTTGGTGGCAGTTCTGATTTCTTTAAGTTATAGTCCCAGGAGTGGAATTGCTGTCTCAAATGGTATTTCTTTTTCCAACTTTTTGAGAAAGCGCCATATTGCCTTTTATAGTGTTTGCTCCTTTTTACACTCCCACTAACAGTGAATAAGAGTTCAAGTTTCTCCACAATCTAGCCAGCATTTGTTGTTTGCTGCTCTGTTGAATTTTGCTATTGTTACTGGGGTGAGATGATATTTCATATTTGTTTTGATTTGCATTTCTCTTAGAGCTGGGGATTTTGAACATTTCTTCATGTGTTCACAATGTGAGGACGGCGCAGGACAGGACTAGGTTCAGATCTTTTGTTCATAGGGTTGCTATGAGTCATATTCGACTTGCTGGCACCTGACAACAACAACAATAATCAATGAATACTATTATTATTTCTTATTTTATTTAAGTAAAAGAGTCTTTTTCCATCCAAGCAATAATGTTAAGTAAGTCTGGCAAAATGAAGCAAAATTCATATTAGGAACAAATATAAGTCAAAGGTCAGATATAGTGTCTTAGAATCAAGCCCTGCACAATCACCACCAGGAAACAGCATTTTGCCTAAGCACCTCAGTCCTGATGTCTGTTGCCCAGGGAAGCAAAGTAATTAGTGTTTTAGGTGCACAAGTGTCTTGGCATGGGAGCAGTGATGTCAAGAATGCCAGACTGGATTAAAAGCTACTCACAAGATTTTAAAATCTCTGCAACATCATCCCAGTGATTGAAATTCAAGCCCAGAAACTCTCTCAAACAAGGAAGTGAACCAGCTTTTTAAATCTATGACACAAGTGGCACAATGTCTTTCTATGCTTTCCTCTCAGACAATAACTTATCTCTTTCTCTCTGAGACATTTTCTAGTAAAATTGTGTTTACTTTCACCTTCACTCTTGTTTCATGCCTTTTACTCTCAGTTGTGTGCTCTAACAAAGGCTTGGCCCATGATGCCAGGATTATTACCTAAAAAGCACCGGACTAGGCCAAGAGTAGGGGATCCGTCCATGGTTGATTTTTCTCATTGTCTCCCACCCAATTCTTTTTTCAAACAAGGGAGACTTATAGCAGGACATTGACCAATGGTGACAGTAAATCCTTTCAAAACTAGTGAATTGTAAGATGGAGATTTTCTTGGCTACTACTCTCTATATCAAGCCAGAAACTTCACAGGATAAAGAGCAAAGGGACTCCACATGACCCTGTTCAAAGTTGACTCCGTCTAACAGACTCTGTCAGTATGAAGTAGGGCGAGGAGTTACATTTATTTATTATATTAAGAGGTCCTGGTGGGTTAAATGTTTGACTTCCAAGGTTAAAGGTTGGCAGTTAAAATGCACTTAGGACCTCCTCAGGAGACAGACTTAGAGATCTACTTTCATAAAAAAATGACAACCTCTCTACTCTATCACATCAAAATAAATGGTGTTAACATTGAGAAGAATGGAAATCCCAAAATACTTAACTGTGATCATGTGAAACCTATATTTAGACCACGAGGCTGTCAGCTGAACAGAGCAATGGAACACTGTATGGTTTAAAATCATGAAAATGTTGAGGCAGGGCTGTATCCTTTCTTTATACCTATTCAGTCTGTATGCTGAGCAAATAATTCAAATTGCTGTACTTTATATAGGAAAGCGTGGCATCAGAATGAGAGGAAGATCCATCAGCAACCTGTGTTATGCAGATGACACAGCCTTTCTGGCTATAAAGTAAGGAGGACTTGCAACACTTGCTGCAAGACATCAAAGAAGATAACCTTTAATATGGATTGCATTTCAACATTAAGAAGACAAAAAAGAAAAATCCTCACCACTAGTCCAATGGGCAATATCATAATAGATGGGAAAAGATTGATGTTGTCAATTATTTCATTTTAGTTGTATCCACAATCAACACCCTTGAAACCAGGAGTCAAGAAGTCAAAAGATATATTGCATTGGGAAAAAAAAAATCTGCTACCAAGGCCCTCTCTAAAAATCGATGATGTCTGTTTAAAGACTAAGGTGCATCTGATTGAGGCCAAGGTCTTTTCGATTATTTGCTATCCGTATAAAAGTTGGACAATGACTATGTATGACCTGAGAAGAATAAAGGTGTTTGAGTTGTGATGCTGGAGAAGTATACTGAACATCTCATGGACTGTCCAGAGAACAAACATGTCTTGGAGAAAGTTCCCCCAGGGTACTTCTTGGAGGCCAGAATGGTGAAGCTTCATCTCACACATTTCAGTATGTTGTTAGGAGGGGCTGGTCTTTAGAGAAAGACAATATGTTTGGAAGAGAAGAGGGTTGGTTAAAAAAGCAAAGACCACACCCCCCAAGTGAGATGAAACGACACAGGAATTATAACAACAGGCTCAAGAACATCAGAGATGATGAGGATGGCACAGAATAGGGCATGTTTCAGATCCATTGTTTACGACATCACTATGTGTTGTAGTTGACTCAATGACTCTTGAAGATAAGTCTATCACATAGTGTCAATTTGAATAAAAAAATCAAATGGATAGTGCTCAACAATAGCATTTATTAAATCAATTGCAGCTGTTTCATTATTTTGTCAATTCCTCTGCTTCTATTGGATAAAGAATTTTATTGTTGTTTGGTGTCTTCAAGTCTGCTCTAACACATAGGTATAATGGAACAAAATACTTCCCAATCCTGTGCCATTTTCATAATATCTGGTGCTTCTACCTGTTGTTGCAACCACTTTGTCAATCTATCTATTTAAGGGTCTTCTTTATTTGTTCTGACTCTCTAGTGTACCAACCGTGATGCCCTTCTCTATGGGTGGACCTCTTCTAGTAACATGCATGAAATATGTGAAACTAAGTCTCGCTTTCCCCTCCTTCAAGGATCCTATTGCTTCTATTTCTTCCAAGAAAAATTTCTTGTGGCAGCCAATGGTGTATTTTTCTAGTACCACAATCCAAAGACATGAATTCTTATTGTCCAATATTGTCATGCATAAGTTGTTGTATGCCATAAAGTCTGAGCTGACCAATAGATGACCCTCCTGCAGGTTTTCAGAGGCAGTAAATTACAGGAAAGGAGAGTGCCCATCCTTTTCTCCTTGAACAGTTGGGGATTTGAAATTTCCTGCCTTTGGGTTTGCAGCTTCTTACCGATAGGCCACCAGAGTTCCTGTCATGCATATCCTGCCATGAAAATACCATGGGTTGGATTAGGTCCCCTTCATCCCTCAGAGTAAGAACATTGCTTTTTAGCATCATAGAGAGGTCCTCTGCAGCAGGTGTTGCCACTGAAATAAAGCATTTGATAGCTTGTCTGTTCTGCTTCTGTGAGTGCTTATTGTGGATATAAGTAAAGCCAGGTCCTTGACAACTTCCATATTTTTTTCTATTTATCATAGTAGCATCTGTTGGTTCAGTGAGGGAGTTTGGTTGGGTTTTTGTTGTTGTTTTTTAAATGTAGAGTTGTAATCAATGGTGAAAGCTATAGTTAAGCTTGATCAGGAAGTGCTTCGCTATTTACTCAGCATACAAATTTCATGTTGTTGTTGGGTGCCATTGAGTCACCTGTGACTCATAACAACTCTATGTTCATAGCTCTGAAGTCTACCCTGTCCTGAGTGAGTCTCACTGACTTTGACACCCCTACCCCCATTGTCCTAGTTACTGCATCTGTCCGTCTCATCATCTGGGGTCTTCCTCTCCTGCAATGTCCCTCCGCCCTTCCAAGCATCATGTCCTTTTCCAAGGAAAGATGCCTTCTGGCCACATACCCAAAGTATGTGAGATGGAGTTACAAATTGAATAGCTATGGATTATGGATAGAACCTTGATATACACACTTCCTGAATTTTAACTATGTACTATATCTTTGCCTTCTTGTTCTTTTAAAACACTGCATCTTGGTCTATGTATTTGGTATATGTTGTTGTTGATTGACATCTAATCTGGCATGACTTATAGCAACCCTATGAACAAAAGCCTGAAGCCTTTCTATAGCTATCAACATTTATCAAAGTTCATAGAGTTTTCAGAGGCATGTATAGGCTCTGCAAAAACACAACAAAGTGTCCTGGAGTAACATTATTTGCAATGTTAACAATACTTTTTTATGATCTGCATTGTTGAGTGCCTTTGCATGGTCAATAAAAGAAAAATAAACATCTTTCTGGTGTTCTTTGCTTTCTGCCAAGATCTATATAATATCAACAAACATATCCATTGTTCCTCTGCCTATTCTTAATCAAGCTTGAAGTTCTCGCAGTTCCTTCTTGATGAACTCTTTCAGCCATTTTAAAATCCTTTTCACGAAGATTTTGCTAGTGCGTCATTTTAATGACATTGTTTGATAATTTCCACGTTCTATTGAATTTTCTTTTAAGTGGGAAAAATAGTAATATCTTCCAGTTATTTGACCAGACAACTCTTTACCAAATTTCTTGACATAGACAAGTGAGTGTGTCAAGGATTGTTTCTGTTTGCTGAAATACCCCGTTTGATATCCTAGCAGTTCTAGAGTCTTATTTTTTTACCAATGCCTTCAGTGAAACTTGAACTTCTTCCTTCAGTATGATTCTTTATTATATGCTACCTTCTGAAATGACTGAGCACTGACTAAATATTTTTAGCACAGTAATATTTTATATTCCATCTTCTTTTGATGCTTCTCTGATTGCCCATAGACTCTCTCAAGATTACAACTTAGGCTTCAATTTGTTCTTCCTTCCTTTAATCTTGAGAAATGTGGAGTGTATTATTCGTTTTTGGTTGTATAATTCTAGGTCTTTGTACATTTAATTACAATACTTTGCTTTGTTTTCTGTAGCCATGCCTTGAATTCCTCTATTTAGCTCTCATTTTCCCCCATCATTTCTTTCATTTGCTTTAGTTTCTGGAGATTCTAGAGAACATTTCAGGGTCTCTTCTGACATTCAGTTTTCAAAAATTTTCTAAAAATTTTACATTTGTTTGCATACAAAATTCATATACCTTGGATTTCATTGATAAACATACACAGTTGCTCACACATTCCTTCATTCATATTGTTTCATACAATCATCCCCAAATATTGTGTTTTATAAAAACTATCATCATACTTGGACCAAGAGGCAGTAGTCAGAACAGAGCAGGGTAACACTGCATGGTTCAAAATTGGGAAGGGTGTATGCCAGGGATGCATCCTGTCTCCATGCCTTTTCAACATGTATGCAGAGCAGATTATCCGAGAGACTGGGCTCTATGAGGAGAATTGTGGCATCAGGATTGGTGGAAGATCTATTAACAATCTCCGTTATGCAGATGACACAACCCTGCTTGCTGAAACTGAGGAGAACCTCATGCACTTGCTGCGAAGGGTCAAGGACTGCAGCCTTCAGTATGGACTAAGGCTCAATGTCAAGAAGACAAAGATTCTCGCCACTGGACCAATTAGCAGCGTCAGGATAGATGACGAAGAGATTGAGAGTGTTCACAGCTTCAGTTTGCTCGGCTCCACAGTCAACACTCTTGGTACCAGCATTCAGGAAATCAAAAAGCGTATCGCGATGGGAAAGTCTGCTGTTAGGGATCTCTCAAAGGTACTCAGGAGCAACAGTGTCTCTCTGGAGACTAAGGTGCACCTGATACAGGCCATGGTCTTTGCAATCGCTTGTTATGCATCAGAGAGTTGGACAATGACTAGGGAGGACAGAAAGAGAGTGGATGCTTTTGAGCTGTGGTGCTGGAGAAGGGTACTGAATGTACCATGGACTGCCAGGAAAACAAACAGATTCATCTTGGAGAGGATTAAACCAAGCTACTCCTTGGAGGCAAGGATTCTGGGGCTTCGTCTGACATACTTTGGACATGTTGCCAGGGTCCTTGGAGAGGGACATCATGCTTGGGAGGGTGGAGGGACAGCGCAGGAGGGGAAGACCCTCCATGAGATGGATTGATTCGGTGACTGGGGTAATCGGGATGGGCGTGTCAGAGGCGGTGCGGTTGGCGCAGGATAGAACAGGGTTTAGGGCTGTTGTGCATAGGGTCGCTATGAGTCGGAAACAACTCGACGGCACATAACAACAACAATCACCATTGATCTATGCCCACTATTATCCCATCCTTTCAGGTTCCCACTGGATTGTTCGAAATTCCTTTCTTAACTTTGGTTTTCACCTTTTGCTTTCTTCATGCATGATGCCATTAATATCATCCCAGAACTCAGCTATTTGTGTTCAGCGCATTCTATCTATTCTTGTCATGGAATGTTGCCATGTTCTTGTTAAATGCCTTTGAATTGAACACAACTCATAGCGACCCCATGAACAACAGACCTGCACCCTGTTTTATCATGTGTCACCCTCATAATTTCTGACAAACTTTGAGCCTTTTCCAGTAGTTACTGTGTCAACCCATCTCGTTGTAGGCCTTCCTCTCTTTCATCAACCCTTCACTGTTCCAAGCATGATATCGCTCTGCAAGGAATGACCTTTCTAACAACATGCTCAAAGTGTGTGAGACAAAGCTTTGTCATCTTTTACTCCAAGGAGCACTCTGGCATTACTTTCCAGAAGACATATATATTGATTCTATTGACAGTCTGTGGAATATTCAATACTCTTCTCCAAAACCATAGCTCAAAGGCTTCTATTCTTATTCTATCATTATCATCTCAATTAATAATTGGGTTGCTGATAATGAATTGATCTAGCCAGCCATAGGTAATCAGTAATCTGGTTTTCATTGGTCACAATACAATTTTTTTTAAAGTGGTTTTGTTTTTTTTCCTCTCCAAGAACTGCCTGAACTTTGCCTTGAGCTTCTGGAAATTAATTTGTGTATGCTTAGTAGGTGTGTCATACTTGATAGGTGTCTCTATGATTGGACTATGTGCATAACTACAGTTTATAAAGGTCAAAAGTTTGAATATATCTTGTCAATCACTAAGGAAATGATCAAATAAATTCCTTGTTCAATAAAGATATGCCTGGGCAAGTTCCCCTAGTTCTTTATGTAAACCAGAGGTCAAACTGCCCCATTCTGGGCTTGCTTGGGACTTGAAATATATTTTCAGTCACATTCTTGTTGAGGAAAATGTGGCTTTCCCTGTGTTTTCCGGGACTTTGAACATTACCACATTGTTGGTTTTTAATGCCCACCAAGCACTGGGGAAAATCACATAAAGAACTCAAATCTCGTCTGAACTTAGCAAGACTCAAAATAGAGCCAAGGTTATCACTGTAGACCACAACCACCTACAAACCAAATACTTTCAAACTTGAGCTCTAATGCATAGCTGTTGCCAAGGATCTCTTTAAAGTGTTAAAGAGTAAGGATGTCACTTTAAAGACTAAAATACATCTGATACAAGTGAAAGTATTTCTGATTTCCTCACATGCAAGTGAAAATTATGCAAAGAGTAAGAAAGGTCAAAGAGTAGTTGATGTCTTTGAGTTGTGGTGCTGGCAAAGAATGTTGAATATACCAAGGGCTGCCAAGAGAACTAACTAGTCTGCCTTAGATGAGGTGCAAATAAGTGCTTCTTAGAGGTATAGATGGTAAGACTTTGTGTCACATTCTTTATGTGCACAGTACCAGCAAAAGTCAGTTCAGGAGAAGGACCTTGTGTTTGGAAAAGTAGCATCAGCAAAAGAGGGGGAAAGCTTTAAAGAGAATGACAGAGGAAGTACAACAATGGGCTCTATTAAGCAGAGCAGAGATTGTGAGATGGTGTAGGATTGAGAAGGTTAATGTTGTACATAAGATTATTATGAGTCAGAGATGACTAGAGACCTAAGAATAGTAGTAAAGGTACTCATTGTTAACCCAAAGGAAAGCAGTTCAAATCCACCAAGTACACATCCAAATTTGTTGATGAGTATTCCTCCAAAATTCATGTTAGTTTTCTTCATATAGTTCAACTGCTTGGATTAGTTATATATTTATTTTATACAATAGGTATGAAAATCCTTCTTGCTGAAACTGAGGAGGATCTGAAGCACTTGCTGCAGAAGGCCAAGGACTGTCGCCTTCAATATGGATTTAAGCTCAACATCAAGAAAACAGATTCTTACCACTGGGTCAATTGGCAGTATCATGATATACGGAGAAGAGACTGAAGTTGTTTACAGCTTTAGTTTGCTTGGCTCGAGAGTCAACACTCTTGGTACCAGGAGCCTGAAAATCCAGAGACGAATTGCATTGGGAAAGTCAGCTGTCAAGAACCACTTCAAAGTACTGAAGAGCAACAACATCAGGCTTGAGACTAAGGTGCACCTGATCTGGGCCACAGTCTTTGCAATTGCGTGCTATGTGTTGGAGAGCTGGACAGTGACTAGGCAAAAGAGAAAGAGAATTGATGTCTTTGAGCTGTGGTGCTGGAGAAGAGTGTTGAATATACCATGGACTGTTAGGAGAACAAACAGGTTAGTATTGGAGGCAAGGATTCTGAATCTTCATCTGACATATTTGGGGCATGTTGCAAGGAGGGGTCTGTCTTTGGAGAGGGACATCATATTTGGAAGAGTGGAGCAACAGAGCAGGAGAGGAAGACCCTTGATGAGATGGATCAATTCAGTAATTGAAGTAATAGGAGTGGGTATAGCTGAGACAGTGAGGTTGCCACAGGATAGAGCAAGGGTTAGGGCTTTTGTGCACAGGGTCACTATGAGTCACAGGCGACGGCACAACAACAACTAGTTTATTTACAAAATTTGAATATACATTGTTTTCAAGAACAGATTCTTTTAATTTCTCTCACTGCCCCCATTAAATTGTATAAACTCATGACTAATCCCCCCCCCCTTTACACATCCTCATCCCTCTGCTTCCTCCTTTCTCTACCTTCCTTGGATCCTTATACTCATTCTATAACAATGGCTTTATACAATATTTGTCCTTTTGGGATGGAATTAGTTCACTCAGCATAATGCTCTCCAGTCCCTCCCAAGTTAGGTAATAATTTACAAAATCATTACTCCTGTGTGCTTTTTAGTATTCCATTGTGTGAATGTATCATAATTTCTCAATCCATTCATTTGTGGTTGGACTATTCGAGCTATTTCCATGTCCTTTCAATGGTGAGTAATGCTGCTATGAACATTGATGTACAAATCTCTGTTTGTGCCTCAGTTCTCATTTTCTAAGGGTATATTCCAAGTAGTGGAATAGCTGGATCATATGCAATTTCTATGTTCACTTTTTTAAAGAAATGCCAAATTGTCTTCAAGAGCAATTTTTAACGTCCCCTCTGACTGGAGAAGAGTCTTGAACATACCATGGACTGACAGAAAAGAAATAGGTTTTTGTCTTGGAGCGGGTAAAACCCAGTCTCCCGATGGAGTCTAGGATTTTTAATCTCCATCTCACATACTTTGGGCACGTGTCCAGGAGAGATCAGTCCTTGGAGAATGACATCATGCTCAGAAGGTTGGAGAGACAGCGCAGGAGAGGGAGACCTTAGATGAGATGGATTGATGTAGTATCTGGGGCAATGGGGGTTGGTGTGTAGGAATTAGTGAGACTGGCTCAGGACAGGAAAGAGTTTAGAGCTATTGTATGTAGGGTTGCTATAGGCAACAGGTGACTAAATAGCACTTAACAATAACAACAACAACAACAAATTATATTTATTGTGTGTTGTTTTTTTTTTAAATTTAAGCCTCTTGTTTAGACTCAACAAGATCTGGTGCAGGGCGTTTGTATTTAAAAGTCTGTTGTTATTTTATTTTGGAGGAACATTTTTCCCACTGGCGTAGCACTCTTCCATCAATTTGCTGTACTGAGGAAACCTGGGATTGCTGTGATGTTGAACTGTGTGCCTTTGGAATATCAAATGCCATGACAGTTGCCCATGGTGGACAGTGTTTGATAGATCTCCCAATGTAAGACAAGTTGGGAAGCAAGAGTGGTATCCACTTCTTAAACAACATGCGTCTGGAAACTCTATGTACTTTGAGAAATGATGATAATTATAGAAAGGCTTCAGGTCTTTTGTTTCTAGGGTCACTATAAGTCATGTTCGACTTGAAGGCAATCCATATCAACAATACATGACATCTATTTTGTCTTTTTCTTTCTCTTCTCTCTTTGTAATGACCTTTTGTCTTCTTCTATTGGTCATATCCTTTGATGCCATCCCACAACTCATCTGGTCTTCAATCATTGGTTTTCAATGTTTTAAACTTATGCTTAAAATAATTTTGAAATTCAAGTGGAGTAGACTCAAGATCATATTTTGCTTCTTGTGGACTTATTTAATGGATCTCACTTTATGTGCTAAATAGAAATCTGATCGACTACATTTGTGAAAGGAATTGTTGGAGATGTTCAATATCTGCAGGCAAAACTAGGAGAGGGATGGGTTTGATTATGGGTCAGACCCTCAATTACTCATGTGTAAATTCAAATTGAGGCAGATTAAAATAAAAATAATTCCACAGACAACTTACCATATTGTTTTTATTGTTATGTGCTATCAAGTCGCTCAAGACTCATAGCTAACCTGTCACTATACCCTGCTCTAACCTGTGCCAATCTTATTGTCTCTGACACACCTACCCCATTACCCTAGTCACTGAATCAATCCATCTCACTGAGGGTCTTCCTCTCTTGCACTGTCCCTACACCCTCCCAAGCATGATGTCCCTCTCCAAGAAGAGGTCTTACGTTTCAATGTATTTAAAATACATCAGACAAAGCCTCAGAATCCTTGCCTCTAAGGAATAGCCTGCTCTCACCCTCTCTAAAATGAACCTGTTTGTTCTCCTAGCAGTCTACGATATATTTAGTACTCTTCTCCAGCACCACTGCTTAAAGGACTCCATTCTCCTTCTATCATCCCTAATCATTGTGCAGCTTTCTGATGCATAGCAAGTAATGGCAGATTATGGCCTGGATTAGGCAGATAGAAGACTTTTTAATTTTTCCTATAGACTCTGAGGAATCATAGAATGTTTAATTAGGAAACAATTTGATTTAATTCATTTTTGTTTGTTTTAAAAGCAAGATTGTACTGTTAGAAGAGTGATAGGGAAAGTGATTTAAATCTATACCCTGAGAATTTTGTACCAAAGTCCAGAGAAGATGCAATGAGGTCTTGATCTTATAAAAAAAAGGATAGGAAAGAATGAGGAAACTTGACAACTGACTAGATTTGAGAGTTGTGATGAAGAAGTGAAACATCTCAGGTAGAAAGAAAACGAACACAACAAGTCAATGAGGAAATTCCAGATTCAGGTACTTAGGTATACAAAATGGCATGACAAGTGGAATGGAATGGAAAGAGGACAATCGCAGATAGAACATGTGAAGGACCTCTGTCCCCCTTACCTCCATCCCTAACAGGGGCTTCCTGTCATTAGGGACCTAAAAATGCCAGATAAGATACAACCCACACTAGAATAGCCAGTTCATGCTGTAGTATTGCTCTTTGACACCTTTCTAAAAGAATTTTGGCTAATCTTTTCTGTCATCTCAAAGATTTGACTTTTCTTGTTCTTCAAAGAGCCTAACAAGCCCACATCTTCACCTGTAAGAAAAAGGGAGGAGAAGGCAGACCCAGATCTGGTGTTCCTGAGCCGTGTTCCTGTCTTCAGCTTTCTGCCTGGGTTGATGAATTACCCAATATAAACAAGCAGGGAGGCCAGGGCTCAAATGCAAGGCCTTGACTGGGATTATTGTGTGTTCCTTTCAGCCTGGGGTTGTGCCGGTTTATACTAGTTGTCCTAACCATTACCAACAGTTCTCCTTTTAACTCTTAAAAATATTTTGATCTGTATCACAGATAACATATCCATGCTGCTTCCAACTCTTGATCTCACGTTCTTTTTACCATATTTCACTTGCCAAGACCATGGAAAATGAGCATCTTTGAATAGTTGGTTGAGGAGCATAGCAAGTTGGTTTCTGGGATATAGTTTGCTTGATCTCCACTGGCTTTCGGCAGAGTAATTGGAATGCCAAGTAGTCATAATTGGCTAGTGAAAAGAGGAAAATTGCCTCAGAGAAGCAAAGAACACTTCATGGATAAATTATTTTCTTAGAACTGCAGAGGTCTGCGGCTGGTTTGTTTTGGGCTGATCGCTTCAGGAAACTTCCATAAAAAACAGAATGACAAGAAACATATACCATCCACACTTGGGGGAAAAAAAACCCCTCATTTTCGCTGTAGTTTATTCTTTTTTTTTGTTTTACTAACAGTCCTTTTTTTAAAAAAAATGAACAGTTTTAGGCTAACAAAAATTGAACATAATGTCCAGAGAGTTCAAAACCGTGGTTAATATGAACGTTGAAGCTGAAGGAAATTAGAACAAGTCTGTCAAAATATACTCTTGAGTAGATCCTATTTGAATTTAGAGACCATTTTAAGAATAGATTTGATTCACTGAATGCTAATGCTTGATGATCACACAATTTGAGGGTGCCATCAAGGACATCATAGATGAAGAGAGCAAAAGATGATTAAAAAGACAGGAAGGAAAGAAAGGATCAAAATACATAGTGGCACAGACTCTGAAACGTGTCACAATGGGCTTAAGTCCAGCAGTGATTGTGCGGATGACACAGGACTGAGTGATGTTTCATTCTGTTGTATTTAGGGGCTCAATGATTTGAAACTGACTCAAAGGCACCTAACATGATTTAAGACTCCACTCTTTGGGTTGCAGAGGCCTATGGCATTTTTTACAAAGCTACGATGTCATGCATGCACCAGTGCTGTCTCCTACTGGTTAGTAACTGGCCTAAACTTGATTTGCAATCTATTTGTCTCTCTCCTTCTCCTTTATGGTAACTACTAGTCGATTTTTTAAAATGATTTCTACCTTTCCATCAAGATCTCTGGTGGCACAGAAGTTAAGTACTTTGCTGCTAACCAGAGACTGGTGGTTTCAACCCACTAACTGCTCCATGAGAGAAAAGCTGTGGCAGTCTGCGGGCATGAAGATTAGTCTTGGAAACCCTGTAGGTCAGCGTGCCTCTAGTTTGTGGAGTTGCTATGGGTAGAAATCAACTTGACAGCAATGGCTATAGTTTGACCTGTTCTAGAGAACTCTTTATTCAGAACTGTATAATATGTAGCCTTCTCAGACTAGCTTCTTTTACTCAACAGTATATATTTCAAGATCTTCCATGCCTCTTATTCCTTGATAGCTTTTTTTTTCTGGAAGAAAACCCCATAATATTGAGGGACTACAATTTGTTTATCCATTCATCTGTTAAAGGACATTACATTTGCTTCCAGTATTTGAAGCTCATGACTAAAGCTGTTATAAACATTGACGTGCAGGTTTTTGTGCAGACATACGGTTTAGCCTCTTGTGTTTGCTCTATACTTTCATCCACCCACCTACACTTAAGGAACATGGCATCTGTTTATTCTCCCTTCAGCATGTGAATTGCCCTTAAATTTTCCTTCTGTCATTGATTCATTCAATAAAGATTTACTGAGTGTGTGTCACATGTTATGTTGTTGTTGAGTATCATCAAGTTGGAACTGACTCATAGCTGACCCTCCAGCAGATTTTCAGAGGCAGTCAAGCTCTTGGGAGGGGATTGCCCATCCTCCGCCTGTGAAGCAGCTGATGGATTCGAACCATATGCCTTACGGACCATAGTGCAGTTTCTTACTGCACTAGCGCTCTCTTGTGTCAGATATTGTGCTAAATGTTGCAGTCATAGTAGCACATGTGATAGAAGTGGCTTCTGTTGTCATGAAACTTTTATTCTCAGGGTCAAGTTCTTAAAAATTATGTATCTTACACATGAAAAGATTCCAATTCATAATAGCCATTGTATGATAAATGAATAGGATGCTAAAATAGAAAAGAATGGGTATGGATGCAGGAGCTAGTGAAGTAATGAGAAAGTACCTCATTGAGGATGTGACTTTAAGTTGCCATTGTTGTTGTTGTTAGGTGCCATCGAGTTGTAGACGACTCATAGCAACCCTATGAATGAAAGACCTGAACATTTGTATAACTTCCATCATTTCTCCACATTCATATAGTTTCTGGAGGCAAGCTATTTTGGAAGTGGATGTCACTCCTGCTTCCAAGCTTGTTTTAATCAGGGAGCTCTATCAAACACTGTCCACCATGGGTAACCATTATCACATTTAATACATCAGTGTCACAGAGTTTAGCATCACAGAAATCATGAGTTACTTCTGTACAGCAAGTGAAAAGATCAGTTCTATACCACTGAGAAGAATGTTTGACCCAAACCATAACCAGGCCTCTGGGCCGCGGATTAAAAATCACCCACCTTTGGCTTTGTAGCATAACTTTCTATCCACTAGGCCAACAGAGCTCTATGTTGTTATTTTTGTTAGGTGCCATCGAGTCGTATGACTCATAGCTACCCTATGAAAAAAAGACATGAACATTTGTATGACTGTCATGATTTCACCATGTTCACAGAGTTTTCAGAGGCAAGCTATTTCAGAAGTGGATGCCACTTGTAAGTTATAATACCAGTCTGAGAAGTAGTCAGCCTTTTAAGGCAGTGACTGGAAGGAGAGACATTGAAGAGAGGGGTCTTGTATGACTGAATCCTTGAGTTAGGAGTGATCTTCCCTTGTCCTACAAGCAAGAAGGAGGCAAAGGTTCTGAAGTAGAATGAGCCCTTGTAGAACTGACGCTGCTGGCATGATCTGAGGCTGGAAAAGGAGGCACGAATAGTCACAGATGAGAAAGAGCTCATATTCAGTCCTCTTGAAGAGCCTGGAAAGGGAAGCATTATGATTCAGCTTATGGTCTTCAGAGCTTTATGTGAATGTCAGATAGCTATACTTCAACCCCTGCACACACATCAGTCTAAGTTGGAAAACCCCCAACCTCTATGCCCTTCTTCTCCTTCCTTCCTTGGGGAGATTTTCTGGAGACTTCAGACAGGATTTCAGCATGGTGTTCCAGAACTTTATATGAATGGTGCTTTCTGGATTTGACAACAGGGATATAGTGATTTCAGGTCAAGTCAATAAAATCCATTCTATAAAGAGGCTATTACATGCCAAATTGAGTTCAACTAGTGTCTAATGTTACCCAGTCTTAGGATGAATTAATTGCTGTAATGCTATATAACAATTACAACCATTGATTCAAATGAAAATATTAGGTAATTCTTCTTGTGTGACTCACTTGACCTGATTAAACCAGACCCAAGTAAGTAAGTTTCCTAGGATACCTGATAATTTCCTGGTAGCTTATCAGATCATGTAATGATGAAACAGTTCTTATTAAAAAACAAAAACAAAAATTTGAAACATGTAAAAAACCTCTCTCAAACTCTACCACACGTATTTCGTAGAATATACAAAAGCAGTAAACTTGGAAAGTCTGATGCAGGGCTTACCTATATTTCTGTATATACATTTTTCAAAATTTAGTTGGGTAGATGAAAATAATTTAGATGAGAATCCAAGAAATTATCCACATCTTTCCCTTTAAGAAAATCTCATTAGGAGCATTGCCAGAGCCAAGAATGCACATGAGTGAATGGATTCTCCTCAGCTCACTCTTTCCATTCTAAGGCAGTTGACTTGTTCATGGACACCTGACGAGGACCAGGGAAATGCAGAAGAAGAAGAATACTAATAATACAGGCAATCTCCTCCTGGGCGATTAACTGCCTCTGATAACCTCCCAGAGGGTCAGCTGTGGGCCGATTTTCACTCTGTGAAACACAGCAACAATATTATATGATATTTATTGAGCTCTTGTTGTTGTAGTTGTTGTCGAGTTGGTTCCAGTACATGGTAACCATATGATTTAACCTCACAGATTAAAACCTTCGATGGTCCTTTCCCGTCTTCATGGTGGCTGGAATGTTTCTGAGGGCTGTTAACTATTGTGTCAAGCCTTGTAGCTGCAGGTTTTCCTTATTTATACTGAGCTCTTACTTTGCCAAACACAGTATGATTTCCTAACCATTGGTCGTTCTTGACATTTTCTAAGTGAAACAAGCTGAAGTCTTGCCTTCCTTGCTTCTAAGGGACTTTATGGGTCTCTTTCTTCTAAAACTGTTTGTTCCTCTGGCAGCCCATGATCGATATTCTCTCCGCAAACCACAATTCAAACGCACCAGTTCTTCTTTTCCCTTTTTTATTGTCCAACCTTTTCAGGTCTGTGAGACAACTGAAATATCATGACTCGGATCATGCACACCTTTGTCATCAGCGTGACATCTTGGCTTTTCTTGACTTCCCACTTTTCTATCTAAGCCTGGTAAAAAAAAATATTTGTAGTTTTCTCCTTTTAAAGGTTTCTGTCTTACACAGAGGTAGAGATATATGTGTGTGTGTGATATGTGATGTGTCTGATATGTGATATGTGTGTGTGTGTGTATGTGGTGTGTGTGTGTGTGTATGTGATATGTAGTTGACATGGAAGTGACTCTGATTTATAATGACCCTAGGTGCGCCATATAGGTTTTGATGGATAACTTTTCAGAAGTAGATCACCAGGTCATTTTTCCAAGACGTCTCTCTCTGGGTGATTCCAAACTGCCACCTGTTCAGCTAACAGTTGAGCATGCTGTTGGCACCACCCAGGGCATGCAAGCAGGCATACAAGGGAGGGAAAAGACAGAGTAGAGGACAGAATCTGGTGTGCTGTGTATACTGAAAAGACAATTCACAGGAGCATAGCTAAGTTCTGCAAGAGGCATCTCACTGGAGGGCAATTCAAGGGTTCTTGCTAAGGTTTCTTAGCCCTTGGAGCTGAACGAATTCAGGAGACTTTCATCTGTGAATCCTTTCTATTCTCATGAGATTCCTTTCTCTAGTACCTGAAGAACCATTTTAATAAAACCTCATTTCCATTTCTTAAAGTTGTTTAAAGCTACTCTGTTGGGGTATGCACAACTGGTAAAAAAAGACAGTGTTTATTTATGTTAAAAAGGAAAGATATTTCTCTAGATCCCTTTCAGTTCTTCCTGTTCTCATTAGAGAGAGGAGTAAAAACATTCAGTTTCCCCAGAGAGTAAAACCTTTTGCAAATCATAAGGGTTCACGTAGGTTTTTAAAAAATCCCAAGTGTTAAAAATTTCAAACGACCTTCCAGTGGTGACTTATTTTTTTTTTTAAATCAAGATTGACTATGCTTTTGCATAAATCACCCAAGTAATGACTTTCCATTCATTGGAATAATTTGCAAAAATGGCTTCACATATTCACCTATCCTGTCACTTAAGAAAGAAGCTCAGGCTAGTTTTACAAGAAGTGTTTACATCTGCTGATTTGTTATTGGTACCAAGTCTTAAAAGAGAATCTCAAGCATTTGCTAAGCAGCTGTGTGTCATAAGTCAATAGAAAGAACAATGTATTTTGATTCAATAGTCCTGACTTGTAGTCGCAGCTTTATTAATTCTCACAAAAGCAAATTCCTGAATTTGAATGTCAGTCTTCTCCTCTCTAAACTCAACGTCTAAGGTCAAAGTCACAGAGTCAGAATCAACTCATGGCTGATCCTCCCTCAGGTTTTCTAAACTGTAAATCCAAAGGGAATTTCCCCATCTTTCTCCTGCAGAGCCACTGATGGATTCAGACCAGCAGAGAGGTATGGACCTTGGGTTAGCAACACAACTTCCTATAAATTACATCACCAAATCTCTCAACTAAATCGTTAAACTAAGGAATTCAAATACAGTACTAATGACTTAACAGGATGTATTAGTTTCTCATTCAAGTGAGGAAGACTTGAAGCACTTGCTGCAGAAGATCAAACACTATGGTTCTCAGTAAAGATTGCATCTCAATATCAAGAAATGAACAATTCTCACAATTGGATTGATAGACAATATGATGATAGACGGAGAAAAGATTGAAACCGTCAATGACTTCATTTTACTTGGATTCACAATCAATACATTTGGAGCCAACAGTCAGGAGATCAGGAGACATATTGCTATCTTCATTTCTGTAGTCAAGGAGGACCTTTCTAAATTATTGATGAGCAATGATGCCAGTTTAAAGACTGAAGTACACCTGATTCAAGCCTTGGTCTTTTCAGTCACTTGCTATGCATCTGTGAACTGGATAGTGAATAAAGATAACAAAAGAAGAATTGAGGTCTTTGAGTTGTGGTGTTGAAGAAGAATACAGAATCTCTCATTGACTGCCAAAAGAACAAACAGAAATGTCTTAGAGAAGGTGCAATCAGAGGGCTCCTTGGAAGGAAGAATAGTGACCCTTTATGTCTTATACTTGGGCATGTTGCTGGGAGAGGCTATTCCTTGGAGAAAGACATGATGCTTGGAAAGGTAAAGGAACAATGAAGGAGAGGAAGACCCTCAACCAGCTGGAGCGACACAGTGACTGCTGCAGTGGGCTTGCGTGTATCAGAAGTACTGAGGTTGGTATCAGATAGGGCAGGGTTCACATTTGTTGTTTATAGGGTCGCTATGAGTTATAATTGACAACACCTAACAATAACATCAGTGTCTGTGCCTGCTATAACAAGTTACTTGCTATGAACTCAGTGGTGAACAACAACAGAAATTTACCCTCACAGTCTAAAAGGTCAGTCGTTCAAAATCAAGATATAGTCAGAATCAAGTTTCTCCTGAAGGTTCTTTTTTTAATATTTTTTTATTGTGAATTAAAGAAACTTCACAGAAAATTTGGATTTCCATTCATTCATTGTTGCATATTTTCCTCCCTAGCCCCTATCCAC
>NW_006399981.1:3233906-3235258 GCF_000299155.1 Elephantulus edwardii
ATCTGTTTGGATGGTAGTTCTGGTTTCTTTAGGGCATATTCCCAGTAGTGCAATTGCTAGGTCAAATGGTATTTCTATTTCCAACTTTTTGGACCATACTGCCTTCTAGAGTCATTGCTCCATTTTACACTTGCACCAACATGAGTAAGAGTTCCAGCTTCTACACAACCTCTCGAGCATTTGTTGAACTATGCTGTTGTTACTGGAGTGAGATAATATCTCATAGTTGTTTTGATTTGCATCTCTCTTTTTAAAAATTTGTTTTTCTCCTGAAGGTTTTAAGATAAAATCCATCTTTGCCTTTTCTTGGCTCTGGTAGCTGAGAGCTCTGGTGGGATAATCTATAGAGAGCCTAAAGGTTGAGTTTCTCTGGAAGCTTGAATTCACACTAGTGGATCCCCCAGGAGAAAGACAGTCTCCTCCCATGGGCTTTATGGCTTTGGAAATATGCTAGAAGGTCAGCTACAAATCAGAACTGACTCCACTGCAATATGAAAGAAAGAGGGAGAGGGAGAGGGACAGGGAGAGGGGAGAGGGGAGAGGGGGGAGAGTGGAGGGGAGGAAAGAAAGACAGAGAGATAGAGAGATAGAGAGAGAACACGAGCGAGCTCTGGTAGTAGTCCTTGGTCATCTATAGCTGTATAACTTCAGTCTCTGCCTTTGTATATATCTCTGCTTAACTTCACGTATGTGGAGCTACTCATTGACTATAAGGCTCAATTTAATCCAGTATGATCTTATTTGATTAACTGAACTTACAAAGAGTTTATCTTCAAATAACATCATGAATTTTTTGGGTTTGGTTGGGTTCAATCTAGTACATGAGCATCTATTGTGAAAGTATGGATATAATAATACTTCTAGATTTTCCCTTAGCATTGATTATTTGCAACCACATATTTTAACTTTGTGTTTTTTATATTTGCCTTCACACTTCCCTAGCAGCATTTATGACTCACTCTGATCCTATAGGATAGACTAGAATCGAAAGACAAATTGTGTTAGGATAATTTGTTAGTAGGGACCTAGTCAGAATGCTAAAGGGCAAGAATGCCAGTCTAGAAACTAAGGTGCACCTGACCTAGGCCATGGTCTATGCATCAGGGAGCTGAGCTGGCCAATGACCAAGGGTGACAGAAGAATTGATCCCTTTTAGTTGTGGTGCTGGAGGAGTACTGAACATATCATGGACTGCCAAAAGAACCAACAGATTTGTCTTGGAAAGGGTGAAAACAAGCTGCTCCTTGGATGCAAGGATTTTGAGACTTCATCTCACATACTTTGGGACTGTAACCAGGTGGGAGGGACTAGTTTTTGGAGAAGAATATCATTATTGTAAGGGTCAAGGTGTA
>NW_006399981.1:3236304-3237547 GCF_000299155.1 Elephantulus edwardii
AACTTTGAATAAGTATAGAGAAAGAATACAGCCCTGACACACAACCTTCCTGATTTGAAATAATACAGCTGGAAATAGAAAGAAAAATTGAGGAAAAACAGGGTCACATTCATAGTCAAGAAGACTATTTTTAGATTCAACTTGAAATAGAATGTTATGAGTAACAGGATGATATCCATACACGTACAAAGAAGACCTGTAATAGTACTATTATTAAAATATATGCACCAACAACCAGAGCCAAAGAGGAGAAAATAGAAGACTTTTATCAGCTTTTGCAGTCGGAAATGAATCGAATGTGTAACCAAGGTGAATTAATAATGAATGACTGAAATGTAAAAGTTGGAAATAAGGAAGAAGGATTAATAGTTGGAAAGCATGGTGTTGGTGACAGAGATGAGGCTGTATATAAAATGATAAAATTTCATACCATTAATGGTTTTTTAATTGCAAATATCTTTTATAAGAAATACAAATGACACCTATACACATAGACCATACCTGATGGTCTACACAAGAATCAGATTGATCAAATCTGTGGAAAGAATCATTGGAGAAGCTCAATATTAGTTGTGAAAATTAGTTTAAGACTGTGGAACACACCATCAACTGTACTTGTGTAAGTTCAAACTAAAGCTAAAGAAAATGAAATCAAATCCCCCATAACCAACATTTGACCTTGAGTTGATCCTACCTGAATGTAAAAATCATCTCAAGAAGGTTTGAGGCCTTAGATGCTAATGAATGAAGACCAGAAGAGCTGTGGGAGGATATAAATAATATCATCCATGAATAATGCAAAAGATCATTATAAAAAGAAAGGAGGAAGAAAAGACTAAGATGGATCTCAGAAGAGACTCTGAATATTGCACTAGAGTGCTGAGAAGCCAAATCAAATGGAAGAATTCAAATAGTTAAGGAGCTAAACAGAAGATTTCAAAGGGGAGCTCAGAAAGACAAAGCAAAATATTATAACAAAATACACAAAGAGCCAGAGTGAGAGAATCAAAAGGGACAAACTCGCTCAGCATTTCTTTTTTTTCCCCCTCTCTCAGCATTTCTTAAGCTGAAAGAACTGAAGAACAAATTCAAGATTTGAATCACTTAAATACTTAATAATAATTACTTAAATACTTAAAGATGCTATAGGTAGAATATTGAAAGGTCCAGAATGCATCAAAAGAAGATGAAAAGAATATACAAAGTAACTGTACCAAAAAGAATTAGCTGACACAGAAGAATG
>NW_006399981.1:3238522-3239708 GCF_000299155.1 Elephantulus edwardii
GTTTTACAATCCCTTCCCCCAGGTGGACTCCACTATACAGTCTTCATTCTGGACTCCTGTCATGACAAAAATACCTAATCACATATCCCTTTTACAGTTTTCTACCTCATCTGTTTCAATGCAGTATACATTATTAAACCCATCTTTCTCAGTCTCCCCCCAACCCCGATGTCAGTCCAACAGTGGCACCATGCAGTATTTGTCCTTTTGTGACTGAGATACTTCACTCAGCATAATGTCCTCCAGGCTCACCCATTTTGACTAATATTTCATGAGATCCTTGCTTTTCAATGCAGCATAGTATTCCCTTGTGTGAATCTACCACAGCTTCTCTATCCATTTGTTTGTTGATGGGCACAGAGGTTGTTTCCATTTCCTTGCTATTGTGAACAAAGCCATGATAAACATGGGTGCGCATATATTTGTTTGGATGTCAGTTATGGTATCTTTAGGGTATATTCTCAGTAGAGGAATTGCGGGGTCAAATGGTATCTCTATTTGCAACTTTTTGAGAAAGCACCATACTGTCTTCCACAGTGGTTGCACCATTTTACAGTTCCACCAACAGTGAATAAGAGTTCCAGTTTCTTCACAATCTTTCCAGAATTTGTTGCTTGCTGTTGTGTTGAATTTTCCTATTCTGACTGGGGTGAGACGATACCTCATAGTTGTTTTGAAAATCATGTTATTTTAAATTGCTTTCTAGACACCTGCACACAATGAGTAAGACCAGAAGAAAAATTGACACCTTTGAATTGAGGTGTTGGAGAGGAGTACTGAATATACAATATACAATAGACACCTTTGAATTGGTGTTGGAAAGGAGTATTGAATATACAATATACAATAGACTGCCAAAATAACAGATACATGGAAGTACATGCAGGGTGCTCCTTAGAGGCAGGCATGGATATTGTCTCTCATCCTTCAGGCAGGTTGCCAGTGGGGACCAGTTCTAGAAAAAAGGACATCATCCTGGGAAAGGAGGAGAGTCATAGAAAGAGAGGAAGGCTCTCAACAAGGTGGATTGACACAGTGACTTTAACAATGGGCTCAAGCAAATCAGAGATGGCTAGGCTGGTACTGGATAAGCCAAGGTTCAACACGGTTGCTCATGAGGTTGCTGTGAGTCATGACTGACTCAGTGTTACCTAACAACACCAATTGTTGTTGATTGCTGTCCACT
>NW_006399981.1:3240058-3249044 GCF_000299155.1 Elephantulus edwardii
TTTTTTCCCCCCTGTGGTGGAGTAGTTGGTCATCTTGAACTACCAACCTTCTGGTTAGTACCCAAACACATTGCGCCCTATGCCACCAGAACGACTTTCATTGAGATTACAGCGTAGAAAATTCTATTGGGAAGTGCTGCTTTGTCACCAGGGTCACTACAAATTGAAATTGGCTCTACAACATCTAATGCTATTGGTTCCATAGAAATTGCATTTGTCTGTAAGCTCAGACACCGTACTTTCAGGATGACCGATGTCTGATTTATTCATCTGTTCTTTAGTGCTATATAAATTTGCTTTCACTTGGAACTTGGAAGTAATTGAAATCAACTCCTACTTACAAGAAAGTTTTCACCACATTTGCCTTCACTTGCCACCTGAACAGCTTTTAAATCACGGAAAAGACTTCAAGCCCTTTCTTGCCCTAAAGTAAGGGTAAATAAGAACACCATGCACCTTTTCTACAAATTCACATTTTTAAAGGCACATTAAAGAATGGATATCATTCACAATCCAGGGATCTTCTATCATTTAAAAGATGAAATATTTAAAAGTCGTCACCCGAGAATGTAGAAATATCATAAAGACAAGATGAGAGAATGAAGAAAAAGTTAATTCAGGTTTTTATTTTTTTCCTTTAATTGTAAAATTGTTAACATAAATGGGGACATGACCAGGTAAAAAGCTAGAAAGCATATTTATTATTGAGTCCTTTAGATTAGTAGTAGCTCTAGTACCCTAGTGGTTAAAAGTTGTGCTACAAACTCTAAGGTACCTGGTTCAAATCTAGCAGCTGCTTCACAGGAGAAAGATCAACAACCTCCTTCTGAGTCATTTAAAAGCCTCTAAAAACCCTGAGGAGGGTCAGCTATGAGTCAGTCTGACAACGACACATCATAGCAACAGCATAGCATTAATAACATTGAACTTTCAATGCGATTGCTAAGGTTTCTGGCTCTAAAACAAAAGTAAACATATGACCAGTTATGTGAAGGTCATCGATCACCGGGGAAAACAAAGTTCTTTATGACACTTCTCCTTTCCTCCTAACCCTCAAAATAAATGTCTTTGAATGAGCGACCTTTTATTTCCCCTGGCTCCCGGGGCAGAAGAGCAGCCTTCCACAACCCTCAGCAGCACAAGATCAGAAATTCTGCTCCCAGACCTCCTTTGTTCCCCTTCCTCCTCTCTTGAAATTTGCCTCACTGTGTTTAACAAAATCACTTGAAGTGTGCTCTTCTCAGAGCTATGGCTGTGGCACAGAGGGATGTTTAAATTTGGCAAGTGGTAATCCCTTGGTGCCATGAAAATGGCCAGACAGACTCTTCAGAACTGGCTTTGCATTTACCAGAGGGGCAAGCCGGAGCGAGTCATTCTGTGATCCTGAGATTCAGCTTTCTGGTCCACACAGGGCTGCTGATGCCTCCTTCCCAGGGTAACAAAGGAAGGTGATTGAGAAATGTGTGGAGTTGTGCCTGCAAGAGTCCATGCTCCATAAATGTTTCTTGGATCTTTTTCTTCCCTGTCAGAATTTGTTAAAAGGACCAATAGTGGTATTATGTGTACTTCAAAAAGGCTTTTATATATGTGAGTGAATACATAGTCTAGAGACTCAGGGATGGGGCAGGCCAGTGTCCTAGTTTAACAAACAAAAAGTGGAGAGAGAAAATGGTATATTTCTTTTTATTATATAATTCCCTTTGCTGAATTTTGTTATTATTTATTTTTGGTAAATCCCAGCTATACAAACAAAAACTGGATTCATGGGCTGTAATCTCAGGCTACTAAAAAATAAAAGCAAAATCAAAATAATTTCCATTTAGTCTGTTCAGACTTGTCACATTATAACTATGCTCCATAGGGTTTTCATGAACTGGTTTTCTTTTTTAATTTTTTTAAGAGAGATTTTTCATTTATTTAAAAGAACCTTAGAAATGTCTTTCAGTTTGTACTTTAACTAATAGTAGCAGGGTACTTTATTTAGTACAGGATCTGTTTAGTTAGTGAAGGGATATTTTTGTCAACTCAGTTTTTCAGAGTATATGTAGTAAATGAAAGTTTAAAACTTAAACCTTCAACAATATAACTCTGTAAGTTTGGTAATAAAAAAGAATCTCCAGAAAAATATGTAAGTAAAGACTAAAATTCAGGTAAAGTCTAACTAATATGGATTAAG
The DNA here is from genome assembly GCF_000299155.1 of Elephantulus edwardii. Taxonomy (NCBI): domain Eukaryota; kingdom Metazoa; phylum Chordata; class Mammalia; order Macroscelidea; family Macroscelididae; genus Elephantulus; species Elephantulus edwardii. Next base: position 3,242,235 of record NW_006399981.1, read on the forward strand.
ACTTTTAGTTAGAATTATTATACAAAAAGGCTACTTGGTATTTTATTCACAATTAGGTCAGTATTTAATTGCCTGTGGACCACTATACAAACATGCAGCCAAATTAAAAACAAAGTAAAAAGTAACTTAAATCTCCCACCCACTTTGAAAACATTTTTTAAAGAAAAAGCTTCAATTGGGCAGGGTCATTAAGGGACCCCTTAAACACCAGCACCACATTTTCATTTTTTTTTTTACTTATTTTTTAAAATTTTCTACTAGTTTATTTACAAAATCTGAATACAAATTTGAACGAATTCTTTCAATTTTCCTCACTCCCTAACCCATCAAATTGTACAACCTTGTTAATCCCCGCCTCCACCTGTACATCCTCATCCCTCTGCTTCCACACACCCCACCCCTCCCCGGATCCTTATACTGATTCTACAATAATGGTTTTATTATACAGTATTTGTCCTTGTGGGACTGAGTTAGTTCACTCAGCATAATGCTCTCCAGTCCCTCCCAAGTTAGGTAACAATTTATAAAATCATTGCTCCTGTGTATTGCACAGTATTCCCTTGTGTGAATGTACCATAATTTCTCAATCCATTCATTTGTGATTGGACACTTTGGTTGTTTCCATGTTCTTGCGATGGTGAATAAACACTGTCACTAGTGTCACTGTCCACAAGATAGAATACTAGTAACCCTTGACTGATTTTTCAGATGTAGATGACCAGAACTTTCTTCCAAGGCCCCTCTGGGTGGATCTAGACTATGACCTTTGCAGTTAGTGGTTGGGTATTCAACAATTTGTACTGACGAGGCAGATGGCATCAGTCTTGGTGTATAATTAGGAGCAGTAAATTCTTTGAAAAAAGACATCATGCTGTAAAAGATGGAAGGTAAGAGAAAGATAGTCTTTCCACAAGATGGATTGACACGGTAACTCCAACATGGATTTGAACATGTCAGGAATCATGAAGACGGCACAGGATAGGGCAAAGTTCAGATCTTATAGCCACAAGAAGCTGTACTGCAATTCTAAAGGCAGAGAGTTTGAACTCAGCTGCTTCTCAGGAGCAGGATGACCTGTCTCTTCCCTTAAGAGTTACTGCCTCTGAAAACTCACTAGACGGTCAGCTATGAGTCAGTTCCAACTCTATAGCACACAACAACAACAACATGAACCTGGTGAACTTGATGACACCCAACAACAACAAGAACCACAGCAACAACAAAAGATAGGTGAAATTTAAAATTATGTGTATGATATTAAATAGGTCCTTCCTCCGTAAAATGAATAAAATCTTTCATCAGTAGTTCATAAAACATAAAGTTAAAGCAGGAAATTGTAGAACCGGTTGCCTTCTCCAAAGAGTCAAGAGTGACTTCGCAATTGAACGTATGTTAGGATTCTCTGGATTCACCACCATTAAACCGTGAACCTAGGACTCCTCTGTAATAGTGCCTACAGGTTTTTCTTTTTATAAAATCTTCAGAACATTTATTTGATCTTATGTGCCAACATCTTACATGAAAGTATGTTCAAAACCCCATCTAGATTATAAAGTCTGTGGCCTCTGACTACATTCCTGCTTTTCTAACTCATTCAAACCAGATTTTTCCATTTGAGAAGGTCATAAGAGATGTGTGGTTTCTTTAAGAGCCACCTCAAAAAAGTGGTTTCTGTGACAAGTCTCTCAAGTGACAATGTATGTTTTCCAGTGTTTACTAGCTCAGTCCACAGGGAGACATGATTATTTGTACAGTAATTTCCTCTATGGCTTTTTTTTTCCTCCTGGAGGAAAATTCTTTGGTAACACACCATATCTAAAACTGGATACTCTGTGTGTGTCTTATTATGGTTTTGTGGACAAAGGAACTGAAAACAATGGCAGTTTAAAAATAAAATTGCTTTGTTTCTTCTGGTAGTGTCAGAAACGCAGATTCTTTTACCAGAAAGGAAAAAAAAAAGATACTAATTGTGTTTTCATAACATACTAGCAAATATGTACCTACCATACAGTGTTTAAAATTGCTCAACTGAGTAAATTGTGCGGAGAAATCCACAGTACTCAACTCTAAAGATTGTTTAGATATAGTAGCCATGGTTATAAAATTGGAAAGTCTTTAGTGACCAACAACAGAGAGTGATATTTACTTGACTGTTTGGTTTTGAACATCTGGCATTTCACCGAGCTCAGCGAGTTTCTTCCTTTAGGTTTTCTAAATTTAGAACAGTAACTCCAAGGTGGCCACTGGAGGCATTTCTCTGTGGCCTGTGAAACTGGTGTACAGTCCACACGGGGATTGGCAAACATCCATTTCTAGGACTGTGATATTAAGATTGTTTATATGGTACATAAGAGCTCCAATGGTGTAGTCTGTAGGGAAGGGGACTCCTAACTCAAAGAGAGCACCTATCTGATTTGAATACACCAGTGGCTCCAGGGAGAAACATGGGCATTCTTCTCTCATGTAATTTACAGTCTCCTGGATAGTCAGTCAGCTATGACCTGATTCTGACTCAACAGCAATGAGTGAGAAATATAGTTCATAAAGTTCATATAAACATATCATGTGCCCTTCACTGAGTACTGTGGAAATGAAAACAGAAAGCAAAGCAGTTGCCAATAAGTCTATTTTGACTCGTATTGTTGTTGTTGTGTACCATTGCATTGTAACTGACCCATAGCTTACATTCTGTCAGGTTTTCAGAGGCAGTTAATTGTGCAGGAAGAGATTACCCATCCTTCTCCCACAGAGCAGGTGGTAGATTTGAACCTCAGGCCTTCAGGTTTGCAGCACAGTTGATGCCATATCTATCTGTCAGTGGAGAACTAAGTAAGGTCCATGGGTTTTTAACAGCCAGTTTTATAGAAATCTGTGACCAGGTCTTTCTTCAAAGGCATCTCTTAGTCTTGAACTGTGCACCTTTTGGTTAGTAGTGACCACATAGACTCGCATTGGTCTCTAGTTGTGTTTGCCACAACTAGAGTTCCACATGAAAGGCCAGGTACTACTAACCTTTTGTTGTTGCTATTGTTATATGTCATCGATTCTCTTGCAACTCATAGTGACTCTTTGTACAACAGCTCTGAAACCTGCTCTATCCTGAGCCAAACTTATCGTCTCTAATACTCCTACCACCATGCCTGAGCCAATCCATCTCTTCAAGGGCCTTCCTCTCTAACACTGTCTCTCCACCCTCCCAAGCATGATGTCCTCTCTGCAAGGACTGGTTACTCCTTGCAACATGCCCAAAATATGTCAGACAGAGCTTCAGAATCCTTTTAAGTCGTATGAAGATTCATGAAGTTGGTGTTATTGTTATTCCCAAGTTAATGAAAAGAAATTGAGGTTCAGAAAGTTTAAGAGGGAGCTGATATGGATCAAGAAGCATACATTCCAAACCAGAAGAATCTAATTATGGATTCTTCCCTCTACATTGCTATAGATATTAATCCTCAAACACATTGTTGTTAGTTGCTATGACATGTAGTCACTCTATGAACAGCAGACTTCATTATCATCCACCATTGTCATATTCTTCATCATGTTCATGCTCATTGATGTCATAGTTACTGTGTCTCTCCATCTCATTAAGGTTCTTCTACTCTTCTCTTGCCCCACTACCTTTTCCAAGGTGATGTATTTTTCCAAGGATTGGCCCTTTTTTAAACAAGCTCAAAGTATGTGAGATGAAATGTCACCATCCTTGCCTTTAAGGAACATTTTCTCTATGACAGACTTATCTATTATTTTGTCATTCTGCAAGTGAGGAGGACTTGAAGCACTTGTTGTAGAAGGTCAAGGAATGCTGCCTTTGGTATGGAATGCATCTCAATGTCAGGAGAGCAAATATTCTTACCACAACTGATCGGCAGCATCATGATGGATGGAGAGGAGATTAAAACTGTTAATAGCTTCATCGTGCTTGGATCTAAAGTTAACACCCTTGGCACCAGCAATCAGGAAATTAGGAGACACATTATACTGGGAAAATCTTCAATTAGGAACATCTCCAAATGGTTGAGGAGTAATGGTATCAGTTTGAGGACTAAGGTGCATCTGATTCAGGCCATAGTCTTTCTGATTACTTGCTGTGCATCTGAGAGATGGACAATAAATAAGGATAACAGGAAACTTTGAGCTGTGGGGTTGGAGAAGAACACTGAACATCCCAGGGACAGCCAAGAGAATAAACAGAGTTGTCTTGGAGAGGGTGCAGCCAGAGTGCTCTTTGAAGGCAAGAATTGTGAGGCTTTGCCTCACATACTTTGGGCATGTTGCTAGAAGGGGTTATTCCTCGGAGAGGGACATGATGCTGGGAAGAGTAGAAGGTCGGTGAAGGAGAGGAAGACCCTCAACCAGGTGGACTGACATGGTAACTGCTGCAATGGGCTCTTGTGTGTCAGGAAGTGTGAGGATGGTGCAGGATAGAACAGGGTTCAGTTCTTTTGTTCATACGATCACTATGAGTCACACTCAACTTGATGACACCTAACAACAACAACATTAATATGTCTAAACTATGTTTAATCTTGATAGTATTGAAATACCAGTGACAAAGCTTCCAGCATTATGTTGTTGTTAGATACCATTTAGTCGATTACAACTCATAGTGACCCTATGAACAACAGATCTGAAATCTATCTTATCCTATTTAATCTGAATCATCTCTGACATGCTTAAGCCCATTGCTGAAGTCACTGAGTCAAACCATCTCATCAAGGGTCTTCCTCTCATTTGTTTATCCTGCAGGGACATCCTCAAAGTATGTGAGATGAAGCTTTGTCATCCTTGACTTCAAAGAGCTTTATGGCTATACTTTCTATAAGACATATCTGTTTATTCTTTTATCAGCCTATGGGATACTCGGTACTCTTCTTCAAACCCACAGTTCAAAGGTATAAATTATTTTTCTGTCATAACTTAGCCATTGTCAAGCTCTCAGAAGACTATGGCCTGAATCAAGCACACCTTAGTCTTCAAACTAATACCATTGTTCCTCAGTAATTTGGAAAGGTCCCTGACAACAGACTTGTCCAATGTAATACATCTCCTAATTGTCTTTCTGCTGGTACCAAGGATGTTGATTGTGTGTCCTCCAGCATTATAGTAACACACAAGTCCCTGCAGTGAGAGACAGGAGGATGTCATTGCTAATTACTTCATTATCAGCAGTGTATAAAGAAGAAAACTGTTTTTAAGACATAGATCTTTAGTAATATGTGTCCTCTTGACTTTGAACATGTTACTTACTAGTTCTTTGCCTTTGCTTTTCTCATCAATCAAATGTGAAAAGCTGAGCTAGATTGTTTAAAAAAATCTTTGTAACATAATAATATTGCACTGTTCCACCGGTAGCTTGAGGGAGCTCTGATGGCCTAGTGGAAAGAAGATGTGCTGCAATCCTGAAGACACTCAGTTCAAGGCCACTAGACGTTCCATGTGAGAAGGATGGGCAATTTATTTCCATGCTGTTAACTGCCTCTGAAAACCTGTTGGAGGGTCAGCTATCGTTTGATTCTAACTCTATAGTACAAAACAACACCTGTTAGCATGAATTTCATGGGTGGTGGTATTGGATGCCTTTGAGAACCATCTGATTTTGCTACCATATGCACAACAAAATAAGACACTCGCCTGTCCTGTGGCATCCACACAATCACTGTTTGCTTGAATCCACTGTTGTAGCCTTGACTGTGTCAAGCAGTCACATAGAAAGTCTTCCTGTTCTTCACTGTCTCTGTCGACCTTACCAAGCATGATTTCTTTCTCCTTGGACTAACCTCTTCTGATACTCTGCCCAAAGTACATGAGATAACTTTCAACATCCTTGCCTCCAAGGAACATTCTGGTTGAACTTCTTCTAAGACAGATTTATTTATTCTTTTTACAGTTCACAGTATAAGGAGTATTCTTCACAAGCACCACATTCCAAAGATACTCATTCTTCTTCAGTCTATCTTGTTACCCAACTTTCACATGCATATGAAGCAATTGAAAATATTATGGCTTGGATCAAGTACACCTTAGTCTTCAAAGTGACATCTTTGTCCTTTAGCATTATTTTTTTTGAAGGATTGCCTAAGGCAATGGATTATTTATTTTCTTGACTGCTGTTCTTAATAATCTTGATAATTTGAGAATCACGGTGATTGTTATTATCCACATTCTACCAAGGAGAGTTGCTTTGCAATAATATAGGGCATAGTGGCATAATAGAAAGTATCCAGACTGTTAGTCTAGGTTCTTTCCATAAGCCAGGTAGAAGAGTTGGACAGCGTGTACCTCTTGTTCTTGTTGTTATGTGCCATTGAGTCACCTGTGAGAATCATAGCAACCCTGTGTACAATAGCTCTGAACCCTGCCCTATCCTGAGTCAGTCTCATTGTCTCTGACTCATGTACTCCCATTATCCCAGTTACTGTATAGATTCCATCTCATTCAGGATCTTCCTCGCCTGTGCTATCCCTCCACCCTTTCAAGCATGTTGTCCTTCTCCAAGGACCAGTCCCTCTTGGCCACATACCCAAATTATGTGAGATAGACCTTCAAAATCCTTGCCTCCAAGGAGAAGCTTGGTTTAACCCTCTCCAAGACAAACCTGTTTGTTCTCTTTGTGGTCCATATTTTAAAACAAACTAGGAAGAAGGATTGGCCATCCACTTCTGATATAACCCTACTTATAAAAGGCCTTTGAAGGGGAGCTCTGGTGACCTAGTGGTAAGGAGCTGCAACTACAATCCCAGAGGCGAATGGTTCAAATCCACCAGATGCTCTGCCGGGGAAGGAGGGACAATTTCCTCCTGTACCAGT
>NW_006399981.1:3249144-3254351 GCF_000299155.1 Elephantulus edwardii
AGAGGCAGGTATGGAACGCTCAGGGAGCTTGTGGCTTTCTTTTTGCCACAAATGGGTGTCTGCAGAGTGGACTTGCCAGATGAACTCGATGGCACTTAATAACAATAACATCAACATAGAGAAATATCAGTTGGCCTAGTGGGCAGAAAGTGATGCTACCAAGCCAACGTGGGGGATTTTCAATCCAAGGCCTCAGGCCTGTTTTTCATTGTTTTTGTTCAAACATTCTTCTAGGTGATATAGCCCTGGTGTGTCCATTTGCCAAACAGTGGTAACTTGTGGTTGCTGCGAAGCTGAACTCTGTGACACTAATGTGTTAAATGCATTAATGGTTACCCATGGTGGACGGTGTTTGGTGGAGCTTGCCGAATTAAAACAAGCTTGGAAGCAGGAGTAGCATCTATCTAGCAGCTTGCCTCCAGAAATCCTATGAACCTGGAGAGAGGATGGAAGTCACAAAAGTGTTGAGGACTTTCGTTCACAGGGCACTTAACAACAACAACAACAACAACAGAGCACATTTAGAGGAGACTGTCGGGTATGGCAGGGCAGTGTCTTTTTGTTGAAATGTGTCAATCAATATACTTTTAATTCCTGCAACCTTATTTTTGCCAATTCTTTCAGAGCAGCTTGAAATTCTTTCTTCACTACAGGCTCTTTTTCATATGTTGTCGATGAACTTCTTCTATGTCTGCCAATTCCTCTTGGTACAATGAGTCTGTATACTTTCCCCCATCTTCTTTTAATGCTTCTTGGATCATTTAATATTCTCCCCAAAGCATCCTTTACTATGATAACTCGAGGCTTGAATTTGTTCTTCAGTTCCTTCAGCTGAAGAAATGCTGAGCAAGTTTGAGCCCTTTGATTTTTTTTACTCCAACTCCTTGCTCATTTCACTGTAATACTTTGTTTTCCTGCACTGCCCTTTGGAATCTTCTGTTCAACTCCTAATATCTTGACTTCTTCCCTTTTCTTTGGCTTCTTGGTGCTCTAGTGAAGTATTCAGAGTGTCTTCTGACATCATTCTTGGACTTTTCTTTCTTCTCTGTCTTTGCAATGACCCTTTGCATTCTTCCTGGATGATATTCTTGATATCCTCCCATAACTCATCTTTTCTTCACTCATTAGTGCTCAAGGCCTCAAACCTGTTCCTGAGATGGTTTTAAAATTCAGGTGGGATAGACTCAAGGTCAAATTTTGGTTCCTGTGGACTTGATTTAATTTTTCTCAGCTTCAGTTTGAATTTGCATATGAGTAGTTGGTGGTCTGTTGCACAATTAGCAAAAGTACTGAAGAGCAACAATGTCAGTGTGGAGACTAAAATTCATCTGATACAAGCATGGTCCTTGCAATTGCTTGATATCGATAAGAAAGCTGGACAATGACTAGGGATAGTGGAAGAAGAATTGATGCCTTTGAGCTGTGGTGCTGGAGAAGCATATTGAAAACAAGTTCGACCTGGAGAAGATGAAACCAGGCTGCTCCTTGGAGGCAAGGATTCTGAAGCTTCGTCTGACATACTTCGGACATGTTGCAAGGCAGGATCAGTCCTCGCAGAGGGACATCATGCTTGGGAGGATGGAGGGACAGTGAAATAAGAGAAGACCCTCGATAAGATGGATTGACTCAATGTTTGGAGTAATGAGTGTACCAGAGACAGCAAGATTGTCACAGGACAGAGCAGAGTTTAGGGCTGTTTTACTCACAGGCTCACTATGAGTTTCAGGCAACTTGATGGCAGGTAACAACAACAACAACAATCAGATATGGAAACTGAGGCTGAACCCTTAAATTTGGAATTTGTATCTTTTACTCGCTTTTTAGAAGAACTAGGAAAGGAGTTATATTGTTATTCCAAAGGCTCACAGTTCAAATCCATCAGGTGTTTCACTGAAAAAAGATGGGGGAAGTGTCCTCTCAAGACACAAAGCAACAGCTACAACAACACTAGGGTTGGTGGTACAGTCTGTAAGAGCTGCACTGATAATCCAAATGTCGTGCCTCTCTTGTGGTTCTGATCCATCTGTGCCTCTGTGGGAAAGAGAGTACAATCTTCTCCTGTGTAATCTATACCCTCTAACAATCCACTGACAGGTAAGCTATTAGTGGATTCCATCTTGACATCAGTGAGGTTTTTTGAGAGCTGCTTAAAATGCAATAGACTTCACAATATTGTCATGTTTCAGTTTGCTCACCTAAAATATAAGGATGAGCGCATATGCGTCTTCTTGTGAATGAAAACATTTACACATGCAAGGATACAGTTATTGAGAAATGTATTGAAAAATAATTGATAAGCAGTGATCAAAAGAAGAGTGAAAAATGGCCACCATATACATCACAGAACAAATACTGGAATTTGTATTAAATAGTCGGAGGGAAAAAAAGACCAAAATGGATGTCAGAAGAGACTCTGAAAGTAACACTAGAGAATCAGAAAACAAAAACAGAGGGGGAAAATGCGGAAAGAAAATAAATGAACAGAAAATGTCAAAAGATTATTGAAGAAGACAAAGCAAAGTATTTTAAGAGAATATGCAAAAAGCTGGGGTTAGAGAATAAAACTGAAGAACACATTCAGCATTTATCAAGCTGAAAAAAATGAAAACCAAATTCAAGCCTTGAGTTGCAATACTGAGATACATTGTGGGAAAATTTTTTAATGATTCAGAAAATGTCAAAATAAGTTAGAAAGAATGCAGAGTCGCTGTACACAAAAAAACAACAACTCTGACACGGAAAAATTTGAGCTACATTGAAGGCATTGGAAAAAAAGAAGACTCAGGAATCTATGAGATACCACTGACATGTTTCAACTAACAGATGCAGCCCTGTGCATGCTCTCCTGTCTATGCTATGACATGGGGGGACAGCTACTTGACCAACTGACAGGAAGAGCTCCATATTTTGTCCCATTCTCAAGAAAGGTAAGCCAATAAATGTGGGACTTATCAAATCATATTATCAATATCATATGCAAACAAAATATTGCTAAAATTGTCCAATTATTAAAAATTGTAAGAATAATACATTGGCAAAGAATGACAAGACGTTCAAGATGGTTTTAGAAGAGGCCATTGTTTTTATTGAGTACTGTTGAGTAGAAACTGACTCATAGCTGGCCTTCCAGTGGGTTTTCAGAGGCACTTAATGGGATGGGAGGGATCCCCCATCCTTCTCCTACAGAGCAGCTGGTGCACCTGAACTGTGTGCCTTCAGGATTGCAATGCAGCTATTTGCCATTAGGCCACCAGCACTCCCAGAAGAGGTCATCACACCAGGGATGTCATTGCTTATGCTAAGTGGATCCTGGCTGAAAGTAGATAGTACTAGAAGAATCTTTCATTGACTATTTGCATTTTATCGACTATGCAGAAGCATTTGACACTGCAGCTAATAACAAACTATTGCTAACATTGAGAAGAATGTTGTTGTTGATTGCCATCAAGTTGAGCATGACTCATAGTGACCCTATGAACAAAAGGCCTGAAGCCTTTCTGTAACTATCATCATTTACCAAAATTCATCCAGTTTCCAGAAGCTTGCTATTTAGGAAGTAGATGCAACTCCTGCTTTTAAAATACTTAATTATAAAAAAAAATACTTAATTATGTTCATAAAAACCCCTGTATGCTGAGCAAATAATTCATGAAGCTGTATTCAATTAAGAAGAATGTGGCATCAAGATTGGAGGAAGATTCATCAATAACCAGCATCAAGCAGATGAAAACATGCCCTTACTTGCTGAAAGTGAGAAGTACTTGAAACATTTGCTGCATAGAATCAAAGACTACAACCTTCAGGATGGATTGAATCTCAACATCAAGAAGAGAAAAATCTTCACCATCTGATCTATAAGCAACATGATGACAGGGAAAAGATTTAAATTGTAGACAATTTCATCTTCTTGAATTCACAATCAAGACTGTTGGTCCTGGCAGTCAGGATGTCTATCAGAAAATGTATTGCATTGGGCAAGTCTGCTGTCAGGGTGACTTAACCAAATTACTGTGGAACAATGGTATAAATTTAAAGACTAAGATGTGTCTGATTCAGACCATGGTCTTTTCAATCAGCAGCTATGCTTCTGAGACTAAACAGTGAACAAATTATGACAGAAGAAGAATTGATGCCTTTGAGTTGTAGTGCTAGAGAACAGAATGGAATATCCATTGTGCTTCTAGAAGAATTCCAACTATGTCTTGGAACACGTGCATCTTGAATACTCCTTAGAGGCATGGATGACAAAATATCTAACATACTTTGGGCCTATCTCTAAGGAAAGCCTATTTCTTAGACACAGAGATGATGGAGATGGTACAGAATAAAACATATTTGAATCTGTCCGTCATAGGGTCGCTTTGAGTCATACGCTACTTGATGACATCTCACAACAACACATTGAGAGAAGAGCATTGTAAAGTTTCTACTTTCCTGTTCAGATTTAGGATCCTTTTTGGTCCCTCATTCAAGATTATGCTTGTGATTCTTATACCAATTATTCTTTATTCTTCCTTATTCATTACCCAACAACTATAAGACATATGGGAAGTAATTGAAAAGATCATGGATGAAATCAGGTGCCCCTTAGTCATTAAAATATTATCTTTGTTCTCTAGCATTTTATTTGTTTTTTTTTTAAAAGGACATTTATTTTATAGAGGTCCTTAACAACAGACAATTTTGATTTTTTGACTGATGATAACATGGGTATTAATTGTGGATCCAGGTATCATGAAATCATTGATAACTTCAATGTCTTCTCCATCTATCATGATTTTGCCTATAGGTTCAGTAGCGACAATTTTTTGTTTCCTTAATGTGAGAGATGTAATTTATACTGAAGACTGTAGGTTTCTTCAGTTAGTGCTTCAAGTCTTTATTTCCTGCAAGGAAGGTTTTGTCATGATGCATTTTGTTGCACATAAGACCCCATAATAAGGAAAACTGACAGACAACCAATAGGGCTACACCATAATTGTTGTATTTACCGTACTTCATTGGAGTGTATATGCTCATTTGTTTGCCTTGTCATTGTGTGATCACCAAGTCATTTTGTCTTGCTAATATTCATATCACTAGCACCTAGGCTGATGTCTGGCACAAGGCCTTTGTCAAATGTTGGAAGACCACATGCACTTGTGATCTACTTAGGTAACTGGTGAAGTTGGAATACATCTAAGTTATGATACCAATAATTACAATGA
>NW_006399981.1:3254493-3255383 GCF_000299155.1 Elephantulus edwardii
CAGTTCTGATTAATCTCCTTTGTCAGTGTGTCCTTTGCCATTCCCTAGAGAACTTGGATTTCCATTCATTCATTGTTCATTTTCCTCCCTGTCCACCCCTGTCCCCAGTTTGCTTTTCTCTTTGAAAAGAAAAAAAAGTCTTTATTGTTATACAATCCCCCCCTCCTCCCCGCCAGTCCACTTTAATAAGCAGCTCCTATTCTGGACTCTTGTCATGCAAACAAAACCCAATCATATATATCCTTTAAACGATTCTATCCCTCATCTGTTTCAATGCAGTGTACATTATTTATTCCCTCTTTTCCTAGTTTCCCCCTAAAGTCTATGTCAGTCCTGTTTTATAACAGTGCCATTATGCAGTATTTGTCCTTTAGTAAGTGAGATAGTTCACTTAACATAATATCCTCTGGGTCACCCAATTTGTATAATATCTTATGAGCTTCTTGTTTTTCAGTGCTGCATTGTATTCCACTGTGTGAATATATCATGGCTTCTTTATCCATTCATTTGTTAATGGGCACTTGGCTTGTTTCCAACTCTTTACTATTCTGAGCAAAGCAGCAATAAACATAGGTGTGCATATATCTGATTGGATGGCATTTCTGGTTTCTTAAGGGTATATTCACAATAATGGAATTTCTGGGTCAAATGGTATATCTATTTCCAACTTTTTGAGAAAGCACCAAACTGCCTTCCGGAGTGGTTCCATCATTTTACACTCCCACCAACAATGAGTAAGGTTTCCAGTTTCTCTACAACCTCACCAGCATTTGTTCTTTGCTGCTCTGTTGAATTTTGCTATTGTTACTGGTGTGAGATGATATCTCATAGTTGTTTTGACTTGCATCTCTTTTAGAACTATGAATTTTGAATATTTCTTCATGTCTTTG
>NW_006399981.1:3257219-3258341 GCF_000299155.1 Elephantulus edwardii
GTAGGAACTGAAATCAGGGAGTGAGATGCCTCCTACCTTGTTTCTCTTTTTAAGAAGCACTCTGCTTATTCAGGGGTCTCTTTCCATTTCCATCTTGTTGAGGAATGGGATTGGTATTTGTATTAAGGTTGTATTGAACATGTAAATTGCCTTTGGTAGTATTGTCATTTTCACAATTTTGAGTCTTCCTATCCATGAGCAAGGTATATTCTTCCATTTCTCCAGGTCACATTTTGTTTCTTATAGTAATGTTTTGTAATTTTTTTTAACAAATTCTTTGTGCTTCTAGTTAGATTTACTTCCAAATATTTAATCTTGTGATTAGCTCTTGTGATGTGTATTATTTTTCTTAGCTCCAGTTTTATAATCTCTTTGTCACTGTAGAGAAATTCAGTTGACTTTTGTTATATTGATCTTTGCTCCTTCTTTGCTCAATTGGTCAACTATGTACAGTAATTTTCTTGCTGAGACTTTAGTGTTTTCTGAATATACTGTCATATCATCTGCATATAGGGATAATTTTACCTCCTCTTTGCCATTTTAGATATCACTTATTTCCTTCTCTTGTCTTATTGCTATTGCTAAAACTTCTACTACAATATTGAATAGGAAAGGTGATAGTGGGCATCCTTGCCTAATTCCTGTTCTTAAAGGGAATGCCTTTAACCTCTCTCCACTGAGAACAATGTTGCCTCTTTGGTTTGCATATATACTTTTTACTATGTTGAGGAAATTCCCTTCTGCTCCTATTTTGCGGAGTGTTTTAATCAGGAAAGGGTGTTGGATTTTATCAAAGGCCATTTCTGTATCAATTGATAGGATCATGTAATCCTTGTCCTTTTGTTTTTTTAATGTGATGAATTATACTGGTTGTTTTTCTTATGTTGAACCATCTTTGAATACCTCTTATGAATCCTACTTTGTCACAGTGATTTGTTTTTTTTTGTTGTTGTTGTTTTTGTTTTTTTAATGTATCATTAGATTCTATTGGCCAGTATTTTATTCAGGATTTTTGCATTTAGGTTCAGGAGAGAAATTGTCCTATAGTTTTCTATTTTGGTGGTGTCTTTATCTGGCTTTAATATCAAGGATATATTTGCATCATAGAATGTGTCTGGGAGA
>NW_006399981.1:3260174-3261053 GCF_000299155.1 Elephantulus edwardii
GGTTCCTATGCATTGTGGCATGGCATCAGTTGTAGTGGTGTCCTTAAGTATTTGTGCATCTTAAGCCAGTTCATTGTGACTCAATCATCACAGCAAAGAAAATAAAATTCTAGAACCAGTGCAAAGTTCTAGAAACTCATAGTCAAGATTATCTTAAAATCGCATGTGATTACTGAACATGAAAATCCATTTACTGACTATTTTAATGCTATTCAATTTTCATATTTTTGTAATTGTTTATCAACCATACTTGGAATTATGTATCAACCTATAATGTAAAGAACATGATGGATGGATAGGGGATTGAAACTTTCAACAGCTTTATCTTGCTTGGATCCACAATTAGCACACTTAGTACCAGCAGTCAAGAAATAAAGAGACACATTGCACTGGGAACATCTGCATTTAGGGACCTTTCCAAATCATTGAGGAGTAGTGATGTCAGTTTGAATACTAAGGTGTGTCTGATTCAGGCCACAGTCTTCTTGATTACTAGCTATGCATCTGATACCTAGACGATGAATAAGGATGATAGAAAAAGTTTTGATACCTTTGAGCTATTGTGTTGGAGAGGAGAACTGAACATCCCAATGAATGGGCAAGAGAATTAATAGATACGTCTTGGAGATGGTGCAGCTGAAGTGCTCTTTGGAGTCAAGAATGACGAGGCTTCACCTCACATACTTTGGGCATCTTTCTAGGAGGTGCTATTCCTTGGAGAATGACATGATGCTGGAAAGTGTAGAGGATCAGTGAAGGAGAGGAAGGCCCTCAACCAGCTGGGCTGATAGAGTGACTGCTGCAATGTGCTCTTATGTGTCATGAAGTGTGAGGATGGTGCAGGATAGAACAGGGTTCAGATCTTTTGTTCATAAGGTT
>NW_006399981.1:3261328-3268001 GCF_000299155.1 Elephantulus edwardii
TTCCAAGCATGATATCATTTTCTAAGAACTGGTCATCCCTGGCAACATGCCCAAAATATGTGAGATGGTGCTTTAAAGGCATGCTACTAACACAAAGGTACACAGTTTGAATCTACCAGCTGCTTCATAGGAGAAAATTAGGCAATCTCCTCTTCTGCAATTTACTGCCCTGAAAATCCATGGAGGGTCAGTTTTGTGTCCATTCTGACTCAATGGAACACAACAACAATAATGTAAACGTATTGTGGACTTCAGATATCTTGCTTAATTGTAAAAAATACCCACAAACCAAAACTGCAAATAGTTTCCACCATTTTCAAAATTATATGCTTAGCAAGAAGCAATGTAGCAGGTTAGTGTTGTAGGACTTAATGTGCTGCCTTGCAAAGCCAGCAACTACTCATCCAGAAGCTTTTCTTTTCCAGCATTTATCTAGGAGTGGTTCTGAGGGAAGGAGATGGGCAGACTCCTTTCACTAAGATTTACAGCCTCAGAGACCCAGGGGACGGTGATCCAGGTGGGAATTAGCTTGATGCCAGTGAGTTTAGAAAGTGATGAAGCTTCAATATAATTTGAAGTCAGTAACTGTAAAGTTATGACTTTTTTAAGGAAGGAAGAGCTTACTATGTCTGAGGGAAAAGAGTAAAGATGATAGAGAAGAAATTGAGAGCTGTGTTCTGCCAATCCAAAAGCTGGCAGCTTGGATCCATTAGCTACTCTGAGGGAGAAAGATGGACAGTCTCCTTCTGTGTGATTTACTAACCCTGAAAACCTGATGAAGTGTCAGCTATGAGTCCATTTGGGGAATGAGTGAGTGAGTAATTGTATTAATGTGAGAAGGAGACCCAGATGTAGAAACTAACCACAGGAGGTGAAAATGTTCTTTCTCTGAAGCAAGGTTTTGCTTTTCCAATGTTTAGAAAGTTCAGTAATAATTTTTCAAAAAAGGTTCCATCACTTTAAGCAATTTGATCCAAGTGTAAGGTTTGCATAACCAGGCAAGATGTGTATTATGGCTCTGAACAATCATGCAATAGCTGCTTCACTGCAAATTGCCTAAGGTGTTTGAAATGCTTTAATGAGGCCGTACCTGAGAGTAAAAGAGATTCTGATAACAAATCTTCAAAAGCTCTGAACTGCTTTTTTGCTACCACAGGCTAAAAGGGTTATCAAATCAGTTATGCAAAAAGATAGAATTAATACTACTTGATTAAGCTAAGGCCATCATATTCAAAAGAGCAATTATATTGTTCTGATCTGAGATTTATTCTGAGAAAGGCAGTTTTTAAATTTAATGAGTGAGTTATGTAACTAAAGATCTTTCCTAGGATTTTACTATGTAATTTTCTTTAGAAGTAGTTTAGCAATAGTGCAATCCATTTATTTACATTTTATTTTGTCAATGAAAATGAGAACTTCCTAAGCATGGAGTATATTACCATATACACACACATGGTTAATCTTCTCAAATGATTTATTCAGCATGCAGAATGATTAGATATGGAGAAAGGATACAGCCTTGATGCACACCATTCTTGATTTTAGACCATGCAGTGTCCCCTTGCTCTGTTCAGGCAACAGCTTCTTGGCCTATGTGTAGGTTTCTTATGAGTGCAATTAAGTATTCTGGAATTCCCATTTGTCTCAATTCTAGTAATAGTTTATAATCCACAAAGTCAAATGTGACTGTATAAGCAATGAAACACAAGTAAACATTTTTTTCTGGTATTCTCTGCTTCCAGCTAAGATCTACCGAATATCAACAATGGCAGCTCATGTGCCCTGGAAGGAGTCTTTTGAATCCAGTTTGTAGACTTAGTGGTTCCTTATCAATGTGCTGTTCCAGCCAATTTAAAAAAAATAATTCTTCAGCAAGATTTAATTTGCATGGAGTCTTCCTGCAATCCTGATCAATGTGGCATCAGAATTGGAAGAAGATAGAAGGCTGTGTTATGCAGATGATACAACCTTGCGTGCAGGCAGTGAAGACTGAAACACTTACTGCAGAAGATCAAAGACGACTCCCTGCAATATGTGTTACATCTCAACATCAAGAAAACAAACATCTTCATGACTAGACCAATAGGAAACACCATGAAAAAGGAGAAAAAAATTGAAGTTGTCAACTATTTCCTTTTATGTTGCAGACCAAGGGTAAAGTATTTTTATAATTATTAATAATGAGACAGACTACCAGGAATGAGATAGAATAGAAAGCATAAAAAACAAGGGGCCAGCAGTTCCCATGACTTAAGGCCCCAAGCCAAACTTCTCTGTATCTTTATTGAAAATTATCAGGAAGTAAATCACAAAGAGAATTCAATGCAAATGAAACCAAGCTCTTTCTATGTAAAACTTTCTACTTGACTGAGGAGGGAGGGGTTAGCAAATGTAAGAATCTAGTAAACCCTTAAGGATTGCCTTAGTTCCTCAGAGTGAGCTCTAGCTTGAACCATGCCTCCCCCCATCCTGAAATAGCATTCAGTTTATTACAAATATTTAGTATTGGTTTCCCATACTTTTACTTGGATCCTCAATTAACACCCATAGTAACAGCAGTCAAGAAGTCAAAAGATGTGTTTCAATGGTGAAATTTACTGTCAAGTAAAGACATCATTTTAAAGACTAAGGTGCACTTGATCTAATCCATAGTATTTTCAATTTCATATTCCTATGAACATGAAAGTTGGACAATGGGCAAATATGACACAAGAATTAATGTCTGAATTGTCATGTTGATGCAGAGTACTGAATATTCTATGAAATTCCAAAAGAACAAACATATCAGTCTTGAAAGAAGTGCAACCAGAGTGCTCCTTAGTGGCAAGGATGGTGAAACTTCATCTTACTTACTTGAGGTATATTATCTGGAGCCTTTGGAGACAAACACCATGATGGGAAAAGTAGAAGATCAGCCAAAGAGAAGGCTCTTTAGGAGATAAATTGACATAGTGAAGACCGCAATGAGTTTAAGCAGGACAGAGATCATGACTATTGCACAGGATAGTGTAAGGCTCAGATCTGTTCTTCATAGGGTTGGTTGATGTGATGGCACCTAATAGCAACAACATATACATAGTGACATAAAGAAATATTTTACTGTTGTGTTGTTCATTCACAATGACCACCCATGAGTTTCTGAGACTGTGAATTTGTGGATTGCAATGGGAAGGGCACTGGCTATCTTTCTCCTGCAGTTGTACTGATGGTTTTGAGGTTTTGAGAGATTAGAACCACTGAAGACATGTAGACTTTTAAGCTGGCAGTGAAGCTCCTTTACAAAGAAATTAGCTGTTATGCTATTTGCTGTTTAGTCAAAACTCATAACTGACCCTCCAGTGGGTTTCAAGAAGGTGTAAATCCTACAGGAGCATGCTGCCTCTCTTTCTCTTGTGGAGCATCTGGTGGATCTGAACCATTTGCTTTTGAGTTGGCCACGTAACTCTTTGCTCACTAGGTCACCAGAGCTCCCTACAAAGAGATCCCGAGCCAAATAATTCAGTAATAATCCACTTTTTTCAGATGCTTGTGGGCTATTATTTTCTAAGAGTTTAGAAATAATGTACCTTATAATGCCAACTACCTGGTCAGTACAATTTAGAAGAAAACAGATAAATTTGTAGGAAGGAAAAGTAGATGATATAATGCTTGAGTATTGAAACAATGGGATTTCTTTCACAAGTAGATTGATTCTTCAGTTGACACCCACAGTCAACAGATTAATTTTTAAGTAACTCCATAATACTTACTTTGAACTGCAAATTATAGAAAGACTGAAATAAATAAGTATCAACAGTGAGGGAGAGAAATAGTAACAGCAAAGCAAACTTAAAGCTCAAAAAATAATTTTCCAAAATTTGGTAAGTCTTGAAGACATACATGTATGGTGGTTTACGTTTATCCTACAAATGGATCCAGAGTCTTAAAGACAAAGTTAAGTAATATATAATGTTATTGTTGTTACCATTGCACCAACTATGACTCACAAAACACTGTCCCATCTTGTACTACCATTATCATCCCTGACACACTTGAACCCTTGGTTTTAGTCATTATGTCAATCCAACTCATTGAGAATCTTCCATTCCTTCGCTGACCCTCCATCCTTCCAAGTATGACATACCTTTCGAAGGTACTGCTCTTTCTAGCGGTACACTCAAAATATGCAAGATGAACCTTTGCCATTTTTTCCTCCAGGGATCAATCTTGTATATACCTTCTTCAAGACATATCTGTTTGTTCTTTTGTCAGTTCATATAATAGTCAGTACCCTTCACCAATACTGTAACTCAAAGGCATAAATTCTTTTTCTGTCATCCTATTTCATTGTCTAATTCTCAGATTCATATTAGGTAATTAAAAAAAACCATGGCTTGACTCAGGCATACCTTAGTCTTTAAACTGATATCATTATTCTTCAAAATTTTGGGAGAGGTCTCTGAGAGCAGACTTTGCCATATCTATATCTTCTGATTTTTTGGCTACTGGTACCAAAAGGGTTGATTGTGGATCCAAGTAGTCATTGACAATTTCAGTCTTTTCTTCATTTATCATGATGTTGTCAATTGAATCAGTAGTGAGGATCTTTGTTTTCTTGATGTTTAGGTGTAATCCATACTGAAAGTTGTAGTACTTGATCTTCTGTAGCAAGTACTTTAAGGCCTCCTTACTTCCATCAAGCAAGGTTGTGTTATCTGCATAGCATATGTTTTTAATGAGTCTTCCTCCAATCCTAAGCTCCATTCTTCTTCGTAGTGTCCAACTTCTCAAATTATTTTCACAGCATACAGATTGAATACATATAGAGAAAGGATACAACACTGACACATACCTTTCTTTATTTTAAACCATGCAATGTTTCCTTGCTAGGTTCAGAGAACAGCTTCTTGGTCTAGGTATATATATCATATAAGCATAATGAAGTGTTCTGAAACTCCCATTCTTTTCAATGTTAGCCATTGCTTGTTATGATCCACAAAGTTGAATCCCTATATATAACCCACACAACACAAATAAACATTCTCCTTGTATTCTCTACTTTCAGCCAAGATCCAGCTGACATAATTAAGGATATATCTTGTGCCACAGTCTCTTCTAAATCCAGTTTGAACTTCTGGTACTTTTCTGCCAATGTACTGTTCTAGCCATTTTGGGGTTATCTTCAGCAATATTTTGTCTGTTTATTATATTAACGATGTTATTTGTTAATTTTTGTATTCTGTTGAGTTAATTTCCTTGGGAATGGGTACAAATATGGAACTCTTCCAGTCAATTGGTCAGGTAACTGTTTTCCAAATTTCCTGGCCTAGACTGTTGAGCTCATCCAGAGCTGCGGCTGTTACTTGAAACATGCTAATTGGAATTTCATCAATTCTTAGGGCCTTCTTTTTTGCCCATACCTTCAGTGCAGTAGTGAATGTCTTCATTACTATTGACTCATTCATAGGATACTTCTTGAAATAGGTCAATGTTGACCACTTCTCTTTGGTATAGTCACTCCATGTCTTCCCTCCATTTTTATTTATTTTTTAATGTTTCTCAGGTCATTCAAGACTTTTCCTGTAGTGTTTCTCAGTATTGCAACTCAAGATTTAAATTTGTTTTTCAATTCTTCCAACTGAAAAAATGCTGAGCAGGATCTTATCTTTTTAGTCCCCAACTCCAGCTCTCTTCCCATTGTATTATAACATTTTTCTTTGCTTTTTCCAGCTGCCCGTCAGGATCATCTGTTCAGCTCATTTACTTTGGCATTGTGTCCCTTTATTTTGGCTTCTCGATACTCTAGCACAATTTTCAAAGTCTTTTCTGACTTTCCCTCTCTTCTTTCTTTGTAATTATCTTTTCCTCTCTTCATGGATAATAACTTTAATGCCAGCCCACAACTCATCTAGTCTAAGAATGTTAGTGTTCTATGCCTCAAACTTATTCTTTTTAAACTTTTTTTAAAAAATAAAAATTTCATACCAGTTTACTTACAACATTTGTATACATTGATTTCCACACAGCCTTTCCCATTTCCTTTACCCACCCTTCCCTCCACACATCAAATTGTGCGATGCTATGATTACTCCCCACCCCCTTCCCTTCTCATCCTTCTGCTTCTCCCAATCCACCTTGGATCCTCATAAAAGTTTTACTAATTATCTTTCTCCTTCTACAATAATTGGTTTTTTCTTTTCATTAGTTTATTTACAAAATTCTAATACAAATGCAAACAATTTTTTTTATTTCCCTCACCCCCACACCCCATCAAATTGTACAACCCAGTGATTAATCCCCTCCTCCCCCCATACATCCACATTCCTCTGCTTCCAGCCTCTCCCACTCCTGGATCCTTATAGTCTTTCTACAATAATGGTGTTATACAAATTTATACTTGTGGGACTGAATTAGTTCACTCAGCATAATGCTTTCCAGTCCCTCCCAAATTAGGTAAAAATTTACAAAGTTATTGCTCCTGTGTGCTGCACAATATTCCACTGTGTGAATGTACCATAATTTCTCAAGCCATTCATTTGTAATTGGACATTTGGGCTGTTTCCATGTTCTTGCAATGGTGAATAATGCTGCTATATTGGTGTACAAATCTCAAATTGTGCCTCAGTTCTCATATTCTCAGGGTATATTCCAAGTAGTGGAATAGCTGGGTCATATGAAATTTCTATGTTCAGCT
>NW_006399981.1:3269672-3271124 GCF_000299155.1 Elephantulus edwardii
CAGATGGATAGGAATTGAGTTGTAGAAGAAAATTTATCCAATATTAAAAAATAAAGTTAGCTATATTGCCAAATATGTCTGTGAAGAATGAAATGCTCTAAAATATGTATATTAATTTATTTATTAATTCATAGTTATATATCAACACCAATTATTTATTCATTCATTCATCAAATGTTTATTGAGTGCCTATTTTGTGTCAGGCACTGTTCTAGAATCTATGGAAACTCTGATGTCCAGAAGAGACTTAAGTATGTGTTCTTGACTGCTCACATGTTAATTAGGAGACACAGACAATTAAAAAATATGTAAGTAACATACAGAATGTCTATGTGAAATGGAAGGGTGGAAGGTTAGCACAAGAGAGGAAGGGCTTGATGAGACGAAATGGTACACTGATTGTCGTGATATGGTTGGATGTGTCAGAGATGGTGAAGTTGGTTCAAGACGGGGCAAGTTTCAGAGATGCTGTTCAGGATTCACTATAAGTTGTATTCAACTCATCAGCACATGGCAATAACAACAACAAATGAAATGTAGATAGTGGAAAACACTAAGGAGAACAAAAGAAGGCAGAAAAAAAGAAAATACATATGTGAAGAGGATGAGAGTATAACTTAAGATGAGGAAAGAGGAGGAAACCCATGCTGTTTAGGAGAAAGAGGATTCAAGGCTAGCTGTGAGAAGCTCCAGAATACTCTAAGAGTATATTCAAATCCTGGAGCAACACCCAAGAGGTTGGGGCTACGAGGCAGCAGTGAGCAAGAAAGAAAGTAGTTGGAGATGAGGTACGCATTGAAGGATCAAATCAAAACATTGGACTTTTCAGGATTGGGCCAAAGGAGTAATATGATCTGTATTACATTTTTCCATGAAATTTAAAATGATGCCACCACTATCAAAAGCAGTTTGACACTTCCTTAGAATGTGGTGTTGTTGTTGTTGTTATGTGCCTTCAAGTAACTTGTGACTCATAGCAACCCTATGTACAAGAGCTCTAAATGCTGTTCTATCCTGTGTGCCAACCTAGCCATCTCAAATGCACTTATTCCCACCACTCCAGTCTCAGAATCGGTCTATCTTATTGAAGGTCTTCCTCTTCTTTGCTGCCCCTCCACTCTGCCAAACATAATGTCCCTCTCTTAGGACCAGTCCCTTCTTGCAACATGCCCAAAATATGTCAGATGAAGCTTCAGAAACCTTGACTCCAAGGAGCATTCTGGCTTCACATTCTCCAGGACAAACCTGTTTGTTCTAGCAGTCCATGATATATTCGACACTCGTCTCCGGCACTAGAGCTCAAAGGCATCAATTCTCTTTCTATCAACCCTATTAACTGTCCAACTTTCTGATGCATAGCACGTAATTGTGAAGACTATAGCCCGGTTCAGGTGCGCCTTAGTCTCCAGTCTGACGTCATTGCTCTTCAGTACTCTTGAGAGGTCCCTCACA
>NW_006399981.1:3271619-3272859 GCF_000299155.1 Elephantulus edwardii
AAAGGTCAACAATAAGTTGATTCTGGCACAATGGGACAAAACAACACCACATTTATAATAGCAGACAGGTGGGAAAAAACCCAAGTGCCTATCAATGGACAAATGTATAAAGAAAGTGTGATGCATTTGTATAATACGCATTTCTGAAAAATGATAAACAATTTGTAACGTACTCTACAACAGAGATGGAACTAGAATTAATTATGCTGAGAACATAAATCAGTCACTGGAGGAAAATTCTGTTTTAAGACCATGAATAAGAAAAGCCAAGAAAAGTTTTCTACATAGAATCAATCTGGGAGGATAAACAGAGATGAGAAACAAGTGAGAGGGTAGCAAAAAAGAATCATGAGGAGAAAAATTAAAGGATCTCTTGTAATAGACTGCTACATATATAAACAAAACAAAAAAAAATCATTACCTAGTTAGTGTGTGAATAAACTAGGGCAAAAAGTAGGAGGTTGTAGCTTTATTCAAGTCAGAGACTGAGAACGACTTGAACCAGAGTACTAAGAGTTGCTACGTCTAGAATAAATCAGCCTTGATAGAATTTGCTGATGGATCAGACACAGGATGTTAAGAAATGAGTAAAGGAGATATGAGACAAGGTTTTTGGACTGAGCAATCAAACTAAATCAAACCCACTCTTACTGAGTCAGTTCTGACCCACGGGAAACCTCTTCTCCCAAAGAACCACTGGCAGACTTGAACTGCTGACCTTTAGGTTAGCAGCCCAACATATAACACATTACACCATTGGAGCTCCTTTGAGCAACTGATGGAGTTTGTACTTAAATGGCAAAAAACACGGGGTAAGATTGAAGTTAGATGAGTTGTTTCTACGCATCTTTATTTTTTTTACAAAATCAAATCAATAGTTGTACCTTAAATAGCTGCTTGCAATTATATAAGACTCATCAAATCAGCATGTTGTTGTTGTTATGTGCTGTCGAGGTGCCTGTGATCCATACC
Organism: Elephantulus edwardii; assembly: GCF_000299155.1. NCBI lineage: Eukaryota > Metazoa > Chordata > Mammalia > Macroscelidea > Macroscelididae > Elephantulus > Elephantulus edwardii. The sequence goes on from NW_006399981.1 coordinate 3,272,592, forward strand.
AGTCCTTCGAAGCCTGCCCTGTCCTGAGTCAGTCTCTGGAGGACATTATGCTGAGTGAGATATCTCAGTCACAAAAAGACAAATATCCATAATTCCACTGTTACAAAAGAGGACTGACACAGGGGTTGGGGGAGACTGAGAAAAATGGAATAAATAATGTATACTGCATTGAAACAGATAAGAGAGAGAACTGTCTAAAAGGGATATATGATTAGATATTATTGTTATGACAGGAGTTCAAAATGAAGGTAGCATAGTAGAATGGACT
>NW_006399981.1:3273767-3300152 GCF_000299155.1 Elephantulus edwardii
TACTATAGATTTCTTGGCACAGCTTAGTGAATGCATTCAGGGAAGCATCTGTTTGTTGAAATATGTCAATTGGTATGCTGTCAAATCCCAGGACCTTGTTTTTTGCCAATTTTTTAGAGCAGCTTGAACGTCTTTCTTCTTCCCCACAGGGCCTTGCTCATATGTTGTTTAATGAAATTCTTTCTGGTACAGTGCCTCTGTATACTCTTTCCATCTTCTTTTAATGTTTCCTGGATCATTTAATATTCTGCCCAGAGCACCCTCAAGTATTGCAATTCAAGGCTTCCCCCCCGCCCCCCGCCGTTTGTGTATCTTGTTTAACCTTTCTTAAAAACTTAATTTTTTGACATTTAAAAATATGTTAGTTGGTTTACATACAATAAGTTGTTTATATTTTCCCTTAGCTTTTTATAATAGTGTACTCACACAACATTTTTCTTTTTGTGATTAATTTCACTCAGCACAGTTTCTTCTGGATTAATATATTGTATGTAGTGCTTCACTATTTATGTTTTTCAATGCTGCAAAGGACTCCATTGTATGAATGTGCAATAGTTTCTTTAGTTATTTGCCTATAGCTGAACTTTGGGTAGTTTCCATTTCTTTGTTATGTGAATAATGCTGCTAAGAACATGAGTATGTAAATATCTGTTTAAATTGCAGTTCCTATGTTTTTTAGGACATGTATTTACGTACTTTGGGTACATGGCCAGGAGGGACCAATCCTTGGAGAGGGACATTATGCTTGGAAGAATGGAGGGACAGCAGAGGAGAGGAAGACCCAGGATGAGATAGTTGGACTCAATGGCTGGAAAAAAAGATTAAGTCTGTCAGAGATGATGAGACTAGCTCAAGTATGGCAAGTTTTAGAACTAATGTACGAGTTGCAGAGAAGTCAATGGCAAAAAACAACAACAGACAGCTCTGTCAATTACTTCATCTGACTTGGATTTATAATCAATACACTGAAATCTGGAGATCATGAGACATGTTGCCCAGGGAAAGCCTGCAGTCAGGGATCTCTTTAAATTATTGAGGAGTAATGATGTCAGTTTAAGGACGAGAGTGCACCTGATTCGAGTCTTAGTCTTTTTAATCACTTGCTATTCTGCTGAGAGCTGGACAATGAATGAATAGGATGCAAGAAGAATTGATACGAGAAGAAGAATTGATGCATTTGAGTGTTGGAGAAGTTGAGTAAACACTCAACACATTTGGTGTTGGAGAAGAGTACTGAATATCTCTTGGAATAAAAAAGGAACAAACAGATATGTCTTGGAGAAAGTGTAGTCAGAGTGTTACTTTGAGGCAAAGATGGTAAAGCTTTGTCTCACATACTTGGTGCAGTACTAGAAAAGGTTGTTTCTTGGAGAGGTACATCACACTTGGATAAAAGATAGGAAGACCTTTAACCAGGTGGATTGAAAGTGACTGCAGCAATGGACTTGACTGTGAGGATGGCACAGGGCAGGACAGGGTTCATATCTGCTCTTCGTAGGGTTGCTGTCAGTTGTACTTGACTCAATGACACCCGACAACTACAATAGGGAGATCTGGTGATCTAGTGTGTAAGCAGTTATTTTGTCAAACCAAAGCCAAGTGGTTCAAATACACCAGATGCTTCATGGCAGAAAAATAGACAGTCTCCTCCAGTGTTATTTACAGTCTCTGAAAACCTTCTGGAGAATAATCTATAAATTGGTTACTTGATGGCAATGAGAAAGACCAGTAAGCAAGTAGTGGAATTCCTTGGTCCAATAGTATAAAAAATACCAAACAGCTTTACAGATTGGTTATATGACTTCATAGTCTACTAGCAGTGTATGAGAGCTACAGTCTATTTGAATCCTAGTATTTGTTGTTTACTTCTTACTGAACTTTGGTACTGTTCTGGGGTATAAACCTTCAGTAGGTCCCCCCGCAACCCTTAATATTATAGGTGATATTCACATACGTTGTGAATAACAGTAGTTATTTTATTGCCTTTAATATCTTTATGTACTGAAATTTACTTATTGATTCTATTGTTGATAAGCTTTTGAAAAGTTTTCAGTTTTTAAAACTCAGGTTAATATGAACATATGTGCATTTGTGGTGGGTATTTGCTTAGAAGTGAAATGAATCATAAGTAAGAAAAATACTCATATTTTGCAGATTTAACTAATAAATTTTCCAAAGTAGTTATATTAATCATGAGAATTCTGGCTTTTTCATGCTTTTGTCAACATCTGGAATTGTCACGTTTTATCAGCTCCCCTGCCAATCCAAAGGCATGTACGTGGTTTGAAACCACTAGCTATTCCATAGGAGAAAATGGGCAATCCCCTCCTGGGCAGCTTACTGCCACTGGAACATCAGCTATGGGTGAGGCCCTACTCAATGGCACATAACGACAAGAGCCACATGGTTATTGTTGTTCAGTGCTGTTGACTACAACAGATAGTGACCCTGTGAACAATGGATCTGAATCCTGCTGTGTCTTATGCCAGCTTTAGCTTCTCTGCCACACGTGAGCCCACTGTTACAGTCACTGTGCCAATTCATCTTGTTGAGCTTCAATCCCTCCTGCACTGACCCTCCACTTTTCTCTTCCAAGGACTGGCCCCCCTAACAACATAACCAAAGTATGTTAGATGACGTTTCACCGTCCTTCCCTCTAAGGAGTACCCTGGCTGCACCTTCTCCCATACGTATTTGTTTTTTTCTAGGCAGTCTGTGGGATATATATACTCCAGCACCACTACGCAAAGGCATCAATTCTTGTTCTGCCACCTTTCTTCACTGTCCAACTTTTAGAAGCATAACAAGTGATTGAAAATACTATGGCTTGGATCAGGTCCACCTTAGATTTGAATTTACATCCTTACTCTTCCATATTTGTAGAGGTTTCAGACTGCAGACTTCCCCATTCAATATATATTTTATTTTCTGACTGCTGGTATCAAGGGTGTTGATTGGGGAACAAAGTAAGATGAAATCATTGACAACTTCAATTTTCCCCCCCATCATGATGTTACCTATTGGTCCATTGGTGAGAATTTTTATTTTCTTGATTTTGAGATGTAATCTGTATTGAAGAGTTTGATCTTCTGCAGCAAATGTTTCAAACAAGGTTGCAAACCTGTATAATAGAAGTTGTGGATAAGTCTTCCTCTGACTCTGATGACACACTCTTTCTCATAAAGTTCAGCTTCTTGAATTATTTACTTAGCATAGAGATTGAACAAGTATGGAAAAAGGATACATTCTTGATGCACACCCTTATTGATTTCATGTCATGCGATGTCTGCTTGCTCTGTTTGAACAACAGTTTTGTCTAGATACAGGTTTTCAATGAGCATAATTAAATGCTCTGAGATATGGTTGTTGTTTTGTATCATTGAGTAGGAAACGAATGATAGCTCACCCTCCAGCAGGTTTTCAGAGGTGGTTAATTACACGAGAGGAGATTGTCCACCCTCTTCCCCCAGAGCTTCTGGTGAATTTGAACTGCATGCCTTCAGGATTGCAACACAGTTTAAGATTTCCATACACATTTCTCCGGTGACTAATATGGCTGTTTGTTATCTTTTCACATGTGTGATTACATTTATATATCCCCTCTTTTGTCTTATTTTTAAATATTTTAATGACTTATTTTTTCATGCAGATATATAGAAATGCTTTATATATTCTTGATGTAAGTACTTTGTCAAATATGTATCTTCTTTCATTCTTCATTTGCATACTTACTTTCTCAGTCTTATTTTTTTATAAATGCATATTCTTCATTTTAATGGACTTATTTAACAGCATATACTTAAAATTTAAGATCAGTGCTTTTTGAGTTTTATTCAAGACATATTTGCCTATTATAAAACGATACGGTCTTCTAGAGGTTCCTTGTTATACATTTCTTCTGGAAGTGATTTTTTATACAGTGAGAGGTAAGGGAGAAGAGTCATTTACTCTATGCTGTTAAAAGTCATCGAGTCCTCTATGACTCATAGTGACCATATGAGTGACAACTCAGAACCTTGCCCCACCTTCACCATCCTCAGCCCCCCCCACTCTGCTAAGAGTGCTATTGCCATCACTGTGTCAACTCAGCTTGATTAAGGTCTTCCTCTCTTTCAGTGATCTCTTGCATTTTCTTCTATCAATATTCAAATTACCTAGGATCCTAGATTGAAAAGAACATCTTTTCCTCTCTGTATTAAAATGATAACATGTAATCAGTCCGGTTATATATCCTCTGGGCCTGATGGAGCCTTTTCCTGTCTCTTTAGTCTATCAACCCAAGTGTCTCTTTCTCTCTGGGAATATGCAGTGGTTTCTGTTTGGGGTTTTTTTTTTACTACAAATTTATCATAAATCTCTGAATCTAATAAGTCTTGCAACACTTATTAATGAATTATATGTATCATGTTATGTTATATTATATTGATTAGTCTTGCTTTGGCATTGTCACATGAATGTTAGGGTCAGGTTGTTAATTTTTTTTTAATTGCACTGAATCTTTCTTACCTTTAAACTCTGAAGAGAGTGAACACCTTCACAATATGCAACTCTTTAAACTAGCATATCTCTCCATCTATCAAATGTCTTTGATGTCTCAATAATCTTATCACTTTCTTTGTCAACATCTTGTACATGGTTTGCTGACAACTCCTCATTATTTTTGATGTTATATGGACTACCAAGACAACAAACAGGTTTATCCTGCAGAGGGTGAAACCAGATTGCTCCTTGGAATCAAGGAATCTGAGCTCCATCTCACATTCTTTGGCCGTGTGGATAGCAGATAGCAGGACCCAGTGCCTGGGGAAGGACATCTTGTTTGGAAGGATGGAGATACTGCACAGCAGAAGACCTTGGATGAGATGGATTGACACAGTTACTGGGGTAATGTGGGTAAGTGTGTCAGAGACAGTGAGACTGGCTCACGATAGGCCAGAGTAGCAGACGACTCAATGGCATACAACAACAACAACAACAACGATTTCTTGATAATGATCTGTTGTAACAATGGTTAAGCATTTGATTGCTAACTAAAAGCTCAATTATTGGAACACACAGTGGGAGAAAAGAATGCTAATATACTCGCATAAGATTACAGTGTAAGAAATCCTGCTGACAGCTCTTCTCTATCCTGTAGGGTCACTGTGAGGCGCAATCAACCAAACGGCACAAAACAGCAATAGCAATTATTGATGTTAGAGTACAGAGATATACTGCGTTTTCCTTTGATCTGTAGATGATTTAGGCATCTCTGCTGACACAGTCATAGGGACTTGTACTGCTAACCCAAAGACAGAATCTCTTGTAGTTTTAAGCCTCAGTAGTTTTTCCCTTAGAAAGAGGGAGAATGTTTTCTTTTGTTATCCTGCCAATGTAATATGTCTCCTGATCTCTTGTTCTAAGGGTGTTGATTGTGAATCCAAGTAAGGTGAAATTTTTGACAACTTCAATCTTTTCTCCCTTAATTATGATGTTGCTTATTGACCCAATGGTGAGAGTTTTTACCTTCTTGATGTAGATATGTAATCCATATTGAAGGTTATGATCTTTGAACTTCTACAGCAAAGCTTCAGCTTCTCCTCACTTTCAGTAAGCAAGATTCTGTCATCTGCATAGTGTAGGTTGTTGACAAGTCTTCCTCCAATCCTGACACTACATTCTTTTTCATAGAGCTCAGCTTCATTAATTATTTGCTTAGAATACAGGTTGAATAGCTATGGAGAAAGAGCACAATCCTGACATACAACTTTCTTAGTTTTGAACCGTACAATGTTCTCTTGCTCTGTTTGGACAACAGCTTAGTCTTGGTTTAGGTTTCATATGAGCATAATTAAATGTTCTGGGATTCTCATTTTTCTCAATGTTAGTCATAACTGATTATGATCCACACAGTCAATTGCCTTTACATATTCAATAAAACACAAATAGACATTTTTTTCCTGGTACTTTTTGTTTTCAGCCAAGATAAATCTGACATTAGCAATGATATCCCTGGTGCCATGATCTCTTTTAAAACCAGGTTGAACTACTGCCAGTTCTTGGCCAGATCATTTTTGGATCTCAATCTATATTTTGCTTGCATATAATATGAATGGTGTTGTTCAATAATTTCCACATTCTTTTAGATCACCCTTCTTGGAAATGGCAGCATATATATGTATCTCTTCCAGCCAGTTAGCCTGATAGATAGCTAGCCTCCAAATTTTCCTTACCTCTGGACCAATAGGCAACATCATGACAGATGGAGAAAAGATTGAAACTGTAAACATCTTCATCTCACGTGGATTCACAATCAACACCCTTGGTACCAGCAATCAGGAAATCAGGAGACATATTATCCAGGAAAGTCTGTAGTCAGGGAACTCTGCAATTTATTGAGGAGCAAAGATTTCAGTTTGACGATTAAGGATTGTCAGATTCAGGCCATAGTCTTTCTGATCACTTGCTATGCATGTGAGAGTTGGACAATGAATAAGGATGACAGAAGACAACTTCCTGTCTTTGAGATGTGATGTTAGAGAACAGTACTGAGCATTCCTTGGACTGTCAAAAGAACAAACAAGGTAAATGGGCACAGAAAGAGAGGAATCCTTCAATGAGATTGATTGACACCATGACTGCAGCAATGTGTTTAGATATGTCAGAGATAATGGAGATAGTGAAGAGTAGGACAGAGTTTAGATTTGATGTTCATAGGGTGACTATGAATCATACTCAAGTCAATGGCACTAACAACTACAACAAGCTCACTAATTAAAAAACAACAACAACAACAACAACACATAACCCATTGTTACTCTTACCTGACCCTCTATTGAGGTTTTTGAGGCTATAAGTTACAATTTGGAGGAGATTGTTCATCTTTCTCCCTCAGATCTGCTGGTGGAATCCTACTACAAGAGAGGTCTCATTTGAGAGATGTCTCATTTGAATTATTGAGCATCTATTTTGTGTAATATTCCTTCTTATCTCATATGTTACTAGATATATTCTACAGTCTGTTCCTTAACTAATCAATATTTTTTTCTACATCTTCATAAAATTCTTAGAAGGTAGAGCATGTGACTCAAGTCTATCCAATTTGAAAACTGTTCCTTCAGTGGCCATTTCTGTTGTTGTTACTGTTAGGTGCTGTTGAGTACGACTCATAGTCACCCTATGAGCAGCTGACCTGAACCCTGCCCTAACCTGTACCATATTCATAAATTCTAGTTGTTCTTAGATGCCATCATGTCAAATACACGCATGGCGATTTAATGAACAACAGAGCAAACCTTGCCCTATCCTGCACCGTCCGCACTGTCTGCCATACTAAGCACATTGCTGCAGTCACTGTGTCAGATTATGAGTCCGAAGGTCTTCCCCTCATTCTCTGACCCTTTGTTGGTTCCAGCATGAACCCGTAGGATTGGCAAATGACCTAAATACTGAGACAAACTTTCACCAACATGGTCTCTAAGACACACTCTGGTTGCTCTTCCTCCAAGACAGATTTGTTTTTTCTCCAGTCCATGGGATATAAACATTCTCTATGAACACTATAATTTAAAAATATCAATTCTTCTTCTGTCTTATTAATTTTTTTATTATTTACTGTAAACATAGGATTTTATAGTACTTTGAAACTAATTTTCTCCCTAAGAATGAATCTAACTTAGAGGAATGCATATCTAGTTAATGAAAAGCAACAAGGTTCTGTGGATGTCATGCGAATATCTGAAGTCATGTCTTCTTGAATCAGCAACGTGCATTGTTTTACATAACTAATGTTAACAAATTCCTTTACCTTAACATGAGTATATTTTTAAAACCTGCCCCATTGTGTCCCTTGTCTTTTGAAATAAGAAGACTTAAGCACTGATTCCATTCTTCCTTTTAATCTGAATTTTCTGAATAACCTAAACATAAATTATTATGGGTCAAAGACTTAAACTCTTAATAGAAAAGAAATAGTTATTGCAAATCATTGCTGGCATATTTTTGCTTTCATAACAGTGCTGCAGTTGGAAAATATTCTCTTGGCCCCTTCACATACAGATACTATACTAGAATAACTGCATCCAGCTTAGATGTTCCTCTCCAGCCTGTATACTTTATCCCTCCTGAACTCTTTTCCTTTGACCACATAATCTTCAAGACAGTCTTCAACAGTCTCAAAATCTCCAGATTCTAAAAGAACCAGTGACTTTAGAGTTAAGCATACCTTCACTCACATCGTTTTCCCATTTCCTATAACTTTCTCCTCTGCCATAGCCCCTTAATTAAAATGGCCCTGTAACACTCTTCTACTTTTATGCATAAGATTTTCTTCTTCAGGAAAGTGAGCCTTCAACAAAGGTGAATCTCATTCTGTAATCAGACCATGTAATTGGTGGGATTGTAATTTAAGGAATGGATTTGAGACTAAAGATAAGAAGCTAACACATGAGCTGGGAATAATAGAAAGAAGCCAGAAAAGGATGAAAGGAAGAAGAAGGTGAAAGGTTGGGAAGAAGAGTGGTGATGCACACTGGGTATGGCCACAGTGTGGGGAACTGGACTGGATAGTCACCGCACATCTACTGTGGCTTTATCCAACCTCAGCTGCTCCAAAATGTGACCCAGTTTCCAGTAATCCCTTTAGAGTCTGGATTTTCTCTCTTGGCATCTGTGAAGGACCTTTTGTCATGCTCACATAGTTGGCAGCTTACAAGGCCTAATTTTTTAACTGAGTAACATTTGGAAAGACTGTCTCTGGAAATTATAATCCCCTTTCCCTGGAGTTATTTCTTCTGTTTACAATCTCTTTTCCTCTCTGACCTACCTAGCTAACTAGACTAGAACTTGTTTTAAGCCCAGTTTTTGGAAGAGAAGTAAGCCCTCCGTAAATCTCTGGTGAGTATAGGAAGGAAGGAATAAAAGAAAAAGAAGGAAGGAAAAGAAGAAAGGAAATTTTTTTTTTCCTTTCAGAGATGGCCTGAGGTTGAGGACAAGCCTTTAAAACCCTTTTAAAGTTTGCTCATCTTCCTCTTTCTCTTATTTATATGCTATTGAAGCACATGGGACCGTTAGTTTTGGAAAGAGAACAGTTTTGGAGGAAAGAAAAACTTTCAAGGCTAGAAATACTCAGGTTGGCATTTTGAGTCTGTCATTTCCTCATTATGTGAATTGCATACGTCTGCTCTGTGGGGTTGTTAGATGCCATCGGTCAGCTCTGACTCAGAGTGACCCCACATGAAACAGAATGAAGCTCTGCCTGGTCCTGCACCATCCTTACAACCTACACTGTGTCCATTGTTCTGGTCACTGTGTCTATTCCTCTGATAAAGAATCTTCTTTTTCACTGGTTCTCCACTTTTCCAACCAAGTTCATTTGTTTCAGGAACTGACCTCTCCTAATAAGATACCCACACTAAGTGAGATGAACTCATATCACCCTTGCTTACAAGGAGTATTCTGACAGGTTTTCTTTAAAGACAAATTTGTATATTCTTATGGTACCTTCAGTATTATTTGCCAACACTACAATTCAAAGGCATCAATTCTTTGATCTTCTTCACACGTTTCCCAACTTTCATAAGCAGTACACATTTTATTTCTTTACTAATAATCTCTTCTCTGTTATGATGTTGTTTATTGGTGTAATTGTGAAGAATTTTCTCTTTTTTTATGTTGAGGTGTAATCCACCCTGAAAGCTGTAGTGTGAGCTGCCTTTTGAGTCATCTTCACTTTCAGCAAGCAAAATTGTGTAATCTATATACATCAGATCATTGATGAGCTTTCCTCTAATTGTAATGTAATATTCTTCTTCATATAGTCCAGTTTCTCAGACTATTTAGTCAGCATCCAGAGAGAATAGGCACGGTTTAAGAATATAACTTGATACATACCTTCGCTGATATTTTTAAAATATTTTAAAAATTTTAATTGTCATTTGAACAAAAGTTTACAGAAAAGTTAGCTTTTCATTTATTCATTGTTGCACATTTTACTCCCTCTTGCTCCCATACCCCTCCCCAAGTTGAATTTTTTTTCATTAGTTTATTTACAAACTTCTAATACAAATTCTAACAAATTCTTTCAATTTCCCTCACCTCCCCCCATCAAATTTTACAACCCAATGATTAATTCCCTCTTCCCTATGTACATCCACATCCCTCTGCTTCCAGCCTCTCCCACCCCTCCTGGATCCTTATACTCATTCTACAATAATGGTCTTATACAATATTTATCCATGTGGGACTGAGTTAATTCACTCAGCATAATGCTCCCTAGTCCTTCCCATGTTAGGTAATAATTGACAAAGTTATTGCTCCTGTGTGCTGCATAGTATTCCACTGTGTGAATGTACCATAATTTCTCAATCCATTCACTTGTGGTTGGACATTTGGGCTGTTTCCATGTACAAGGCCCCATTGTTTGGTTCCAAAAACTGCTTCATGGCTTTGTACAGGTTTCACAAAAGCACAATAAAGTGTTCTTGAATTATCATTTTTAAATGTTATCTGTAATTTATGCACATGACTATTGACTATGATGCTCCAAATAGTCAAATCTCTATATTAATATGCATAAAAACCAAATAATTTGAGAAGCTGAACTATATAAAGAAGAATGTGGCAAAAATTGAAGGAATTTTCATCAACAACCTGTGTGATGAAAATGACAAAGCTTTATTACTGGAAAATGAAGAAGTTATAAAGCACTTACTGAAAAAAATAATTACTTGCACAGATTTGTATCATGGAATCTCCAGTATGGTAGGTGTTCACTAATTAGTAATTGTTTTGTTATATGTACAAGTGCTCTAGGGGCAAAGGTGCGAAATCTTCATCTCACGTACTTCAGGGATGTTGCCAGGAGAGGTTATTCCTTGGAGAGGGGGAAATGATGCTTGGAAAGGTGGAGGGTGAGAGAAAGAGAAGAACATCCTCAACCAGATAGGTTGACACAGTGACTACTGCAATGGGCTTTAATGTGTCAGAAGTATGAGGATGGCACAGGATGGAACAGGGTTCAGATCTGTTATTCATGGGGTCTTGGTGAGTTGTACTTGACTCAAAAGTGCCTACAACCACAACTTGTGGCCTAGTTAAAGAGTTGCAATGCCAACCCAAAGGCCGGCAGGCAAAATACACCAACTGCTCTGTGGGAGAAATATGGGAAGTCTCCCCCCATACAATTTCTGCCTCTAAAACACGCATATGGGTTAGCTTATGATTTGGTTCCCACATGACAACAATGAGTTGTTGTTTAGTTATATGATGATGTAGTTCATAGTGTCTTGTATTGTTAACCAAAAGACAACATTCCTCTTGTGACTCAAATCCATGAAGCACTACTTTAGAACTGTTAAGATTTATGGCTTTGGAAGCCTGATGGGGATTTGCTGAAAGTTGGAATCAATTTGATGGCATAAGTTTTGTTATTTAATTTGTCTTACCAGCTATTGCTGTGACAGTAGTAGCAGTTGAATTGTTATGAGTATGAAAGCTTTCCAGAGGGAACATGAAGCCCTCCCTCATCATCTTGGAGTTTACTTACCAAGTGGAATATTTAACAGTTTTTCTAAGATATGTTATTATAATTATTTTATGAGTCCAAAATAAATCTAGAAAAAGATGCATGTGAGCTTTGTATGTGTAAGTGTGTTGGAGGATCCACGTAGAGTTTCAAATGTTCTGACACTTAGTTGCATGTTATAAGTTTAACTGCAGTAAGTCTCTCAAACCTCTTTTCCATGGCCTAACTACTTAGCCTTGTGGGTAAATAATGAAATAAATTACCCCCTTATCTCTTTTCCCTCATTGCTGTTGGATCTGAACTGACTCATAGCTGACCCTCCATCAGATTTTCAGATGCTGTAAATTGCATCTCTTTCTGTTGTGGAGCCGTTGATGTATTTACACTGCCTTGACAGGGCCAGAGCTTCATGAAGCAAGTGGGTTGGTAGGCTAAATTGTTGTTATTGTTAGGTGTTATTGAGTCAACTATCACTCATAGTGATCCTCTGAACAACAGACATGAACCTTGCCCTATTCTGTGCCATACTCATCATTCTTAATCTATTTGAACCCTTTGTTACAGCCACCGTGTCGACCCATATTGTTGAAGATCTTTTTTGCTGACCCTCCACCTTTACAAGCTTAATGTTTTTCTTTTTTCCCAAGGACCTGCCCCTCCTGAAGACATGCACAAAGTATGTGAGATGAAGTTGCAACATCCTTGGCTCTAAGGAACACCCTGGTTGCACTTTCTCCAAGATATATTTGTTTGCTCTTTTGGAAGTCCATGGGATATTCAGTACTCTTCTCCAACATCACAAATCAAGGGCATCAATTGCTTTTTTCCTGTCATCCTTATTCATTGCCCAGCTTTTAGATGCATAGCAAGTACTTGAAAAGACCATGGCTTGTATCAGGTGCACCTTAGTCTTTAAATTGACATTGTTACTCATTATCACCATACAGAAGTCCTTGACCACAGACTTTTCCAGTGCAACGCATTCTTTGATTTCTTGATTGCTGGTACGAAGGGTATTGATGGTGGATCCCAATGAGATTAAATCATTGACAACTTTGATCTTTTCTCCACCTGACATGATGGTGCCTTTTGATTCAGTGGTGTGGAGTTTTGTTTGTTTGATAGTGATTTGTAATTCATATTGTAAGATGTCGTCTTTAATCTTCTGCATGCAGCATTTCAAGTCTATCTCACTTTCAGCAAGCAAGGCTGTGTCACCTATGTTATGTAGGTTATTAAAGAGTTTTCTTCCAATCCTGATTTTAGATTCTTCCTCATAAAGTCTAACTTCTCAAGAATGCAGCTGAATAGATATGGAGAAAACATACAGCCCAGATACACACATTTCTTGATTTTAAGTAATAATGTGTTCCCTTGCTCTGTTCAGATAGCAGCTTCTTGGTCTAGGTATACTTATAGGTTTTTCATGAGCACAGGACTCCCATTGCTAGCCATAATTTGTTATAATCCACAGAGTCAAATACTTTTGCATAGTCAATGAAATATAAATAGAGTGTATCTTTCTGGTACACTCTACTTTCAGCTATGATCCATCTGACATCAGCAATGATATCACTTGTGCCACAGCCTCTTAAAAATCCTGTTTGAGATTCTGGTAATTTTCTGTCAATGTACCATTATAGCTTAAGATATAATAATAAAGTCAATCTAGAGACTAAGGTGTGCCTGATCCAGGCCATGGTAATCACAATTATTTGCTATGTATCAGAGAACTGGACAATGACTAAGGATGACAGAGAAGAATTGATGCCTTTAAGTTGTGTTGCTGAAGAAGAGTCCTGAACATACCATGGACTGCCAAGAAAAGAAATAAGTCATTCTTGGAGAAGGTGAAACCAAGTTTCTTCTTGGAAGCTAGGATTCTGAAGTTTCTTCTCACATACTTTGAGCACATGGCCAGGAGAGACCAGGTGATGGTTATTAATGCTGGTATGAATATTGGTGTACAACTATCAATTTGTGCCTCAGTTCATATGGAATTCTTATGTTCAGCTTTTGAGAAAATGCCAAACTGCCTTGCAGAGTGATTGTACCAATTTACAATCCCACCGACAGTGTATAATAGTTGCAATTACTTGTTATGCATCAGAGAGCTTGACAATGACTAAGGATGATAGAAGGAGAATTGATGTCTTCGAGCTATGGCACTGTAGAAGAATATTAAATATACCACAGACAGCTAGGAGAACAAATAAGTTAGTCCTGGAGGGGATGAAACCAGGCTGCTCCATGGAGGCAAGGATTCTAAAAGTCTATCTGACATGCTTTAGGTATGTTTCCAGAAGAATTCAGACCTTGGAGAGGGGCATCATGCTTGGGAGGGTGAAGGGACAGTGCAGGAGAGGTAAGACGTGGATGAGGCGGATTGACTCATTGACTGGGAATGGGATTGGGGTGTCAGAGACAATAAGGTTGGTTCATGATAGAAAACAATTCAGAGATGTTTTACATATGGTCCTTTTGAGTGACAAGTGACTCAATGGCACAAAACAACAACAACTATAAATTGGGTAAGATGGTATCTCATTATGGTTTTGATTTGCATCTCTCTGATTGCCAGTGATTTTGACTATTTCTTCGTCTGGGTGTGTGTGGCATGTGAATGTCTTCCTCTGTGGAAAGTCCTTCCAAGTATTTTTTTTAAACACTTTTTATTGGTTTGTATGTAATAATTTTATATTGTTTTTCCTTCAGGTACATTTTTTTGTGGGGTTTTTAGCCCCTTCCCTCTACCAACCAAACTCTGTGACTCTGTGGTTATTGCCTCAAACTTTCCTTTTGCTTTTCTCTCCTTGGATATTGAGTTATCAGTCTTTTTCTTTTGAAAAAGTATTTTATTGTTATTTTGTATTAGTTTATTTACAAAGTTCATATACATTGCTTTCACATCAGATCTTTCCCTTTTCCTTCACCTCCCCATCCATCAAATTGTGTAACCCTATGATTAACTGCTCTCCTCCCCACCCACTATTATCTTTCCCTTGGATTCTCATATTCTTTCTAGAATAATAGTTTTTTTACAATATTTGTCCTTATGAGCCTGAGTTAGTTCATTTAGCATAATGTTCTCTAGTTCCTCCCAAGTTAGGTAGTAATTTACAAAACCATTGTTTCTGTGTGCTGCATAGTATTCAATCAGGTGAATGCACCATAATTTCTCAATCCATTCGATTATGGTTGAACATTTGGGCTGTTCTCATGTTCTTGTGATGGTGAATAATGTTGCTATGAACATTTATGTACAAGTGTCTGTTTGTGCCTCCATTCTGATTTTCTCAGAGTATATTCCAAGCAGTGGAATAGCTGGGTCATGTGGAATTTCTATGTTCAGCTTTTTGAGGAAATGTCAAACTACCTTCTAGAGTGGTTATGCCATTTTACAATCCCACCAACAATGTATAAGAGTTCCTGTCTTTCCACATCCTATCCAACAGTTATTACTTGCTGTCCTGTTAAACTTTGCCACTCTACTGGATTAAGATGGTATCTCACTGTGGTTTTGATTTGCATCTCTCTTATTGCTAGTGATTTTGAGCATTTCTTCACTTATATGTTGGTCATCTGAATATCTTCCTCTGTGAAAATTCTTTCCATGCCTTTTGCCCATTTTGTAATTTGTTTTTAATAGTTTGTGTGTGTATGTAGAGGCCATGTAGGATTCTGTAAACTTTTTACATGAAATGGTCTTGCCAAATTTTTTTTACTATTCACTATTGGTCATGATTAATTATTTTTTTCCCTTGTGCTTCTGGATTCTATTGGCTAGGATTTTTTAAGGATTTTTGCATCTATATTCATGAGAGATATTGGTCTATAGTTTTCTTTTCTGGTAATATCTTCACCTGGTTTTGGTATTAGGGTTATGCTTGCTTCATAGAATGACTGTGGGAGTGTTCCTTCTTTTTCAATTTTTTGAAATAATTTAGGTAGAACTGGTGATAGATCCTCTCTGAATGTTTGAAGTCATCTGGTCCAGGACTTTTCTTATGGGGAAGTCTTTTTATGACCTGTTGAGGTTCTTCTTCTGTGATGAATTTCAAGTGTTCTATATCTTTCCTTTCAATCTGGGTAGGCTATGAGTTTCAAGGAATTAGTCTATTTTCTCTTGGTTTTCTAATTTATCAGAGTATAGCTTTTATACTGAGTATCCTGATAATATTGATTTAATTTTATATGGTTCTATTTTGATGTCACATCTATCATTTATTAATCAAATTATCTGTTGTTCTCTCTCTCTCTCTCTCTCTCTCTCTCTCTCTCTCTCTCTCATATTAAGTTTGCCAGTAGTTTTTCAATTTTATTGACACTTTGAAAAACCAGCTTCTGGCCTTAATGATGTTTTAATTGTTTTTCTGTTTTCTATCACATTGATTTCAGCTCTTCTTTTTATAATTTCGTTGCTTCTAGAGGGCTGTAGGATTAGATTGTTGTTGTTTTCTCTATTTGATGAAGGTGTTGAATTAGATCATTAGTTTTTCTTATTTCTTCTTTTGTGTGTATGTGTGTGTGCGCCTATTGCTAAGAACTGCCCTCTGAGGACTGCCTTAGCTATGTGCCAAATGTTTTGGTATGTTGTATTTTTATTTTTGTTTGTTTCAAGGACCTTTTCTTATTCCATTCTTTATTTCTTTTATAACCCAATCATTTTCTAGCAGAGAGTTATTAATTTTCCACATGGATGGTTTTGTAAGCTTTACCTTTAAGTGGTTAATTTCTAGTTTTATGGCATTGTGGTTTCAGAAGATATTCTTTATTATTGAATTTTCTTTTTTGAGTTTGTTTAAGCTTGATTCTGGAGAATTATCATAATCACTCAAGAATAAAGTGAATTTAATCTTAGTTGGTTACAATATCATGAATACATACACAAGGTTCAGTTGGCTGATTGTGTAGTTTAGATCTTTTGCATCTTTGTTGAGTTTATTTTGGGTTTCCATATCCTTTGGTGATCATTCTTTTCTGCAAAGGATCAAATGGCTCCTTCATTTTTGCTAGAAAGCTTTGCTGGGTATAGAATCCTTGTCTGACAGTCGTTTTCTTTCAACTTTCTGTGCATGCAATCCCATTGTCTTCTAGCTTGCATGGTTTCTGCTGAGAAATCAGAATTTAATCCAACTGCTTCCCCTTTGTATGTGACTCTTCATGTTTCTTGTACTGCATTTAACATTCTATCCTTATCTTTTATTTTGGAGTATTTGACTCTGATATGTATTGATGTTTTTCTCTTTAAGTCTAGGCTATTTGGTGTTCACTGCACTTCTTGAATGTGTATTTCCTCATCCTTCCAAATACTTGGGAAGTTTCCTTCTAGTACTCTTCCACAATTTTCTCAGTGATTTCCCTGTCACTCCCCTGTTCTGGAATTCCAACCACACATATGTTATTCCTTTTGAAGTCATCCCACATGGTTCTAATTTTTGTATTCATTTTCTTTAGACCTCATTTCTGATTTTTCTTTTAGTTTATTTCTAGTGAGGCTTTGTCTTCAGCTCATTGACT
Source organism: Elephantulus edwardii (assembly GCF_000299155.1). Lineage (NCBI taxonomy): Eukaryota > Metazoa > Chordata > Mammalia > Macroscelidea > Macroscelididae > Elephantulus > Elephantulus edwardii. The sequence goes on from NW_006399981.1 coordinate 3,290,791, forward strand.
CTATTCCATCTCTTTAGTTCTTCTTTTGGTCCTACCAGTATGTTGGACATTTTTGTCATGTCTTAATATTCTGGATTTCATTTCATGTTTTCCCATTATTTCTAGTATTGTGTTGGCTGTATCCTCTATTTTGTTATGCTTTTTTAAGTTCTTGTACCTCTTTACCCATATTATAAATTCTGTCTTCTATAGCTAATAAAGTTGCTTCTCATCAATATACTTTGTATTGCTGACTTCGAGATTTTGCTCTTTTAATGATTTCCATTGTTTCTTCCATCATTTGTATCTTCCTCTGTAGCTGTACAAATAACTCTACATTAACATATTCTTCTGATTCCCTCTTTCTGGAATATTCATTGGGCCCACTTTATTAGAAGAAGAGTTCTTTTGGTGTTTTTTATTTTTTTTTCTATGATAACTGAGACAGACAGCAGCTTTCTTGACACTGTATGAGCCTTTTCTTAGTAGATGTTGGGTTGATGTAACTATATAGTAACCCAGCCTATGGCAATGCTTTGTAAAGGACCTGTATATTTGTGCTCCCTTTTCAGCCCATGATCGGCAGGACTGAGGGCCCAACAGCAATTTCCCCCAATGTACCTGCACAGTAAACCAGGAAAACTGTTGTTCCCTTCCAGAAATGGCATCTCAAGCCCAACTTCAGCTATCCTGGCCCCTTCTTCTTGAGCTTAAGTTTTCCTGGGTGGTGTAGCTAGTTAGCATTTGTTGTTGTTTGTTTGTTTTGTTTTGCCTTTTGTGGTATTGTGTTCCTGGTGATGGACAGTCAGCGCAGCAGCTAGGAGGTGAAACTGCAGCCCCTTAACCTGGCAGGCAGTGGCTCTGTCATTGTCCAGGGTGCAAGTGTTCCAGATGTGGGGGAAGTGGTGGCTGGAAGACGCTCCCAGTCTGGCCATGTGACATAGGCCTTGGTGTCTTACAAGAGCGATGTTAAGGTCCCCCAAAAGCAGTATCTCATTTGAAGAGTGCTCAGTCTTTTTCTTGTGGAGGGCCTATGTTCTTTAAACTTTCATTTTGAGACCCTTGGCTGAGATGGCATTGCTAAATGTTTTTCTGAATCAGTAAGTTTCTTTTCATCCTATTGGTAAAAGTTTTTGATGCACATGGGGACTTGTTTAGAAAGTTCCATTAATCCATGTTACCTTCTCTTGCTTGTGCATTTCTGACTGTATTTGGCAGCCTCTTTATACCATAGGCTAGTAAGCTTTCTCAGTATGGTCCCATTTTGTCCCATTTTTATAGCTTGGGGCTTTACACCTAGGTCTCATAGCTAACTCACCGTTGAGTTTTCAGAAATCCCAGGGGAGGAGACTGCTCATCATTCTCCCACGAAACATCTGGTTGATTCCAACTGCATAATTCCTTACCACTAGTCTACCAAAACATAGATAGCTAAAATCAAACCAAACCCATTACTGTCAATTCAATCCCAACGTATTGTGCCTTCATATATCAGGGTCGATTGTTCTCTGTAGGGTTTTCTATGGCTAAAGCGGGTCTTTCTTTCTAGTTGGCCCTTCATGGATTTAAACTGCCATCCTTTTAGTTGGAGGAGCAACTACACATGTAAGCTGTTTACCGAGGGACTTCAGTGGAAGAGTAAGCTGTAGAAATAGCTTAAAGCATCTTCTAAATAAGATTATAGAGAAAATGGCACATACTGACTGATTTTACTATCCTGGATGGTAAGGGAGGGTCCTACTCAATTCTAACTTACAATTCTTAGTTTAGAACTGTTGCATGATTGATTAAATTTTTACCTTAACTCTTATATGCTCATTATTTTCTCTGGTAACTAGCAAGCTATATCCAAAATATCATCAACTAATAGTGTTTTGAAAGAACTCTTTGATTAATATTTTTATTTGAAGTGTTAGTATACTTTTTTACAGAACTAATGTGAGTGTATTTCCATTTGCAGATCAGATTTAGCATTACACTAGAACAAATCCAAAACAAGATCTGCTTTTTCATGAGTTTCCCACCACCTTCTTATTTAGCACTGGGAGGGTGAATGGCAAATGAGATTGCAGTAGTAGTATTAAAATTCAGGGACCAGAGAATTACCAATGTGCAATATTAAAATATGCAGTGGGTGCTAAATATCATTGACACATCCCCTAAATCTTTAACCATCTTAGGAAGAATGTTAGAGGTCTGTCAGGAACATATTGGACTTTCCTAAAGCATATGGTGATGAAATAGAATATCATTTTATGAGAAAATATTGTCATACTGGCTTCCTGGCTCACAACACTAGAGTCTTACTAGATTTTTAGTTTATACCATAAAAACCTACAAAAGCAGGATCCGGTATAAGGTGGAAACCTGTCAGACAAGGAACATTCAAATACTTTCCGCTAAAATGAGTGATGCAAACCTGATGATACTGCTTACTGTCAACTATGAGAAACTTAGAAGAGTTGGAAAAGCAAGGCAGTTGCATTGGTTTTCAGCTCTCACACATTTCGCTGTAAATGTCTTTTTTTTAATGACTTTTACTTCTGGAATGAATCTCCTTCCCAGTCCCAGAACAACGTCATTATTTTACCCTCTCTGTTTTTCTTCTGACCCCTTCTTTGTTTTCATTCTTCTACAATTTGTACTCCATGATAAAGTCTTTATATGGTGTTTCAGGAGTGGGAGATGTCCACTTTGATCAAGGTTATGTTTTGACTGAAAGAAGAGAGTTTTCCACCTCATTCATGTTGTTGACACAGTGACTGTAATAATGGACTTGAGCTTGACGGAGACAATGCAGGATTGGGCAAGGTTCAGCTCTGTTGTTATTCATAGGCTTGCTGTGAGTCATAGTTGACTCAAGGGTACCTAACAACGAATACTATTAAGAGAGTTTTCATCTTCAACTTTGTCTCCCTTACATAGTTATGGTCACTTCATCTTCTTTCTTAAGGAGGTGCTTTTATCCCAGATCTATCTGGAATGTGAAAAGAGAAGTAGTATAGACATTCTTTTTTTTTTTTAATTTTAAGAAATGAATAGTCACTTGTTGAAGTTGTTATGTGCTGTTGATTACAACTCATGGTGACTTTATGAATAATGGCTATGAAACTTGCCTTATCCTGAGCCAACTTCACCATCTCTAACATCTGACCCCATTGTCACAGTGACCATATGAATTTATGTCATCCAAGGTTTTCCTCTTTTTTGCTGATCTTCTACCATTCCAAGCATTATGTCTTTCCCAAAGCAATGGTCTCTCCTGGCAATATGCCAAAACTATATGAGGTGGATCTTAAAAATCTTTGCCTACAAGGAGAAATCTGGTTTCACCCTCCTCAGGAAAGACCTGTTTGTCCTTTTAGCAGTCCATTGATTTTTTCAGTACTCTTCTTTAGCACCACAACTCCAAGGCATACATTTTTCTGTCATCCTTGCCCACCTATCAGATGCATAGCAAACAATTTAATGGTCACTGGCTTGCAAGTAAAATATTCCACTTTTATTAGAAGTATGATGGGCAGAAAATCTATGCTATTAGGCCCCTTTATCGCACTCTCTGTTTGATACACTTGGGCTCTTTTTTAAGTATTTAAATATCCCGAGAACTGGTTTAACTTACTTCATCCAGTTAGAGACATGCTGTGGGTTGGCATCTTCTAAGGATGACTGGTTTGGCAAACTCAGTTCTGGATTCCTGGAACTGCCACATTAATCTGTTTTCTCAGACAACCAACAGCATATACCCTTTCCCAGGGCCTTTTATTGTCCCAGAATTCTAGAAGCAATTGGAACCTTTCTTGTTGGCTGTGATTTGCAACTCTGCTCAATCATCTCAATGATTGCATGGGCATGTTGTTTCTCAAAAAGTTGCCTACTTGAGCCAGCTCTGATGTAACTCATAATCCCTTCCCTTTCCCCAGATGAGGAAGATGGAAACTTGCTCTTTAGAGTATATGAGACACAGCAAGGCTTCACATGTCAAGATGAGGGAACATGGTTGAAAGAAGGAACAGTGAAACAAAAGATTGGGCAATTTTTGTCTGAAGCCTCCTTGCCTAGATAAATAGGGATCAAATAAAGGCTATCACCAAGCACTATGGATTCTAAAATCTTGGCTTTATTTGGGTTTTTAATACTCAACCTATAGCCGATTCCATCATCTGGTACTGTTGCCTGTTGTGTGCTTAACCTCTGCACCACTATAATTTCTGACTGCTGTGTTTGGAAGAAGTATTTTGACTTGAAACGGATTAGAGGCAGAAAGTTGCAAGGCAACTGCAAGGCAGTTAAGAGCAATTTGTCAAACATTCCTTTTAAGCCAATAAATTTCCAAAGGTATGGTTTAGTTGCATACTATTTTTAAGGCTCATTTTTAAAAAGGAACAGACATTAATTTGTATAAGTCACCATGAGATTATCATGCTTTGGAGAAGATGCAAAGAAATAGAGACAAAATAAAACATTTTATCTTTGTTCACACTTATTGTAGATGATGTTGGACTAATCTTTTTTTATTTCGTTGCATACAATAATTTGTTTACATTGTGCTTAATTCATGTAGATTTTGTCTTATACAATCTTTAATTTACATTATGTTTCATGCATTCATATGTATTCTATTTTATATAATAGATTATTATTGATCTATGGCTATGATTATCCCATCTTTAATTTTTTCCCTTAATTTTAAAGTGTTTTCTGTAGATCATAGTAATATTCTATAATGGACAGTCACTTTCTCTTTGTAAAATAGATTAACAGAAATTAAAACAACTCCTCTAAGCCTTCCATCTGTTTTCTATGGTTTAGCCAAGTTGTAAAATCTAGGATGCTAGCCAATCACAGATGGGAACATAAAGTAGGATGGGCAAGAACGGAAAACATCAGCTTCTTAAAACTAAATACATAAAAATAAAGATTACTTTGCAAAACTCTGATAAGAATTCTGGCTTTCCTCTTTCTGTCTGCTTTTCTCATCCCTTCTCTTTCTCTCTCTCTTGTCTGGCTTCTATACTTTCTTGATGAAATCTATTATGTATCATATTAGTCAATAAATCTCCTACTTTGCAAGTTTGCTCATTTGGAACTGGAATCACTTGAAAAACACTTACTAAAATCTACTGTTGATGAATTTCATCTGGCTTGTTTCCAAGGCTGCTTTTGCAGGAAGAGACTACCTGTTTTACTCCCATGGAGTGGTTGGCAAATTAGAACCAACACACTTTCTGTTGACAGACTGACACATTACACAGTCCCAGCAGGACATAAAATAGACCCATAAATGTCATGAACATTTTTGAAGTATGTTAGGTTGTTGTTATGAACCACCAAGTTGGAACCCACCCATAGTTGACACTCCAGAATGCTTTGGGAACAGGTCATCCATCCTTCCCTTGTAGAGCGACTGGTGGATTTGAACCACATGCCTTTTGGTTTGCATTGCAGCTTCTTACCAGCAGAGCCGCCATTTGAAGACTAATAGTATATTTCCTCTCTTAATATTAATTTGTTAACACTTGGATTTTACCATCTCCTCCCCATCTTAGTGCTGCTACTCAGTTTTCTCAGTTATTTCACACTTTCACTATTTTCACTGCACCCAATTCTTCTTACTAGAATATATTTCCTATTTCCCAAGTACTGAAACTCTTGGTATTGTTAAAGTTCAACTCAAATGGCACTTATTCTGAAAGACCTTCTTCCAACAATTCTTTGTTGAGGCCATTCTCCCTGCTAGGTATCGAGCACTCTATGAGCTGGGGACACAGCAGTGAACAAGGTAGAGAAAATCCCTGCTCAGGGGAATTTACCTTCTTGTGAGGAACAACCCAACAATAACAGGGAAGTATAAGAGAACTGGTGGGACAATAGTTGAATTCTTGGCTCTTTGCTGAAAGGTTGGCAGCTCAAACTTACTTAATGTTTCCATGAGAGAAAGACCAGGTCTTTTGCTTCGGTAGAACTCAGTCTCATGAGTAAGTCCTGATCTCTGCTGACCCAGTGGTTACAGTGCTTGATTGTTAATGGCATCCTCTGTCGAGTCAGCACCCCACCTAAAATACATACACCCACTCTAGAGGACAAAGATGTAGCAGTCTATGTCTATAAAGATTTAAAACTTTGGAAACATAGGGCAATTCTACTTTGTTTGATAATATCTGTATGAGTTGGAATTGATTTGATGGTGATAGACTTAGTTCAGTTTGGTAAACACTTTAGAACAGTTCTGCTTTGTCCTATAATGTCACTGTTAATTAGAATAGACTTGACAACAATAGAGGTGGATTAGTTTGGTACACAGACTTACCAAGTGCATCATGCTATTTGTTTTCTTGGGATAATAGAGGTTGCTGATTGGTAGTACCTGACAAGAACATACCATGGACAGCTAGGAGAACAAACAGGTTCATCCTAGAGAAGGTGAAACCAGGATACTCCTTGGAGGAAAGCATTTTGAAGTATTGTCTGCTATACTTTGGACATGTTGCAAAGAGGGACAGTCCATGGAGAGTGACAGAATGCTTGGAAGGGGGGAAGGACAGCACAAGGGAGGAAGACCCTCAAGGAGATGGATTGACTCAGTGACTGGAGTAATAAAAGCAGGTGTGTCAGAGACAATGAGGCTGGCTCAAGATAGAGCAGGGCTCAGAGATACTATACATAGGTCACTATGAGTCACAAGAGACTTGATGGCACATAACAACAACAATAGGAAGAGAATCAATGAGAAGTTACCAAAAAGAGAGAGAATATAAATATTTCTATAAATACAAACACAGAATATAAATTATGTGTGTGTGTGTGTGTGTGTGTGTGTATGGTGATAAAATAAACACAAAGGAAAATTATAGGGTATGTAATTTAACTATATATAAATGTGTATGTATATATATTATATATAGGCAATTAAATAAAGACAAAGGAAAATGATAAAGCAGCTAAGGATTTAAAACCTCTTTTCCACAGCTAAACCTCTAACAGATTTTTAGAGGCAGTTTAATTGCACAGGAGGAGATTGTCCATCCTTCTCCCATGGAGCAACTGGTAGATTCAAACCATGTGCCTTTGGGATTGCAGAACAGTTTCTCACCAATAAGCTTCCAGGGCGCTGTTTAAGGATGTTGATTCATACAAACAAAGGTGTGCCTAATCCAGACCATGGTCTTCTCAACTACTTGTTATGCTTCAGAGAGTTGGACAGTGACGAAGGATGACAGAAGAAGAATAGATGCCTTTGAGTTGTGGTGCTGGAGAAGAGTCTTGAACATACCACAGACTGCAAGAATACAAGTAGGTCTCTCTTGGAGAGGGTGAAACCTAGTCTCTCTTTGGAGGCTAGGATTTTGAAGCTCTGCTTTACTTACTTTGGGCATGTGGTGAGGAGAGATCAATTTTTAGAGAAGGACATCATGCTTGGAAGGGTGAACGGACAGTGCAGAGAGGGAGACCCCAGGGAAATGTATTGAAACAGTGATGGGGCAATGGGATTTGGTATGTCGAATTAGAAGGGTTCAGAGCTGATTTACATAGGGTCGCTATACATCTCAGGTGACTCAATGGCACATAACAACAATAACATACTATGACAGGTTTGGAACAGGAGTGTCCACTTCCTAAATAACATGCCTCTGGAAACTCTATGAACTTTGATAAATGTTGATAGTTGTAGAGGGGCTTCAGGTCTTTTGTTCATAGGGTGGCTATGAGTTGTGCTCAACTTGAGGGCAAAAACAACAAAACATGTACATTTTCTATACATGGCAACTGAAGAAAGGCAGAGGAAAATGATAAAACAACTAAGTGATCCTATGGAATGTAATCTGACTTTAAAAAATATGCATACTATTTGCATACAAGAATAACAAATGCCCTCTTGTAGACAGAAAAAAATTCTTGTAAATAGTTTGTACACAAGGGACATCTAATCAATGTGCACATGGCTCCCATAGCATGCTAGAAATGTACAGATTATTTGTAATGCCAGGAATGCATTTCAATGTAATACAAACTAAATTTTGTAAAAATCTAGAGAAAGAGTGTTTTGTCAGTCAACCATAGAACAAGAAATAACATGAAGTTAGGAAAACAATCTTCTAAGACTTGAGATAGGTCTGAAACAGAGATTAGAGAAAGCCAAGAAATAGAACAGAGCTTAGAGAGCTAAGAATGACAAAAACGCCATATTCTTTTTGGAGATTAACTGTAGCACCAGAGTCTTGACCCAAAGATGTTACCTATCCTAACTACTTTTCACCACATCTTTGGTGTTGATTAGAAAGGTGTTCTGTATTGGTACAAACCTCTTGGTTGTCTTTTTCCCCCCATGTAACTTATCATGTTGTTGTTGGTTAAGTGCTGTAGAGCCATAGACAACTCATAGCAATCCTATGAATGAAAGATCTGAACATTTGTATAACTTTCATCCTTTCTCCACATTGATAGAGTTTCTAGAGATAAGTTATTTTGGAAGTGGATGCCACTCCTGCTTCCAAGCTTGTTTTAATATGGAAGCTCCACCAAACACTGTCCTCCATAGGTAACCATCATCACATCTGACACATCAGTGTCACAGTGTTTAGTATCACAGCAACCACGAGTTACCTCTGTACAGCAAATGGACAGACCAGTACTATACCGCTTAGAAGAATGTTTGACTGAAAACAATTAAAACCAGGCCTGAGGGCTGCAGATTAAAATCACCCACCTTTGGCTTGGTAGCATCACTTTCTATCCACTAGGTCAACAGAGATGTTGTTGTTGTTATAAATAGTTGGGGAAACAAAACCCAAAACAAAACAGAAAAAGAGGAGATGCAGGAGCCAGACTACAGGGATCCCAACAGGGACCACCGGTGAGACTAAAGGAGTCTAAGCCCTTGCTTCTGAGTTCAGTGAGTGAATCTAAGGGTTCTTGAAGACAAGGATTTAGAACAGTGTAAAGAATTTTAGCATCTGTATAGTTGTTCCTATGTGCTGTTGAGTTGCTTGTGACTCATAGTGATCCTGTGTAGCACAGCCCTGAGTCCTGCCCTATCCTGAGCCAACCTCATTGTCTCTGACCCTCATTACCCTAGTCACTGAATCAATCCATCTCATCCAGGGTCTTCCTCCTTGACTCTGTCCCTCCACGCTCCCAAACATGATGTCCCTCTCCAAGTACTGGTTCCTCCTTGCAACATGCCCAAAGTATGTCAGATGAAGCTTCAGAATTCTTGCCTCCAAGAAATAGTCTGGTTTCTTCACCCTCTACAGGACTAACCTGTTTGGTCTCCTAGCAGCCCATGATATACTCAATACTCTTCTCCAGCACCACAGCTCCAAGGCATCAATTCTCCTTCTGTCATCCCTAGTCATTTTTTAGCTTTCTCACACATAGCAATT
>NW_006399981.1:3300423-3302224 GCF_000299155.1 Elephantulus edwardii
CAGTTTCAGCAAGCAGGATTGTCATGTGCTTAACTCAGGCTGTTGACAGGTCTGGACAGTATCCAATTTAATATGAGAGACTCTTTCCTAATTATTAAGTATCTATTGGTAAAAGTTTCGTAAGGATAACATTTTGGTAAGCAAGATGAAATCTGTTCAATATTTTAGTTAGTTCCAGAAGTGTTAATGGGATAAGGAGACGTAGGGAAGAGATCAATAATGAAAACATTCTGTTAAAATATCTGAGAAACACAGAGTTGAATACAGTACTACACTTTATTTTTTAGACAAGGTAACAGTTTGTCTTTACGATTTTACTATTTTCACTGGTTTACCTCATCTAACTCAAATCTAGAAACCAGGTTAGTGGGGTTTGTTTTGTCTTGTTTTAATTGTGCCCATTTTACAAATGAAGAAACAAAGAAATAAAAAAAAAATGAGTAGCTTGGTCAATGTAAGTGAGTAAAAGAACATTTCCAGAATTCAGATCTAAACCTCCTGGTTTCAGAGTGCATGCTCTTAACCACCTAATGATGGAGATACCATGTAAAAAGTTCAAACAGCATCTCTCACTCTGTGGCTTAGGGGGAAGCAACACCAATTTCTTTCTTGTACTCATTTTCCCTTTGATATCTAGACTATCAAACAGCAGTCAAATGACTGTCCTGTCTTTGTATTCCACTTTGCAATATACAGGTGCTTTCATCAAGAGTACCAACTTTGATGTTGAAGTCATTTTCATCCCCACTGTCTGAGGGAGGCCCAGTGTGGACATTGCCAGCAAGCAAGAGTCAGATGTATTCCGGGGACACATAAACTCCACTAGGTGCTCTTCCAGTATAGTTTTATTAATCTATACATTTGAAATAGAGGGAGGATATTGGCTCAGTTATTATGTAATTTTCTGTTATAAAGTAAATTATACCCTCTTGAAATATATAGCGATCCCTAACTCCTGTATCTGTGGGTGTAATTCTGTTCCACAACAAGGTTTATTGGTTATGTTAGGGTTAATTATCAATGCCATTGATTCAGAATTTAAAAAAAAAACAGATTAGACACAGAAATACATACACACATAGGATGAAGGAGCAGTGATGAAGATAAATACTATGAGAATACCGCCAAGAAACCAGAGAATACAGGTGCTAGTAAGGAAGGAAGGGACAAGGATGAACACCCAATTTGGACATTTAATCTCCAGAACCATAAATACTAAAAAACAAAAACCAAAACACACAAAAACAACACATTGTCATCTAATAGGAACCAACTCAAAGCTGGCTCTCCAGTAGGTTTCCAGGACTGTAAATTGCATGGGAGAAGAGTGTCTATCTTACACCCTGGAGTCACTGGTGGATTTTAACTGCCTGAATTTTGGTTGGAAGCATAGCCTTATGCACTCGGCCACCAGTGTCCCTTCTAGAACTGTAAGAAAAAGAATGTGTGTTCTCTAAAGCCCCTACCTGTGGTATTTCTGTTACAGCTGCTTTAGGAAGCCCAGATGCTTTCTAACATCAAAAGAAGTCACATTCTTCTACCGTATCTGCTACCTAGTTAAATTTTAGCGAGCTATATCCAGTATAGCAAATGCCCAAGGAACGACAGCTAAGAAATTAAAGGCCATGGTGAATTTGCTAAATCTGATGCAAAGGTCTTTCATAAAATGTAAAAGAGAAATGACGTCACTTTGAGGTCTAAGGTGTAAATGGAAAGAAAATGAAAAAAAAAAGTCAACTAAAATAAATCCTTGAATGAGTAAATCTCATTGAAAATCAATCTCTCTCTCTCCCTCTCCCCC
>NW_006399981.1:3302569-3303754 GCF_000299155.1 Elephantulus edwardii
TCTCTCTCTCCCTCTATCCTCTCCCTCTCCCTTTTCCTCTCTCCTTCTTTTCTCTTCCTCTATTCTCTCCTTCTCCTTCTCCCTCTCCCCTCTCCCTCTCCCTCTTTCCTCTTTCCTCTACCTCTATCCTCTCTCTCTCCCTTTTTCCTCTCTCTCTATCCTCTCCCTCTCCCTCTTCTTCTCCCTCTATCCTATCTTTCTCCCTCTCCCTCTCCCTCTCCCCTCTATCCTCTATCCTCTATCCTCTATCCTCTATCCTCTATCCTCTATCCTCTATCCTCTCTTTCCCTCTCCCTCGCCCTCTGTCCCCTCTCTCTCTCCCTCTCCCTCTATTTTTCCCTCTCCCTCTCCCTGCCTCTCTACCCCCCTCTTTCCTTCTCTCTCCTCTCTCTGTGTTTGAAATCTTGTGAGTAATAAGGAACAGCAAAGTTTCCAGGTTTTACTGGCTTGGTAATAAATACACCTTTATATAACTACATATACTTAGTCTGGGAAAACTCACATGCTTTTGTTCCCCAGTTCCTGTACTTTATATAAATTTCATAAAGTTTTCGTGAAGTTAGAAAAGCCTTCCTCATGAAATGGGGCATAGATTCTTTGGTTTATCATGTTTCTCTTCCTTAGGTTTCCTTTCAATTCCACAAAAATTAAGGGGAAATACTAACTTGTGCAGATAAATACAATACTGAAGTGATGAATAAAACCCAAACTGCTCACTAAGAAGGTTAAAGTTGCTATTGTTGCATACCATCTACTCAGCTGTAAGTCATAGCAATGCTGTGCCCAGCAGATCGAAACCATGCACTACCTTGTCCCAGCCTCACAAGCTAGGTCATGCTCAAGTACACTGTTGTAGTCACTTCATCCATCCATCTCTTTGAGAGTCTTCTGTTTCCCTGACTCTCTATCTTTTCTAGCATGATGACTTTCTCCAAAGACTCCTGACTCCTGACAACATGACCAAACTGTGTAAGAAGAGATTTCACCCTCCTTATCTCTAAGGAACATTCAGGTTGTACTTCTTCCAAGACAAATTTGCATATTGTTGTGGTAGGTTGTGAGATATTCAGTGCTCTAAATTCATACCACAAGCATGTATTTATAAAGGATTTGTTTTTGAGAGAGCCTTCTTCTATCCTGAAAACTGTAATATTTCTACAATAAGTTTGACAAGAGATAGAGCAG
>NW_006399981.1:3304399-3340383 GCF_000299155.1 Elephantulus edwardii
GTGCCAAGAGCGTTGACTGTGGAGCCAAGCAAACTTAATAAAAATATTTTTAAATAAAAATGACTTCTGGTCTGTTAGTAGGTGCCAAGAAGTTGGCTGTGACTTATAGCAATCCTATGAATAACTATGGAGCTAGGGATATTATAGCAAATGTTAAATGGATCTTGGCTGAAAGCAGGAAGTGCCGGAGGAATGTCTGTGTTTCATTGACTATGCAAAGGCGTTTGACTGTGTGGATCAAAGTAAACTGTGGCTAATTCTGAGAAGAATGGGAATCCCAGAAGACTTGATTGTGCTATTGCAAAACCTATACTTGGACCTATACTTTAAAATCAATAATGACACAATGAGTCTATGGGCTGGCCTGGATTTTAGAATGAATACTCTTTAAAGGACACAATAATCATTTGTCTATTTGCTGTACTGAACAACTTGAAGTTCCTGTAATGCTGAACACTCTTCCGTAGTCTTGTCAAATACAATAATGGTTACCCATTACATAGAATCTTTAGATGAGCTTCCAGATTGATTCATGTTAAGAAGCAGGAGTGGCATCCACTTCCTAAACTAGGTGCCTCTAGAAACTCTCCAAACTCTCTTATAAATGCACAGAAATGATGTTAATTGTAGAACAGAGTTCAGGTCTTTGTTGTAAAGCTTACTCTGAGTTGTATTCAACTCGCTAACACTTAACCACTGCTAAATGATACTATTGCTGTTATATCTGGAGGAACATTCTTCCTCTTTGCACATTACTTTGTCAATGTGCTGTATGAAGTAATCTGGGTTTGCTGTGATGTTGAACCTTGTGCCATGGGCATATCAAATACCCTAAGGGTTTTCCATTGTGGACAGTGTTTGATGGAGCTCCCAGTTAGCATGCAGGAGTGGCATCTACGTCCCTTCCTAAACCACATGTTTCTGGAAACTCTATGAGCTTGGAGAAACAAAAATAGCTGTGGAAAGGCATTAGATATTTTGTTCATAGAGTCACTATGAATCAACCTTGACTGAATGGCAGTCAACAACAACAGCATGCTTGGACCAAGAGGCAGTGGTCAGAACAGAGCAAGGAAACACTGCGTGGCTTAAAATCGAGAAGGGTGTATGTCAGGGATGTGTCCTATCTCCATCCCCTTTCAACCGATGCCATAGAACAAATCATCTGGGAGGCTAGGTTCTATGAGGAGGAATGTAGCATCGGGACTCAAAGAAGACTCATCGATAACCTGCATTGTCCAGATGATACAACCTTGCTTGCTGAAACTAAGGAGGACCTGATGTACTTACTATAGCCTTCAATATGGATTCAAGCTCAATATCAAGAAAACAGAGATTCTCACCACTGGGCTGATTAGTAGAATCATGATGAACAGTGAAGAGATTGAGATTATTGACAGATTTAATTTGCTTGGCTCCACAATCAACACTCTTGGTACCAGCAGCCAGGAAATCAAAAGACAATTTGCATTGGGAAAGTCTGCAGTCAGAAACCTCTCCAGTGTACTGAAGAGCAATGGTGTCATTCTGGAGACTAAAGTGTGCCTGATCCAGGCCATGGTCTTTGCAATTACATAGTATACATCAGAAATCTGGACAATGACTAGGGATGATAGAAGAAGAAGTGATGCTTTTGAGCTGTGGTGCTGGAGAAGAGTATTGGGTATACCATGGACTGCTAGGAGAACTAACAGTTTTAATCTAGAGAGTGTGAAACCAGGTTACTCCTTGGATGCAAGAATTCTGAAAATTCTTCTGACATACTCTGGGCATGTTGCAAGGAGGGACAAGTCTTTGGAGAGAGACTTTATGTGTGGGAGAGGAGGAGGAATAGTGCATGCAGGGAAGACCCTTGATGAGATGAATTGGATCAGTTACTGGAGTAATGGGGGTAGGTGTGTCAGAGAGAATGAAACTGGCTCAGGTTAGAGCAGGCTCAGACCTGCTGAACATAGGGTTGCTATGAGTTGTAAGCAACTCAATGGCACATAACATCAACAACAATATATACCTATGGTTATAGTTAAGAGTAATAGAATTTCCAGTTGTGGCTTCATGGTAATACATTGTGTTGTTAATGCAAAGACACACTGTTCAAATCCAGTAGCTGCTCTGCTGGAGAAAAATAGGCAGTCTGCTTCCACATAATTATCTGCTTCTGAAAACCTGCTGAAGTGTCATCAAAGGGTCAGTTCCAACTCAATGGTATATAACAATGTTAAGGATGTACAAACTTTACACAAATACGATTTAGAGTTCTAGAATTTCTATTCTTATCAACATTATCCTTAATGTATTATGAGCCATACAAGCAAATAACTATTTTGCATAGTCAATCAAATAGACACAAGCATCTTTCTCATATTCCAGTTTTCACTCAAGATCCATCTGACATTAAAATTCTCTTGGCCTTGTTCTGACGATGCTGAGCTTCTTCATATTTTCTTTCCAAATTTGTAGTTGATTTGTTTTCTGTGTAGTCTACCTGGTGATGTTCACTTGTGCAGTTAACTTTCCCCCTCCTTTTATTGGTTAGTCTAGAGACTAAGGGGCACCTGATGCAGTCTGTGGTCTTCACACTTACCATGTGTCAGAGAGCTGGATAATGACTAAGGATGATAGAAAAAAAAAAGCAATGCCTTTGAGTTTGGGTGTTGGAGAAGAGGCTTGAACATAGATAGTATGGACTACCAAGAAAATACAAAGGTCTGTCTTGGAGAGGGTGAAACCAAGTGTCTCCTTGGAGGCTAGGATTTTGAAGCTTCATCTCACATACTTTGGGCATGTGGCAAAGATCAACCGATCCTTGGAGAACGACCTCATACTCAGAAGCGTGGAGGGACAGCGCTGGAAAGGAAGACCCCAGATGATATGGATTGATACAGTGAATAGGACAATGGGTAAGGACAGCGTGAAATTTCAAGCTATCGTACATAGGGTCACTGTAAGTTGCAGGTGACTTGACAGCACATAGCAACAACATGCATATGATTATTTATATACATTGTATTTCATTCATATACATAGCGGAATTTTTTGGTGTATTTTATACTTTGCTTCATTGATATTATGCTTCATACAATCATCCCCATATATTATGTTTTATAGACTTAATCGTCATGGAACTATGCCCACCATGTTGTTACAAGCTCTCCCATGGCCTGAATCTCATAGCTACCTTCCACACAGCAGCTCTGAAGCCTGTCCTGTCCTGAGCCAGTCTCACTGACTCTGACACACCTACTCCCAATGCCCCAGTTACTGTATCAATCCATCTCATCGGGGGTCTTCCTCTCCTGCGCTGTCCCTCCACCCTTCTGAGCATAGTCAACTTTTACGTTGAAGGCTCTTTTTCAAGAAATGTGCAATGTGTTAGTTATTGATGACATACAATTCTGTCATGTGCTCTCTAGTCTCATTTCTATCATCAAGGCCATTGTTTCTAACTACCATTTTTTTGTGCATTCTAATTATGAATTATCCTTAATGCATTTTTATTGCATGTTTAATCAATTATAGACTACAGAAGTTGGCATGAACTCTTTATTTATTCCTCTCTGCCTGTAGTGGTTGGTGCATAAATTTGAATAACAGTCATTTAACATGGTTTCCTCTTATGTGCCTGGATGTTGTTGTTTCACTAACAGCGTTATGTTCCTGCATAGATTTTGAACTGTTCTTTTGTATGGTGAATGTAACGTTACTCCTATTCAATTTTTCATTCCGTGCAAAAAAAATGGTTAAAACTTGTCTATGCTTGCCGTCATTCCTTTCATTTTATTTGTGACCACTTTCCATTTTCCTAGATTCATATTTCATGCATTCCATTGTTCTGATTATTAATGGATGTTTGCAGCTGTTTCTCCACATTACAAGCCATCTTGTATCAGCCAATGAAGGTTCTTAGTTTGCTGAAGATTCCATTCCATTCCTATAATTAACAACTCTTCTTAAGTGAGGCAGCTCTTTCCCTGTTTGGTGTGTCTTAAATTCTAGGGGATCATCTTCAGGCTCTATATCAAACAGTGTTCTGCTGCTATTCATATAGTTCCAAGAGCTTTTCATTTCAGAAGAGGCAGAGCAGGCTTGCTTCCTAGTTTATCGTGGTTTGGAAACTTCACTGAGACCTGTTGACTAGGGGTGACCCCGCTGGTATTTGAACTCCTAGAGGCATAGCTTACAGCATCACAACGTGCAAGCCACAACTACATGGCAAATGTGTAGAGGAGTGGTGATCCTTGGCTTCAAGTGGAGGAATCTCAAATTGAGATGCTTACGTGGGATATTGTATATATAGCAGTATAGGATCAAATGGAAATTTGCCTGGAGTGTGGAGACTTTGAAGGCTGGGGGTCCTGTCCCAAGGCAATCTTTCTATTGGCCACAGCTGAATGCTTTTTATGTCAGAATACATCCCCTGGGTGGCTGGATTGCTCAATTTTTTCAAGCTGGGTGTCTGGATTCTTGTGTGAGATTGTGAAAGAACTCAATTAAAAGTTGATTTCCTCTTTTACATTTGGTATGCAGCCCACAACAAAATGATAGAAAGGAAATTCGTTGTCATTTCATTGCTTCTGATTTTTGGCAACCCCTTGTCATAGAGAGTACAGGCGTTGCATAGGGTTTCTGGATTTTTAACTTACACAGAATGGCAAGCAAGCCTGCCTTATGTGTTGCTGCTGGGTGGATCCAAGCCACCAACTGTTAGGCTAGAAGAGGAGCACTCTCAGAGACTCACAGAAGAAACCACAATAATTTTGTATTATAGAAGGGTGGTATTGAGAAAGTAGACGTGGATAACACTCTTAGTAGTAAAGGAGTTGCAGTGCTAACCCAGAGGGATGCGATTTGAATTCACCAGCTGCTCTGTGGGAGAGAGATGGACAGTCCTCTCCTTTTACTGCCTCTGAAAACCCACTGGAGGGACAGCTATGAGCCACTCCTGACTCGACGGTACATAACAATAACATCAGAGTTGTTTTAAAATTTCACTCACTCAAAGACCCATTTACTTAAAGCCAAATATGACATTGATGCTATTCTCCCAGCTTCACAGAATGCTTTAGAAAACACTTATATCCACAGTAATACTTACCAAAAGATTGGGTATTAGCACCGCCATAGATACTGGCCAACTAGAATAGTTACAGGTTTTAAAATAATGCAAACATGCTAGTATTGCACCAGCTGCCTACCAAATCTGTCTACATCATAGTGCAATATTCTAGAACAAAGTAATCATCGGTCCCTTATTAGAACTATAGGATCTTAATCCTACTCAAGACCTACTTACTGTGCATTTGCACTTTAACAAGATCACCAGTTGATCATATGCACATTGACGTTTAAGAAGTACTATCTTGAAATAAATGATGCCACTCTTTGTCATTTCCCATACTTTGCTTTGAAGTACAAACAAAGTATGGGAAATCCTTGACTCTAGGGAGCTCTGGTGGCTTAGTGGATAAAGAGTTGCAGTGGTTTGAACCATCATCCTGTCTACAGGAGACTGCTGGGAAATCTCCTTTGTGCCATTACAGCCTGTGCAAATCTGCATGAGGATAAACGATGAAGAGGTTCTGACTTGATGACGAAAAGTTTTGAGCATAAGTTGTTTTAGCAACTATAAGAAGCTTTGGTGGCTTGGTTCTTAACATGTCACGGTGCTAACTAAAAGGTTGGCATTTGAACTTACCTGTCAATTTGCAAGAGAAAAATGGGTGGTCTTCTCCTGTAAAGATTTATGGCTTTGGCAAACTGAAAGCAGGTCACTTTGAATTGGAATCAGGTTCATGACAGATGGTTTTGGATTTTTATATGTCAAATATGTTGTTGTTGTTTTTTGGTGATGTCGAGTTATAGATGACTCATATAGACCCTATGAAGGAAAGGCCTGAGCACTGTTCATAGGGTTTCTGGAGGCAAGCCATTTCAGAAGTGGACACTGTTCTTGCTTCCAGGCTTGCTTTAGTCAGGAAGCTCCAACAAACACTGTCCACCATAGGTGACCATTACCATGTTTGGCACATCAGTGTCCCAGTGTTCAGCATCATAGCAACCATGAGTTACCTCTGTACAGCAATGCACAGACCAGTGCTATACCACCTAGAAGAATGTTTGACAGGAAAACAATTTGAACCTGGCTTGAGGGCCGCAGGTTAAAATCACCCACTTTCGGCTTGGCAGCATAACATTCTGTCCACTAGGCCAACGTAGCTCTCTCTCTGTCGTCGTTGTTATGTCAAATATAGGGCTGACTATTTTACAATGGTAAAGATCATCAATTTAACTTTCTTTTCTATATTTCCTTTTGTATCTCTGTGTATTTCTTTTACAGAGGAGGGCCCTGGGGTTCATGAACTTGAATTGGGACATGAAGGGGCAGCGAGTAACTTGGCTTTGTCTGATGTCATCTCAAAGCCTATATTCTCACCACACTTGAAATTGGACATTATGAGTGACGGAAATAATTTCAAGCCTATAATCCTAGAATACTAGGCAATATTTGCTTTGTTCTTGATGATATTGGGGACTTAACTTAAAGTTGTCCTTTAGATGAAATGCTTCATCTTACAATAGGATCTATTGCTTAACGTTCCTACTTGGCCAGAAGGTGGAGCACTTCTGTCTTCATGTTTTAATCATTTATCTGCCTTGAGATGAAAAGGCAACAAAGAATTTTAAAAAAAATCTGTGGCTGTTATTTTGCTTTTACCCCCAAAGGAACTAAGAACTCAGCTAAATGTAGGGGAGATAGTTCAGAGTGGGGAGAGGGAGGGAAATTTTTTTTAAACAAAAAGAAAAAAAAGAGGAAATGTCACTTGGCTTTTCAAACCCTTCTAGCAGGAAATAAGGAGCTGGATAGATGCTGTGGCACAGGAAGACCTGGTAACAATTTAATGGGAGTTCCAGACAGTGCTATTATGGGGGGGGCGATAGGCAGAATATATTTATTTTTAATGTGCATGTATGGTTAGAGCTTGAAATGTATCTCAGTGCTGTCCAATACAAAGGACGCATAGAAGCAGCCAACAATTCTCCCTGTGTACTCAGAAAGAAACCAGACTCAGTAACCCACAGAGGGATAACAACATGGGCTGAAGAGCTTAATCAAATTAAGCCTGTGCAAGAGAAAGTGGGATTCTCTCTTAATGAGCCAGCTTTGAAATGTTTCAATTGCACTTAAGAGGAGATGTATCAGATTAGCCACAAAACACTCACTTGGAAAGAATTGTCTCAGGCTGTATCCATCCTGTTTTTAAGAGCTAGATGGTGAAAGCAGGAAATTTTTTTGCTACCTTCCATAACAATTAGCTTCAGGAGCTATTTATGTAAATATTACTGCAAGTAAAACAAACAAAACATAACCATATGGGCCAGTGCTCTTACAATTTAACTAACCTGTAACAACATTCTGGAAAACCTGTTAACATCATGCTAATGACAATAAAAACAGTCTCTATCAAACACTGCTCCTGAGTTTATTCTGATGCATAGCAACCATCCCTTTGAGCTCCCAAGCTATAAATCTTACGTGGAGAATGCCCATTTTTCTACCACAGAGCAGCTTGTGGACACTAACTGATGTTCTTTCTTTTAGCATCACTAGAGGCTAGGCATTCTGTCACCAGATACATATAGATATAAAAGAAATTTCAAAATAAATTAATGTCTCATAACAATGTGTTTAAATATTCATATGTAATCAAACATCCAATTTTTTCAAAACCATTTCTTTCAGGATAATAACAAAAGACTTGCTTAATTTAGAATCTTTTGGATTGAGTATAATTTTACATCCTCTCATAAATAAGAGCTCTGGTGGCCTAGTGGCAAGAAGCTGCGTTGTAATCACGAAGGAATGCAGTTCGAAGCCACCAGCTGCTCTGTGAGAGGATGGGCAATCTCCTCCTATACAATTCACTGCCTCTGAAAACCTGTTGGAGGGTCTGCTATGGGTTGGTTCCGACTCTGTGGTACACAACAACAACATCTTATAAGTTGGGGAGCTCTGATGACCTAGTGAGCAGAGACTTGCAAGTTGCACTGCTAATCTAAAGTCAGACAGTTCAAATCCAAAGGCTGGGGTCTGTCAGAGAAAGATGAGCAATCTCCATTCATGTGATTTTATAGCCTCTAGAAATGCTGCTGGCAGCTCAGCTATCAATTGGCACTGGCTCAAGGGCTTAAAATATCAGAACTTATCAAACATTCATTACATTGTCTCATCATGACTTATTAAAAACTACAAATCTAAGAGTTAGAACAAATGTAATATTGAATACACACAACTCCAAAATTAATTATCATGTTTACCAGCATTTTAACTACAAACATGCTTTATAGACAAGAAAGTTTAAAAAGACATTAATAATAACAGTTTTTAAATAGATATACCAATGTCACTTGTGGTTGCTGTGAGGCTGAACACTGTGACACACATGTGTCAAATGCTCTAATGGGTGGCTACCCAATGCAGACAGAGAGTGAGGTGGAGCTCCCCGATTAAAACAAGCTTGGAAGGAGGAGTGGCATCCACTTCCATAATAGATTGCCTCCGGAAACCCTATGAACCTGGAGAGAGGATGAAAGGGACCCAAGCTTTGAGGACTCTCCTTCATAGGGTCATTATGAGTCGCCTGCTACTCGAAGGCACTTAACAACAACAACAACCCTAAAGTTTATACAGGTCATAGTCTTTACAATCATTTGTTAGGCATCAGAGAGTTGGACAATGGCTAGGGAGGATAGAACGAGAATTGATGCCTTTGCACTGTGGTGCTGGAGAAGAGTACTGAGGGTACCATGGACTGCTAAGAAAACAAACAGGTTCAACCTGGAGAAGGTTAAACTGGGCAACTCCTTGGAGGCAAGGATTCTGAGACTTCGTCTGACATACTTTGGACATGTTGTAAGGAGAGACCGGTCCTTGGAGAAGGACATCATGCTTGGGAGGGTGGAGGGTCAGCACAGGAGAGGAAGGCCCTTTATGAGATTGATTCAGTGACTGGGATAATTAGGATGGGTGTATCAGAGACAGTGTGATTGGCACAAGGCAAAACAGAGTTTAGGGCTGTTGTACATAGGGTCGTTATCAGTTGCAAGCGACTTGATGGCACATAACAAAAACAACATACCCTAACGTTTATTAAGGTTAAATAAGAACAGATGTAAAGTTTGCTATACTTTGTTATGGAAATCATGTGATTAAATGGTCTTTTTTTCTCTTTTTTATTAGTGATTTTTAAGGTAATATATATTACATGTTACATGTTACATGTTACATACTATATACTATATACTATATACTATATACTATATACTATATACTATATACTATATACTATATACTATATACTATATACTAATTACATATTATATATTGTTGTTAAGAGCTGTTGAGTCGTTTGCGACTCATAGCAACCCTATGTACAACAGCTCTAAACTCTGCTTTGTTCTGTGCCAATCTCACTGTCTCCGACACACTCATCCTGATTTCCCCAGTCACTGAATCAATCCATCTCCCAGAGGGCCTTCCCCTCCTGCTCCTGCCCTCCACACTCCCGAGCATGATGTCTTTCTCCAAGGATCAGTCTCTCCTTCAACATGACCAAAGTATGTCAGATGAAGTCTCAGAATCCTTGCCTCCAAGGAACATCCCGGTTTAACCCTCTCCAGGATGAATCTGTTTGTTTTCTTAGCAGTCCGTGGCACCCTCAGCACTCTTCTCCAACACCAAAGATCAAAGTATCAATTCTCCTTCTGTCCTCTCTGGTCATTGTCCAGCTCTCTGATGCATAACAAGTGGTTCCAAAGACCACGGTCTGTACCAGATGCACCTTAGTCTCCAGAGACACACCATTGCTCTTGAATACTTTAGAGAGGTCCCTAACAGCAGACTTTCCTATCGCAATACGTCTTTTAATTTCCTGGCTGCTGGTGCCAAGAATGTTGATTGTGGAGCCAATCAAACTAAAGCTATGAACAATCTCAATCTCTTCACCATTCATCCTGATGCTGCCAATTGGTCCAGTGGTGAGAATCTTTGTCTTCTTGATATTGAGCCTCAATCCATATTGGAGGCTGCAGTCCTTGACCCTCTGCAGCAAGCGCTTCAGGTCCTCCTCAGTTTCAGCTAGCAGGGTTGTGTCATCTGCATAACGCAGATTGTTGATAGATCTTCCACCAATCCTGACCCCACATTTCTCCTCATAGAGCCCAGCCTCCTGGATGATCTGTTCTGCATACAGGTTGAAAAGGTATGGAGATAGGACACATCCCTAGCATACATATTATATATATATATATATGTGTGTGTGTGTATGTGTGTGTGTATGTGTATATATGTGTATATAGTATATATAGCATATATATGTATATTTACAGCATATTTTTTCCATTTAATTTCCCCCCATTCATTTATTGTTACACATTTTCCTCCCTGCCCACCCCTCCCCCTAGTTCATTTTTGTCTTTGAAAAGAAAAAAAAAATCTTTCATTGTGATACAATCCCCCTAGTGCACAGTCCATTTTACTATGCATTTATTGTTCTCTGATGTTGTCATGAAAATAATACCTAATTCTTCATTCCTTTTAAGCAGTTCTCTCCCTCATCTGTTTCAATGCAGTATACATTATTTACCCCTTCTTTTTTAGGTTCCCCTCAACCCGACCCATTTTTTATAACTGCATGAGTTCTTTGTTTTTCAATGCATCATAGTATTCCATGGTGTGAAAATCCCACAGCTTCTCTACCATTTGCTTGTTGATGGACACTTGGATTGTTTCCAACTCTTTGTTATTGTGAACAAAGCAAAAGATGGGTGTGCATATATCTACTTAGGTGGCAGTTACGATTCCTTTAGGGTATATTCCCAGTAATGGAATTTCTGGGTCAGATAGTATTTCTATTTCCAACTTTTTGAGAAAGTGCCACACTGCCTTCCATAGTGGTTGTATGTTTTACACTCCCACCAACAATCAATAAGGGTTCCAGTTCCTCCACAACCTCACCAGCATTTGCTGTTTGCTGCTTTGTTGAACGTTGCTATTGTTACTGGGGTAAGATGATATCTCATAGTTGTTTTGATTTGCATCTCTCTTAGAGCGAGGAATTTTGAATACTACTTCATGTGTTTCTTTGCCATCTGGATGTCTTCGTTGGTGAAGTGTCTGTCCATATACTGTGCCCATTTTTCAATTGGGTTAAAATTATCTCTGTATGAAGATGATATGAGAGTATACTTAGAAAGTCCTAAAGACTCAGCAAGAAAACTATTGGACATAGTTGACCAATTCAGCAAAGTGGCAATAAAGATCAACATGTAAAAGTCAATTAGATTTCTCTACATTGAGAACGACAATACAGAGCAGGAGCTAAGAAAAACAATACCTATCACGACAGCAAGTCACAAGATTAAATACTTGGGAGTAAACCTAACCAGAAACACAAAGGATCTATTCAAAGAAAATTATAAAACATTACTACAAGAAACAAAAAGAGACCTGGAGAAGTGGAAGCATATCCTTTGCTCATGGATAGGAAGACTTAGTATTGTGAACGTGACAATACAATACTACCAAAAGCAATTACAGGTTCAATGCAATCCCAATATAAATAACAATTCCATTCTTTGACGAGATGGGAAAAGGTAATCTCTAATTTCATTTGGAATTGAAAGAGGCCCCGAATAAGCAAAGTACTCCTTAAAAAGAAAAACAAAGTAGGAGGTATCTCACTCTCTTATTTCAAATCCTACTACACTGTTGCGGTGGTTAAGACAGAATGGTGCTCCTACAATGAAAGACATGTAAATCAATGGAATATAATTGAGAATCCAGAAATCAGCCCATCTATCTATGGTCAATTGATTTTTGACAAGGAGATGAAATCAGTTAAGTGGGGAAGTGACAGCCTTATGAACAAATGGTGTTGGGAAAACTATCTGCAGAAAACTCCAGCAAGATCCACACCTCACTCCCTATACAAAACCCAAAACAACAAATAAACAAACAAACAAACAAGGCAACTCAAGGTGGATCAAAGACCTAGGATAAAACTAAGGACTATAAACTTCATTGAGAACAGCTTGGAAGAACTCTAGAAGCCCTTATCCACTATATAAACAGTCTTCCATGCATCCTGAAAAGCCTACAACCAGGAGAGGATAAAACAGATAAGTGGGACCTTCTAAGAATAAAATTCCTTTGCACATCCAAAAACTTCTCCGACAGACTGGGAAAAAATATTTAGCAATGAGATGTCTGATAAGGGACTGTTATCTGGAATTTATAGAATATTCCACTGTAAGAACATCTTCAGTGGTGAAAAGCTATTATTGATTCATACTCCTATTATTCTCTGTCTGGCACCTTGGGTGCCTTGCCTTTAGTGCTGTACATGACCAATGTTGAAATTTCTCTGAGTTGTAGATTATTTTTTGATGGAGAAGTCTAGCACAGTAGAGCTAGACAGAAAGGTTATATTTCTGAAAAGGATTTAACCAGGTAAAACCTATGCCTCATACTCACTCATAGCTCCCATGAATTCACATAGTTGTTATATGCCATCAAGTTGTAACCAACTAACAGTTGACCTTTCAGCCCATTTTCAGAGGCTATAAATCACATGGGAAGAGATTACTCATCTTTCTCTTGAGGAGCAGCTGTTGGATTTGAACTTTCTGCATTTGGCTTGGCAGTACAGTTCCTTACCTGCTAGGCCACCAGAGCGCACTTGAACTCTCAGACTATGCCCAACGAATAAATATGAAGATATTTGAAAGGATACTAGAATAGTTCATAAAGTAACATTTACCAATTTGGAAAAAGTATATTAGTGTTCTAAATGTTTTAACTCTGGTTTTAATAACTTTAGAAGATACAAATGAGTAAGCTATTAAAAGGTTTTCTATCATAGAACTTTTAAAGCGAATATAAAAGTTTTGTTGGGGTTTGCTTTTATGCCCTTCTAGGATTAAACATATTTTCTTTATATTGGTATCTGTTCTTTGCTTTTTGTCTATATAAAGTGTGTCAAGTCAAAAGATGAAAGCAAGGCTCTAAAGAAGCTGAATTCTCTTAAGTGAAGGATATAACAAAAATGATCCATTATAACTTTTTAATGAAAACCCTTGATGAAATGCACATGTCAAATAAGATTTTTGGAGAAGCCTTCCTTCCTATGTTCTCACTTTCAAAGATTAATTCATTTAACTGAAACCCACCAGAGGGAAGAAATTTAGGCTGGCTTGAAATCTGGTTTGGAAACAATTAAGTTCTGCCTTTTCCAAAATATAGATTGTGCAATTAATGGGGAATTTGGCTAACACAAGATTGTTGACAAAATCTAAAGAGAAGTTTAGAGCTGTTTTTAGTTATTATGCTGTTTGTACTTATTACCATTTAACATGAGCACTCACTTACATGGATATAATTCTTTTATGCTATGTTCAAATTGTTGATATTGATTTAGGGAAATCATTCAGTGTTCAATTTAAAGCAAAACAAAAGATAAAACAACCCACAACTTAGGTTGAGAAGAGATAAATATTCTCCGTGAGGTCCATTGGAAGAAAATTATGTGAGGACAAAACATGAGTTTGGAAAAATTCATTACATGTAAAACTATAATGAAGAAAAAATTCTGTTTTGTGAAAAATTTCAACACCATTTTATTACTCTAAAATCTATATAGTCACTGAAAGTGGCCCAATCAAATTTTGTGTGATGGAGAAAAAAAAGTGGAAAAATTGCTTCAACAAAGAACAGTTTTTTAATTGGTGTTGATATTGAAAAGTACAGTGCTAAGGGACTTGGCTAGTTCAGGATGGGGCAGGTTTCACAGCAGTTTTACATAGGGTCAGTGAGTCTCAGGCAACTCAACAGCACATAACAACAATAACAAAAAGGGACTTGAAAATCCTTGCAAATAGTTTTCTCTTTCACATTTTTAAAAGTTCATTAGTCCCTGCATATAAGTGTTGATTCCTCTCTTTGTCAAATATCTTGTACCTTCAGTGAATAGGATATGAAGTGATGGCCTGGTAAACACCTGCAAAGACCTAACATGTTGTCTTTTGGAGATTCCATCTGCTTCCTGTAATTAAATGTTTCAGCCAAATCATGTCATTGCACTTGGAGTTCACATTGGCTTCTTTGTCCTGACTTCTGCTGAAGAATCTAGGGGTTCTGAAATGCACAGTGGGTCTGCCTCACGGGGCAGTGAGTGGGCTCTGGCACTTCCTCAAGATCTCATTCCATGGAGAAGACTCAGGACCTGAGCAGATAGCGAGGAGTTGTTCTCAGTGGTGCGAAAGCCAAACGTCGCCTGGCAGCCTGATTGATGACATTGCCAGCAAACACGATGCCAGGGGCTGCTGTATTCCTGTCACAGATTTGGTTGGTTTGGCAACTGAAATAGGTCTGGATAAGGGAATGAGATCCTTCAATAGAAACATCTGCAAAAAAGATGAGGAGAGGAGTTAGAAATGTTTATCTCTAATGCCTTCTTTTACATTGATATTTGCTAAATGTGTGTGTGTCGGTGTGTGGGGGATGTCTTTTGGTGATGTAAAATGCTAACACACTCAAATAACAATCAAAAGATTGGATATTTGAATACACTGGATAAGAATTGAAAAAAAAAAAACCCAAAAAACCCCAACCCAACAACCCTGGCTATATGCTTCTAAAAAATATCGTTGCTGCTAAGTGCCACCAAGACCAATATATATGATTCCTACTGACCCCACGAACAACAGATCTGAACCTTATTGTATCCTGTACAATTGCCACGACTTATTTTCTTCATGATCAAGCACACTATTGTAATCACTGTCATTCCAACTTGCTGAGTGCCTTCTCTTTCTTAACCTCCATCTTTCCCCAACATTTTTTTATTCTCTTAAGAACTTGCCCCTCCTTACAACATGCAAAAAGTACGAGAAAGTTTCACCATCCTTGCCTCTAAGGAGCAGCCTGGTTGCATTTCCTCCAGGGTGGACTTGTGTGTTCTATTGTCCATGACATATACAGTACTCTTCTCCAGCACCACAATTCAAAGGCATTCATTCTCCTGCCATCCTTATTCATTGTCCAGCTCCCTGATGCATAGGAAGCAATTGATAATGTCATATTTAGTTCAGACGCACTTCAGTCTTTAAACTGACATCACTGATACAGATATAGATATAGATACAAAGATAGTGTGTTGTCATTCTCGTTACTTTTATGTACTGCAGAATTGGAGCTGACTCATAGCTGATCTCCTGTGATTTCAGAGGTTGTGAATCTCATGGGAGGAGATTGTCTATCTTTTTCCCCATGAAGCAGCTGATTGTCAGTTATTGCCTTCAAATTATGTCCAACTGTCAACAAAGTGGATCGACACAGTGACTGTGTGAATGGGACTGGAGCATGTTGAAGATCTTGAGGATAATGCAGGACAAGTCAAGGTTCTGATTTGTTGTTCATAGAGTTGCTATAAATCCTAGTTGACTCGACCATACATCATAATGACAACAATACATAAAACAAA
Organism: Elephantulus edwardii; assembly: GCF_000299155.1. NCBI lineage: Eukaryota > Metazoa > Chordata > Mammalia > Macroscelidea > Macroscelididae > Elephantulus > Elephantulus edwardii. The sequence continues at coordinate 3,319,939 of NW_006399981.1, forward strand.
ATGAACTGTTGGCTTATTATTGTTACACTCACATCCATTACTTGAGCACCTGTGTATTTTGAATGCCTTCCAACCTCAAAAATTTATCTTCCAGCAGAATATTAGACAATATGTTATTGCAATACGTTGGATGTTCACTAGCTAATTTACTGTAGATTGTCAGACCTTTCTTCCTAGTCTACCTTAGTGTGAACATTCCACTGAAATCTGATCAGCAGTGTAGTAAAATGTAAATAAATATCTAGTATTACAGATAGGTTGTGGTCATACCTGAGGAAATCTGATCTTCATTTCCTGACCAGAATGTAAGAAATTTACCATTAGACCATCACTGCTCCCTTTACAAGTAAGTTAGTATCTGTGGAAGGTGGAACTGAGAAAGATGAAACAGTTTCATTTTCATGACTCTCTTAAATCTTCCACCTTTGACAGAGTGTAGTCTTCTCACCTCCCTGTTCTTCATTTAGTATGAAACATTTGAGTTGTTATTCTCTGTCAGTTTCCCAACTTTTGGAAATCTGGCTTTCACAGACTTTTCAATAATAGTCTATATCTTTTTCTTCTCAAAATGCCTTTTTGAAAGCTAGAACGAAAAACCAAGAGGTTGTGTTAAGATGGATGTGGGGAGGTGTTGGGCTTACTCATCAACATAAAAGTCTTTTCATGATGATTGTAAAAGTATTGCATTAACCATGTTAGAGAGCTACCACGTATCTTAAAGGAATATTTATGGTTAAAATTGATGTTCTACTTAGGCATCATTGAGCTGAGGACAACACATAATGACTCTATGAGCAGCATACCTGAATCCCGTCCTATCCTCATCATCTCTGACACAAACCTGTTGCTCTAGTCACTGTGTCAATCTGTCTCATTGTGGATGTTCCTCTCTTCCAAGCATGGTATCCATTTTCAAGGAATAACCGCTCCTAACAAAATGCTCAAATTATGTGAGACAGAGTTTCATTCAACATCATTTCTCTCAAGGAGTGTTATAACTTTTTTTATGAGAATCAGATTAATTTAGTGTATATAAAGTGCTTAGATTAAAACTGGATATGTTAAGTGTTAGATAAATACTCATTACTTTTTTTTATTTCCAATCATTCATTGTTGCACTTTTCTTCCCTTCCAACCCTCCCCCCTAGTATACCACACTCTTGGAAAAATAAAAGATAAATTCTTTCATTGTTTTACAAACCCTCCCCCAGATCCACTCCACCATGTAGCTTTCGCTCTAGACTCCTATCATGACAAAAATATCAAATCACATACCCTTTTAAACAGTTTTCTCCCTCATCTGTTTCAAAGCGGTATACATTATTGAACCCATCTTTCTCGGTCTCACCCCAACCCCAAGGTCAGTCCTGTTTTACAACAGTGGCACCACACAGTATTTGTCCTTTTGTGACTAAGATACTTCACTCAGTATAATGTCCTCCAGAGTCATCCATTTTGAATAATATTGGATGAGTTCCTTGTTTTTCAATGCAGCGTAGTATTCCATTGTGTGAATATACCACAGCTTCTCTATCCATTCATTTGTTGGTGGACACTTAGGTTGTTTCCAACTCCTTGCTATTGTGAACAAAGCTGCAATAACCATGCGTGTGCATATATCTGCTTGGATGTCACTTATGGTCTCTTTGGGGTATATTCCCAGTAGTGGAATTGCTGGGTCAAATGGTATCTCTATTTGTAACTTTTTGAGAAAGTGCCATACCATACTGCCTTCCACAGTGGTTGCACCATAACTTTTTTTTTTTGACATTTCATGGGATATTCAGCACTATGCTCCAACACTAGAACTCAAAGGCATAAATTCTTCTTCTGTAGTCCTTATTCATAATCCAGCTCTCAGTTGCATAGCAGGTGATGGAAAAGACCATGACCTGAATTAGGCACATTTTAGTCTTTAAATTGACATCATTGCTCCCTAAATTTGGAGATATCCCTGACAGCAGATTTTCCTAGTACAATATGTCTCCTGATCTCCTGAAAGCTCATATAGAGAGTATTAATTGTGGATCCAAGTAAGAGGAAATTGTTGATGGTTTCATTTTTTTTCTCCATCTATCATGATGTTGTCTATTGGTCCAATGGTAAGGATTTTTGTCTTCTTGGTGTTGAGATACAATCCATTTCGAAAGCTTTATTCTTTAATCTTCTGCAGCAAGTATTTCAAGTCCTCCTTGCTTGCTAGCAAAGCTGTCTTTCATGATGATTGCTCAGGACTATTCCTGGATGGTCAAAACGTAGAGATGTTAAATTCGTAACTACCAAGGATAACATCAAAGATGGAGAGTAAGATCCTCCTTAATTTCAGCCCTGGTTAATTTTGAGTGGAAGCCTAAGCAAGTGTTTTGGACCTGCGTTTGATTTTGTGACGAGATTTCTGTGTGGCTGGGTCTACTGTAAGTGCAGGAGGGAACTGCAGCAGTAGGTAAAGTACGTATTTACTGACTCTGCTGTCTCCTTCAGGTCTAGAATGTAAACTGGATACGTGGCACTGGATGTACCATCTCAAACTCCGAGAAATGAAACAAACACTAAACTCTGAGAGGACATAACTGTGTTATTAAAGCTTGGAGCAGATTCTGAGAGCTGGAGTACAATGTCGTCACTGTTTCCCTGGACCACAATGTTGGAACATAAGCTGATTGATAACAACGGCAGAGCCTCCTGGGATGTCAGTGTAATTTTGTTCTGGGCTCCATTCAATGCTGAAAAGCAGCTCAATTAAGACTGGGCACACTCTGCAGGTCTGGCGAGGCCAGTTACCATGGAGTCAAATCACATGACCACATGGGCGAAATGGTGAATCATTGTCAGTTTTTCCCTTTTAGCTTTGTACACAAAGACTACTTGCTTTCTCTTTGCACGAGTCCACTTGTATGAGTTCTGTCATGCCTCTTATCACCTCTGAGGTTTTCCCAGAGAATGAAAGACTTTAGCTTTCCTACTTTAAAGATTTTGGGTAACATTATGAAGCATTAGGAGCCCTGAAGAGGGGCTCCTAAGGAGACTGAAGACCAGTTTGGATTCATCAGAGAGCAGCAGCAATTTGACATTATAGAGTGCTGTCAAACTCTTCTCCAATGGTGGAGGCAAGAGAGCTAATGAGCGATATCAGTGATGATTATCCAAGAACTCAGTGAGCAATAATGGCACTAGCTCTTAGCTTGATGGAACCAAAGGGAGCAATAACTTGGAAAAAAAGAAATCAGAGATGAGAACAGGTTACATCCGTTTTCTGGCCATACTTTATACGAACAATCTCACTTTTTAAAAAATGAGGAGCAGACAATTGCTGATTTCTACAGTGAGACAATTTTGTCAAGAAGGAGTGAAATCCATTGTTGGAAAAAGGGCCAAAGGACCCAAATGCAAAAGAATTACTTCAAGTGGACTCAGAGGTTTGATGTAAGTGTGTAAATGAATTGAGAAAGCAACTGAAAGTTTGCTATGGAATAATGGATAGGGTAAGTGATACAGCAAGCCAGTGGAGGATAGTTCAAGCTCTTTATGTTTTTAATAATTGCATCATTTTTTGGAAATAAGCATTTGCCATTGTTTCACTCCAAGATAAAACAGATACAAGCAGGGATAATTAAGTAAAAGGATTCTTGGTAACAGTGTTGTCTTTGTCGTTTCACTCCAATATAAAACCAATAACAATAGAGGTAACTGAGTAGAATGGAGCAGAGGACTGAGAACATGTCATACCTGGATCCACATCTTTGCTCCAGTGACCTGGCTTTCCCATGAGAAGCTTCTGTTCTAAAGACTGAGCTGAACAACTGTTAATGTAATGCAACTTTTTCATATTATATATAAAGGGTAAGGTGACTTTCCCCAGAATCATACAAGTAGTTACCTGCAGAAATCAGCAAAGATTTCTCCACTGAGCCACAGCTGGATGTGAATGGTGATCCTCCAACTTTAAATGCCCCATCTCTATCTTTTCCTCCTCTTATGTCAACAAAAGTTCATTCATTGCCTCATTTTTGATTATTCAGTAAACTGTACTTCTATTGCAGCAATTTGATCTTGTGACAATTTAAAGAAAAAAATGAATCTGACAGCACAGACCCATGAAAAGCAGAGATGAAAACTTTAGTATTCTTCTTCTGCATTGAAAATGTAGGTTTTAGGTGAAGATTCTAATCTGTGACTAATGTAGAGCAAACTTCATCTTATTATCTTTGATTGTACTCCCTGGCCATGTGACTAGAGAGAGTCACAAGAAATTCTCTGCTGGTATCATTTGTTTTGAATCCTGTTTCTCTTTCTTAGAACTGATATTGTATCCGGCCTTTGATTAATGATAAACTCTCATATCCTGTTTGGCGATATCTTTAATTGGATGAAGTTCATAGGCATACTGTTACAAAGCATGATGCTATTCACCACTTGAATAAGAGAGTTTTATGTTGACTTGCATTTCTAAGGCTCACCATTTGTCAGGCTTGATATGATCATAGAGAACTTCTCACCTAATCATTTCTCTTAGGCAGGAGGAAGCTGATGCTTAGAGTGGAGAAGAAATGTGTCTCTGATTAATCAGCTAGTTCTGGGTGAACACTCCTTTCATTCTCAAGGTCTATTGCTCATCTGACTTTATGGTTTCTGTGTTAGTTTCATTTGACTGAAGAAAGGGCATTGAGAGTCCCCTCATGTAGAATATCCATGAGAGAGAGAGAGATTTTCCTTGATGAGGGAGAATAAATAATAAAGATCCTCGAAGATTTGAGATCTTTGTCTACTTTACAGAAAATTTGTACCCTTTGAAGCATTCTTTGACCAGGCCTTTTGACGCTTTGTATTTGTCTAAGAGATCAATGAATGTTTTATGCTGGGAGCTTCAGCAAACTCAATGGCAATGAATGGAGTCTTTAACAATGGCAGCGGTCTTTTATCTTTTGCATAGAGTGAGATGTCATTTGACTAAATAGTTCCCATTTTGACTTAACTATGGGTTTGATCTCTTTTGAGCTAATTTTCTCAGTTTAACCCCAGGGTGACTGATTTTATCCCCAAGTATGGTGTATCATCAGACACAGATGGGACAGAGAGTGATAATGGATCTATACAAGTTCATGATATTTCTTAGAGAAAGTGGCCTTCACACGATAATAATCAGAGTCTTTTATGGTGTCAATTATATCCATGTAGAGTAAATTGTGGATATTTTTTCTGTCTTCTGAGGCAGTCTCAGTGATTAAGAGTTCCAAGTCTGGAGCTGGGCTGAAAACAATTCATACCCACTACTGTCAGGTTGATTCCAACTTCTAGCAACTTTCCATTTGGTTTCTGAGGCTGTAAATCTTTACACGAGGACACTGATTGGCTCTCTTCCATGGAGTGGCTGGTGTTTTTGTTTGAGTTACCATGTGCAACACAACCAGAGCTGGGCCTCCTGCTTTTAAATCTGGTCTTGCTTATTGCTGGCTGTGTGATCTTTGGTGAGTTAACCTCATTGTGCTCTGATTTCCTGATAATAAAGTAAATAATAAATAAATAAAGTAAAGTAGGATAATAAGAGTAAGCTGATAGAATATAGTTCTGAAGATTAAAGAAATACATATATAGCTATTAGAATCATTAGCACTTTGTAAATAACATGAACTTAATAAAAATTAAAGAAAAGCAGTGAGCTGGCCCGTGGAGAACTGCACTGCTACCTCTAAAGTCACAACCTCTCTGGCAGCCTGAATCCACAAAGGACTCCACAGGGAGAAAAAAAATCCTCCTTTATGATTTACGATCTTGTAATACAGTGGAGGGTCAAGAGTCAACTATGAGTTGGCTCCAGTATTGCGTTAGAGTTTGAATAATAAAAGTTACCCAATATTACCCTCCTGTTAGCTCCTTACTATCTAAGTGGACTAACAGCATCCTCTGAACTCCAGTGGGTCATCAAACTGTTAATGATTTTAGGAAATTCCAGAAGCCATGTTATTATCTCCATTCAGGAAGCTCTAAGGCATTGCTCGGTCTTTGACAGCTTCTTCCTCTCAGGCTTTTCTTAATTGTTGAAGACCAGAGTCTGTGTAAAATTTATTTTCTGTGTCTTCACTTACTCAATGTGCATCCTTGAGTGTTACGAATGGGCCACACTCTGTGCTGTGTCAACGAGGTTTGAGAGAGGAGTGGGGAAAGGAGGCAAAGGGCTTGGGGTTAAAGCTGGGGTAGGGCGAGGGTGAACAAATCAAAATGGTCCTTATCTTAAAAGTGTCCAGTGTCTTTGAAGAGGACTAGACATCAGTAAACAGTGAGAAAGCGGAAAGAGATGTGCAAAGTGCAACAGAAACATAGAAGAGGAAGTGACTAAGATAGACTGAGGGGCCAGGAAGACATCACTCGAGAAATGACACACAAAGTGGGTCATCAAGCTCGAGTTAGCTGTTGAAGGGAAGGGAGGGGTGCAAAGGTGCAGAGGCAGGGCACACACAATCAGGTGATATTTGAGGAGTGTGAGGCTCCTGGAGTGATGTGACTCTTCCCTGTCTCAGGGATGCGTCATTCCCAAACCCCTTATCCAGGCTGCCCATCTTCTCTAAACTATGACTTGCTTCATCAGAGCCACTGTGCTGAAGAGTTTTGTTTTGCCAGAACATTCTTTCTCTGGCTTGTTTCCATGTCTTCTTGTCACTTTTCAGGTCTTAGTTTTTTTTACCAGAACTATCTCTAGGCACATCCCTGAAGAAGATTCCCTGCTGTTTCCCATCAGAGTATATAGTACATGGAACACAACATGGCCTGTAATTAGCTTACCTGTTGATGACAAATTTATTGCCCACCTGCTTCTCTGGAAGGTTGCATGTACCATCAAGTAGGCATGCTGACTTTGATAGGATTAGGTCCTGGGGCAGTCCCTGACATACTATGTTCAGTAGATACTGAATGAATTAAAAATGAGAATATCAGTTAATGAATGAAAAACTGTAATGATATTGGCCAGAATAATTTTCTTTTTTCTTCCATGTCTAATATTCATCCTTCCTCATCCTGTTCTGGGTCATAGGATACTGACCTTTATAGGCTACGTCCATATTTCTTATCTAGGAAATATTCTCCTAGTGGGGAGCAACTAAGAGAGACAATATACACGTGAAAGTTAGACAACGAATATGGAACACTGAAAAAGAAATGATACCTTTGAATTACAGTGTTGGTGAAGAATCGTGATTATAGCATATGCTACTGGAGAAGAGTATTGAACATACTATGGACTGCTAAAATAGCAAACAGGTCGTGGGCCTGAAGAGGATGAAAACAAGCTGCTCCCTAGAGGCAAGGATTTGAAGCTCCATCTCACATACATTGGGCCCGTTGCCAGGAGCGACCAGTCCTTTGAGAGAGGGACATCATACTTGAAAGGATGGCCTTATAGGCACAAGAAAGGAAGATCCTGGATGAGACAGATTAACTCAGGATTGGAGTCCTGAGGGTAGGTGTGTCAGAGACAATGAAATTGGCTCAGGATAGAGTGTTGAGTTCAGAGCTGTTGTACATAGGGTCACAAGCAACTCAATGGCACATAACAACATGACAACTAAAAGAATGTGATAAGAAGATGGGCCATCTCCTCCTCAATGATTTACAGCTCCTGAGAACTTTTTGCTATGAGTTAGTTCTGTCTCAATGACACACAACTACCACAACAAAAATACAACAGAACAACAACAACAAAACCTGTCTTGCACAAAGTACAGGCATCCTTAAAAGAAAGAATGGTGACTTACTAAGGGTATGTTTTCAGCAGGGGCTAGTCCTTGGGAAAATACCTCATTCTCGGAAAAGAAGAGGGACAGTGAAAGAGAGGAAGACTTTCCCTGAGATGGACTCACATAGCACTGTAACAATGGTCTTGACTGTGGTGCAGCTCATAAAGTGTCAATCTGTGATTGATAGTGTCTCTGTGAGTCACAGTTGTCTGCATGAAACTTAACAACAACGAAGGTGACAAGAGAATTAGGCAGGTGACCTCAAGCTGGCTATAACTGTCCCGAAGCAGGTCTCTGCAAAACCCTTCATTACACAACTTCTCTGCTTCCAGGCAAGTGCAAGTGCTTTGTGCCTTCATCGTGTTAGGACTTGGGCAGGGGCAGACCTGAAACCTCCTCGCCATTGTGATGTCCTTCTGTTAATCTCTCTTTAATTTACTGTGCTGATCGTTTCCTGCTAGGACTCAGAGATGCCAGGAGAGCCAAGCCAGAAGTTCAGATCATAGTCAGTTTGCATGGGCAACTAATAAAGACAGAACTTTTTATTTTTTAAGTAAACACAAATTTTATACTTTTATATAATACATGTGTATGTGGATAATTATTCTTAAAGAGCTTGCAATCCTGAGGCAATGCCCTTGGGTTTAAAACATATAAAGCAACAGCAAACAAAATCCAAGTTTCAGGAATGACTAAGTGGATGTGAAAAACATAATTCAATATTTATTCAATTGCACATATACCTAGTCTCCATTTGGTACCTTACTCCAACTGTCCTGACTTCCTTGCAGTTTGCTCACTGGATAATGTTGACTCAGTACACATATTTCTTCATATGCAATGTCTTCTTTTAGATTGAAATTTATGAACTTTGTGCAAATGTATAGCATATTCAGAGCATAAAGAAAAAAATACCCCATGTCAGCCTAAATCTGATTTATTTCATTTCTTTTTAAAAATAATATTATATGAGTAAGTATTTATAAAGGAAATTAATTTTTGTTCAGTCATTCATATACATTTTGTTCAGTAATATTTCAGTATAATCAAACTTTACCCATTTCTTTCTTATAATTCTGATTTCTATTAATCCTTCTATACCTCTCTGTGTTTTCCCTTTTCATTGGTGATATTGTTTTGAATGATAACCATATTGGATATAGCCATTATGTCCACCCATCTTATTATGTGCCTTTTATCTATTTACTAATTTTTATTCCCGTTTCCATCTCTTCTCACCAGTGATAATGTTCAGTAATGAATTCTGTCGGTAAACCTTTCTTTAGCTTTCCATAACCATGTAGACCAATGTGTTTGGTGTTTTGTTTTGTTTGTTTTAATTTTTGTTTTATACTGGTTTATTCAAAAAGTTTGAATATGTTGTTTTTCTCATCAGGTCTTCCCCATTTCTTTCACCCCCCCAAAAAAAATTGTACAGCCCTATGATGAACCCCCCTCTCCACTCATCTTCATCCCTCTGCTTCTACCCTTTCCCCTTGGACCCTCGTACTCTACAATAATGATTTTATACTGTATTTGTCCTTATGAGACTGAGTTAGTTCACTCAGCATAATGCTCTCCAGCACCTCCTAAATTAGATAGTAATTAAAAAAAAAATCATTGCTCCTGCATGCTGTGTAGTATTCCATTGTGTGAATGTATCCTAATTTCTCAATCTATTCAATTGTGGTTGGACATCTGGGCTGTTTCGATGCTCTTGTGACGGTGGATAATGCTGCTATGAACATTGATGTATAAGTCTCCATTTATGCTTCAGTTCTTGTTTTCTCAGGGTATATTCCAAGCAGTGGGATAGGTGGGCTATATGGAATTTCTATGTTCAGCTTCTGAGGAAACACCAAACTGCCTTCCAGAGTGGTTGTACAATTTAAAATCCCATCAACAATGTATAAGAGTTCCTATCTCACCACATCCTCATGAACATTTATTACTTACTGTCCTGTTAAATTTTTTCACTGCTTCTGGAGTGAGATGGCATCTCATTGTGGCTTTGATTTGCACCTCTCTTATTGCCAGTGATTTTTAGCATTTCTTCATGTGTCGTTTGGCCATTTGAATATTTTCCTTTGTGAAAATACTTTCCATGTCTTTTGCCCATTTTGTAATAGGGGTATCAGTCTTTTTCTTGCAGAGGCCCAAGAGTATTCTCTAAACTTTAATTATGAGACTCTTGTCTAAGATGGCATTGGCAACTATTTGTTCCCAGTTGGTAGCTTTTCTTTTTACCCTGTAAAGTTTTTGATGCACATAGGGATTTAATCTTTCAAAGCAGACCAACCCTTTAAATTGTGTTCTCTGTCAATGAAAAATATCTGGGCTTATAGTCTTAGGACAAAAATAGATTACTATGTTACTATGCATACATTCCCCATAGTAAATACAGGTTTGGTTTTCCCTAAATTATATGCCGGCAGCTTGTACTAAGTCCCTGGATGTTGCAAACAGTTTTCTAATACTACTAAATAATAATATGTTGTTCCATCTTTCAATATTTGTTGAAGTATAAACATGCATTTGGGTGATGTTTCAATATACATTTAGAGTGGTGTTGATTTTTTATGAACTTTATGAACTATGTTTTATATATTTTTAATATATTTTTATGAACTATATGAATCCATTTTACAAATAGTATTTCTACAGTTTAAATGGGTCAACTAAAGTACACCTGCTTATACTGCTTTTGTTTGGGGCTTGTGTTATGGTAAGAAAATACTTCTGCAAATTTGCAAGAAGAAATTCTGTTGTTTTCCTGTAAACACATGCTTGCTCTGTTGTACTAATCATAATCCGTTAGGTTTGTTTGTTTGTTTGGACTTTTTTTTTTAACCCCCAGGAGTCTTTTGAATTCTTTCACTCACTTCGTGATTACCAAATAAGTTAAAATTGGAATGTATTTCCACAGATTCACATAAGCAGTTGCACATCTTAATACATGGAATGAAACAAATGAAATAGTAAGGAAGACCACTATCAAGTCCCAGGCATGAGACCCTCACTATCACTCAGGATGCCACACATAACCTATGTGACACAGGGGGTGTCATACCACTTCAAATACTGTTGTTAGGTGCTTGTATGACTCTGATTCACAGATTATATATGACAAAGGAGAACCTCCCCTTAACGTTTTCTTGACTACAATCTATACAGAAGCAGATAATCTAGACTCTCTCTCTATGAGGTTGTTGGATGGATTCGAACCACAAATTGCGTCAATATTTTATTTCACACCCTCATTGACAGTTTTGTGCATAAGCCAGGATGTGTGTTCTTAACTTTGGGGACAGCAAATATGGATTGTGGACAAGAAGAAAAAGAGATTAGAAGTGGAAGACCAGTTTGGACATTATTCCAATAATTACTAGATTTATACAAATCTTTTAGCTGTGGAATTTGTAGTAGTTTCCATTCAAATCTCTGTTACTCAACTTTTTTCCATGCTAATTTTCTTTTGATTTTCCACATCTTTAGCAAAGAAAACCAAGAAGTTATGATAAAAACAACCACATCTTAACCACATGCCTAGGAACACATTATGAAACATATATTAAGAACCATGGGTTTCTATAGTCCTCCAACTCGTGCTAAATAAAAACTGTGGACTTTGGATAAATAATCTAAATTGCACAAGAGCATCATTACTTTAACTTTTTACAATGACTAAACTTATTTGAAAAAATAAAAAAACTCATCAAATGAGGTTCAGTTTAACCTCAGATCTGCCTGTGCCCCCAAACTTGCCTCTAACCTCCTATATAATGTGATTAAAAAAGAGGAAAACTTGAGAAACTCTCTTCAAAAGACCTCCATTTTTTTCAATAAAGTGAGGAAAGGGAGAAAATTAGTGTATTTAAAGGCTCTGTTCGAATAAAATTAGGGAGAATTGTGCTGATTATCTAGTTGGAAGGCAAACCACCTTTGAAGTTGGTCCCCTGATCTTTCCCCACTTTCAAATTGAGACTTATTCCCTTCTCTCTGGACAGTAATTCTTTCTGGCAATACCACTATTCCTCTTCATTCCTTCATTCCTTCCTTGCTAGAGGTGCTTTTATTTGATATTGGCTAATGCTCTAAGTCTCTCTCTCTAACACTGAGAAGAATGGGAATCCCAGAACACTTAATTGTGCTTCAGAGAAACCTATACCTGCGCTAGGAGGCTGTTGTGAACAGAACAAGAGAACACTACATGGTTTAAAATTAAGAAAGATAATCATCAGGGTTGTAGCCTTTCTAAGTACTTATTCAATCTGTATGCTGAGCAAATTAATAGAGTAGCTAGAATCTATTAAGAAGAATATATGCATCAAGATTGGAAGAAGAATCATTAATAACCTTTGTTATGCAGATGAAACATCTGAAGGTGAGGAGGATTTGGAACACTTGCCACAGAAAATCAAATACTGCAGCCTTCGATGTGGCTAGCATCTCAAAATCAAGAAAACAAAAGTTCCCACCACTGAACTCATAGGCCACATGGTGATAGATGGAGAAAAGATTGTCAACAACTTCATCTAACTTGGATCCACAGTAAACACATTTGGTACCAGCAGCCAGGAGACATACTGCATTGGGAAAGTTTGCAGTCAGGGACGTCTCTGAGGTACTGAGGAGCAATAATGTTAGTTTGAGGACTGAGGTGTACATGGTCTTTTCAGTGACTTACTATGCAAGTGATAATAAGAATTGCAGTGGAAAAATTGATGCTTTTGAGCTGTAGTGCTGGATACTAAATATGCTATGGACTGCTAAATGAACTGACAGATGTGTCTTGGAGAAGGTGCAGCCAGAGTGCTCCTTGGAGGCAAAGATGATAAAGCTTTGTTTCACATACTTTGGGCATATTGCTAGCAGAGGTTATTTCTTGGAGAATAACATCATGCTTGGGAAGGAGGAGGGTTGGTGAAAGAGCAGAAGACTCTCACCCAGTGGATTCATACGGTGACTACAACAATGGGTCAAGTGTGTCAGAGACAATGAGGATAGCACAAAATAGGATGGGGTGTGTAGGGTGGCAATGAGTCATACTCGACTCAGCAATACCTAATAGCAACACTAATTCTCTAAGTGGGCAAAAGTGTGCATGTTGGTTTTGGTTTGTTATTCCTGGGCCCAATTCACAAGATGCTGAAGGAAATGTCAGCCATGCAACAAATTCTTAGGGAGAAGGTGACGGGAGAGACCACTCAGGAAAACACTCAGAGGAGGAGATCACAGATTACAAAATGTAATAAGATATTATTTCCATTTGATACTCAATCAAGGCTGAGAATACCAATTTTGCTAGATGGAGGAGTGGGGGGGGGAGGAAACCAACCCCCCCCAAAAAGACCCAACCCAACAAAAATATGATCCCCAAATCCTTAAAACAAATCCATTGCTGGTCTGTTGATTATCACTCAAGGTGACCTCGTGTGTGACAGAGCACAATTGCCCCATTGTGGGTTTTTGTTTATATGTAATCTCTCTGCAAGTAGATGACCAGACTTCTCTGGCACGGATTCTCCTGTGGTGGCACTGAGTAAGTTCTATCTGCCAACTTTTAGGTTTAGTTGTTGTATGCAACTAGCTTTTTTTTTTAAATAAAATTTTTATTTTATACTGTTTTACTTATAAAGTTCATATACATTGTTTCCCACACTAGATATTTCCTATTTCATTTAAGCACCTCTCCCTCCACCCATTAAATTGTGTGATGCTATGATTAATCGATACCCCCCTGCCCATGTCTTCACTCGTCTGCTCCCCTTCCATTCCTTGGATCTCTGTACTCATTACACAATAATGGTCTTATTCATTATTTGTCCTTATGAGACTGAGTTAGTTCATTCAGCATAATGCTCTTCAGTCCCTCCCAAGTGAGACAGTAATTTAAAAAAATCATTGCTCCTGCATTTTGCATTTTCCATTGCGTGAATGAACCATAATTTCTCAATCCATCCGATTGTGGTTGGACATCTAGGCTGTTTCCATGCTCTTGCTATGGTGAATAACACTACCATGAACATTGGGGTACAGTCTCCATTTGTGCCTCAGTTATAATTTTCTTAGGGTATGTCCCAAGCAATGGAATAAGCAGGGTCATACGGAATTTCTATGTTCAGCTTTTTGAGGAAATGCCAAACTGCCCTCCAGAGTGGTTGTATCATTTTACAATCCCATCAACAATGTATAAGAGTTCCTATCTCACCACATCCTCTCTAACACGTATTACTTGCTGTCCTATTAAACTTTGCCATTGCTACTGGAGTGAGATGATACCTCATTGTCATTTTGATTTACACATCTCTTATTGCTAGTGATTTTGAGCATTTCTTCCTGTGTCTGTTTGCTATTAGAATATCTTCCTCAGTGAAAATTCTTTCCATGTCTTTTGCCCATTTCGTAATTGTGTTAACAGTGTGTGTGTGTGTGTGTGTGTGTGTATGGAGGCCCTGAAGGATTCTGTAAGCTTTTGATATGAGACCCTTGTCTGAAATGGTACTGCCAAATGTTTTTTTCCCCAGTCAGTAGCTTTTCTTTTTGTATATAGTCTTTGATTTCTGACTGAATTGGTGATACACTCACATGGTAGTACATTAGGCTTTCTGACAAGTTTGCTGGTGATAGGGGACAAAAAGCCACTGCTGTCTTCCTTAATCAGACCCCTCAGCCCTCCTGCCAGCAGTGAATAGTGTAGTCTTGCAAGGCCTGGCATTTGGGGGTGGTGGACAGAAAGCCAGAGGTGGGAAAACCCTCAATTGGTCGACACTGTTAGAGAAACTAACTAAACCTTTTTTGCTCTTACCCCTAGTCCTTGCTAAAGCTTAGTGTTTCTGCTGTTTAACTCCTGTTGACTCTCCTTTTTTCTTAGCAACCATTGAAATACATTTTTCCTCATAGGTTTTCCAAGCAGCAATGCAGTCCAATCTATTTTCCAATCCCTTTTTATGCCCTGCCTCCTGGTTCCTGGCTTTCCTCTCTCGTAACAGAATAGCTGATCACCTGATTTCCTGGCAAGATTGTTTTCTGTTTCATTTATTTGTTGCCTCTGTTTTCTTTCTCTTCCTATTTTCATTTTCTTCTCTGCCTGGTTAATTACTTGTACATTTTCTTGTTGTTTCCCTTATTGTACCTCCAGTCACAAAGATGTTTCCTCCCTGTGGACCTGTGATTAGCTCTCCCCTTCCACAAGAAAATATCAATTTTCTCTTAAAATGTTGGAGATCTCTTGAAATATTATCCATCTTATCTTACCGGTGACCTTTAATAAATTTTTTTTTAAATTCCATCTCTTACAGAGCTGCAACACAAGCCGATGTATTCACACTTAGGTTACTGCAGCATTCTGAAACATAGAAAAGAGATAGAAATCACTCAAGTGGGGGTGGGGTGGGCGGGGAGAAAAGTACAACAATGAATGAATGGAATTCCAAAATCTCTGTAGATGTTCATTGAAATAAAAAAAATAATCACTCAAGTGTCTATCAATGGATGGATGACACTAGAATAAGGATGAAAAAAAACCCCTCAACTATGAGACATTCACAGTAGAGTATTATAGCACTTTAAAAAACACTAAAGAATTCTGGAGACACAGATTAACATGTTGTTGTTGTGTTCTGTTGAGTCAAGCATGACTCATAGAGATGCTACGAACAAAAGATCTAAATGCTGTTTTGTCCTGCACCATCCTCACACTTCTGGACACACAAGAACCCATTGTAGCAGTCATCATGTCAATCCACCTGGTTGAGGGTCTTCCTCTCTCCACCAACCCTCCACCTTTTCGAACATCACGTCCTTCTCCAAGGAATAGCCCCTCATAGCAATGTGTCCAAAGTATATGAGATGAAGCCTGATCATTTTTGTCTCCAAAGAACAATCTGGCTGCACTATCTCCAGAACATATCTGTTCATTCTCTTGACCATCCATGGGAGGCTTAGTGCTCTTCTCCAACATCACAGCTCAAAGGCATCAATTTTTTTTTCATTCTTATTAATTGTCCAGGTCTCAGAGGCAAAGCTAGTAATTGGAAAAACAGTGGCCTGAATCAGATGCATCTTAGTCCTCAAACTGAAATAACTACTGCTCAATAATTTGGAAAGGTCACTAACTGCAAATTTTCCCAGTACAATGCATCTCTTTATTTCCTGACTTCTTGTACCAAGAATGTTAATTGTGAACCCAAGCAAGATGAAGCTATTGACAAGTTCAGTATCCTCTCCATCCATCATGACACTGACTTTTGGTGCAGTGGTAAGAATCTTTGTTTTCTTGATATTAAGACACAATCCATACTGAAGGCTGCATTCTTTGATCTTTTGCAACAAGTGCTTTAAGTCCTCCTCACCTCCTGCAAGCAAGACTGTGTCATCTGCACAACACAGGTTATTGACGAGTCTCCCTTCAATCTTGATGCCACATTCTTTTTCAGAGTCCAGCCTCTTGGATAACTGGCTCAGCATATAGATTGAAGAGGTATGGAAAGAGAATATAACCCTGACACACTCCCTTCCCAATTCCAAACCATGCAGTGCTCCCCTGTTCCATTCGTACAACAACCTTCTGCTCCAGGTATAGGTTCCTCATGAGCACAATCAAGTGCTTTGGGATTCCCGTTCTTATCAATGACATAAATGAGGATATTACATTGAGTGAAGTAAATGAGTCACAAAATGACATGAGAGCACTATTACAGAAAGCCAAAGAAAATTTACAAAGAGTAAGAATAGTCCTTGAGTGGTTGGTTACTTGGGAAGAGAAAGAAAGCAGAAGGAAGTAAAAATGAAATAGATAATACCAAAAAAGAAAACTCACAGCTTTTAGATCTGCCACAACTCATAGTGACCTTCCATCGGGCCCTGAGGCGGCAAATCAAGACGGAAGAAGACTGCCCAGCTTTCACCTGAGGAGCTGGCTGCCAGTAGATTTGAACCACTAGAGATACGCAGCCTATTTGCTAGCAAAGATAGTTCCCATGGACTCTTTAACTATAGCCACATATTGAAATGCATGAAGGACAAAGTAATACAAAACAAATTATCATCAATATAAAATTGATGATCACCACAAAGCCACTTTAGAAAGGAAGGATACAATGAGTTAAATACTCAAAAAAATGTAGTTTACAGTACATACAGAGGCGAATGGGAAGGACAGAAATGAGAATTACAGCAAAGAAGTAAGAAAAGTGTAATTAGGTTGTGGCTATTATAATTTATATTATGAGACAAAATGCATATGAAAAATCAATTTATAAAGTTTCACTCAAATCACAATTAAAAGAGAAAGATATTTTTTAAAAAAAAAATTTGTATTTGTGAAGTCTAGTTTATCACCAATAGGCTCTTTTCAGCTTCTTCCATTGCTTAGTAGTCATGCTTGGTGGGAAGGTCTTGAAAAAAGAGGAGAACCCTTGTCATGGACTAATTCTGTCCCTCAAAGTGCATGTATATGATGATACAATACGAAAGCTATTTGATGATTCTTCCATGATCTAATAAATCAAATAGGTATAAAGGAATTAGGGGTGTGATGCTGTACTCCTTAACTCCACCATAGCCTTATTTGAAGTGGTAGATGCTTTCCTAAAGTTTCATTTGTGGAACCTCACAAGAAATAAAAGAGGAGGAAAACCAGCCTAGAGAGGGTATCTCTGCCTTTCCAAAATAATGACCAAGAGAGGAATGTTCCCTCTGGACTCAGCAGCCTACACTATGAAGTTCCTTGACGCTGGGGAAGGACAAATACCATGAGATGTTTCCAAGAAACATAAGGTCTATGATGCTGAAGAAAAAAGGGACCTACCTTCAGAACTAAACAGAGAGAAAGGGTCTTTCCTAAGAGCTGAATCCTGAATTTAGGCTTCTAACTTCCTAAATTGGAAGAGAATAAAGTTTTGTTTGTTAAATTGATGGTGTCTCTGCTGTGTTGTTGTTAGGTGACACTGAGTTGATAATAACTCCTTAGGACCCTATGAACAACGGATATGAACCTTGTCCTTTCCTATACCACCCTTTTGATATTTGACTGGCGTGAGCCCATTATTTTACTCACTGAGCCAGTCCATTTTGTTGGAAGTCTTCTTCTCTTTCTGTAATCTGTAGTAGCAGCACTATAGAACTAGCACAAACTAGATAGTATAACCAAGAAAGCGCAATCCGTGTAGGCAAGGAGAGTGAAACTTAGTCTCATCTACTTTCGGCATGTTGTCAAGAGGGTCAGCCCTTGGAAAAGGACATCATGCTGGAAAAGGTAGGGGGTAAGTGAAGAAGAGGAAGACCCTCAACACGATGGATTGAAACAGTAACTGTAACAATGGGCTTGAGTATATCAGAGATCACGGGCATGGAACAGAATAGGCAAGGTTCAGATCTATTACTCATTGGGTTGTTATGGGTTGTAGTCACTTGATGGCGCCTAACAACATCAAATAAATAAAACAATACTCAGTGAGATGAACTGCTATGATAGCTTCAACAGTGGACACAAGCACAAGCAATTGAGAAGTTAAGTCAGGCAGTGTGTTGTACTGTTGTATATGGGTTACTATGAGTTGAAACCAATTCAAGGGAACCCAAAAGGACAGCGTTAATTAATAGTAAAAACACTGCATTTGACATGGTTGAAGAAAAAACAAATGTTTAGAGAAGACTTAAGGTTGCTATATAACTTTTATTCTGTTATGCATAGGGTTTGTAGCTAGGGAAGCCTATTTCTCTTGTAACTTTAAAATGAATAATCAGAATCAATATATAAAACTGAGGCACGTTTCAGTCCACTATAAGGATGAATTTTATTATTACCCAAGATAAAATTATTGAAAACCTCAGTCTTTTCTCTTGCATGATGTTGCCTATTTGCCTAGTGATGAAGATTTTTGTTTTCTTGATGTTGGGATGTAATCCATATTGATGGCTGTAGTCTTTATGCTTCTTCAGTAAGTATTTCAAGTCTTCTTCAGTTTTGGTAAACAAGGACTAAGAAGAAAAAACAGGTTTGGGCACTTGGACTGCAATTGCTTGTTTCCTAGTATATATTGTTATGATTGAATATTCAATCTCTACCACTGGTGTCTTATTCTTTAGAGTGGACTCATTATCCTAATGCCCTTCTCCTTCTTGTATTTGACCCTCTGATTCAGGGCATTTGATATGACTTAAAAGGACTGGTGAGTTCAGAGGAGAAAGTTGTTATGTCCTTCCCTGTTCACTTCTTTGGGATCCAGCTGCCTGAAAGGGGCATACATTTTCATCTGTTCCTTGAGGAAGTTTCCCCAGGTCAACACAGCAAGTGTTCAGGAAAAGGCTCTTGTTTTTAAGTATAAGCCACATTCCTCTTCAGCAGCCTTGTTAATAACAAATGTAGTCTTTCAGGTTTTCATTTGCACTAACTGGTTCTCATAATTTCTGAATAGATTCAAGCCCTGTGTATATATGATTGTTACTAAATAATGTAGAAACTGCAACCTGGGCTTACTTTAATTTCTTTAGCCATCTTTAAGTTTTCATTCTCAATACTGAAAGACCTTCCCCCCCACCCGCCCCAACAAGATAGATTGACACAGAGACTTTAGCAATGGGCTCTCGTGTTTCAGAGGTTATGAGTCATACTTTACTCAATGGCACCTAACAACAACCACAACCTCTGACACTTGGTACCAGGAGAACAGAAGATGTATCACAATGGGAAAGTCTGTAGTCAAGGACCTCTTCAAATCATTGAGAAATGTTAGTTTGAGGACTGAGGTGTGTATGTTTCAGGCCATGGTCTTTTTAGGAAGTTGCTCTGCATCTGAGATCTGGACAGTAAAGGTTAACAGAAGAAAAACTGGTGCCTTGAACTGTGGTGTTGGAGAAGAGCGCTGAATATCCCAAAGACTGTCGAAAGAACAGACGGATATGTCTTAGAGAAAGTGCAGCCAGAATGCTCTTTGGAGGCAAAGTTTCATCTCAACATATTTTGGACATGTTGCTTGGAGGGGATAGTCCTTGGAAAAGGACATCATGCTTGGGAAGGTGAAAGGAAAGAGAGGAAGCCTCTCAACCAGGTGGATAGTGACTATAGCAATGGGATTAAGCGTGCCAGAGGTTGTGAGGATGACACAGAATAGGACAGAGTTCAGATCTGTTGTTTGTAGGGTAACTGTGAGTTGTATTTGACTGGGCTGCACCTAACAAAAACAACTCCTGATAATTCTGAGACTTCTGGATTGGATGACAGACTCCACAGACAGCAGTTTAGACCCTTTACAGTGAAGACTCCAGAAAACAAACAGAGACGATAGTTCTGAAATCCTGCATTTAAAAATTAAAAGCAAAACAAAAACCTTCTACTACTTCAGTTAACCACTCATGTTCAAATCATTGAACTGCTTGTTTCCCATGAATAGTAAGGAGGCACAACATGAAGGTTGTAAGCTCTTTGGAAGAAATCTGCTCATTACCTCTAGCAAAAGCTAGTGAAGTCTCTATATCATAATCACTTTCTTCTGAAAAATTCTTCCTTTCCCCGACTAGGTCCCTAATTCTCTGCCATGGTTTCGATATATTATATAGGCCACACATTTGCTCAGAAACCAGTGATAATTTGTCACCTATCAGATAAAAAAAACAGCATAATTTTTGGATAATATTTTTTTTAATTTAGGTTGTTTATTTTTCATTTCAATGAACATCTACAGAGATTTTGGAATTCCATTCATTCATTGTT
>NW_006399981.1:3341273-3359896 GCF_000299155.1 Elephantulus edwardii
TTGGATTATTCTCCTTTATCTTGTTGTGGTGCTTGAGTATTCTATAAATTCTAGATATAAGTCCCTTGTCTGACATGTCATTAAATTTTTGGATAATATTTCGTGTATTTCCTATTTTAAACCTTCCTTGTTATACTAATTTTCATTTTCATTACTTTTTGAAAGTAAAAGTAATTATAAAATGTTTGTAATAGTGTCTGGCACAAAATAAACACCCAGCACACAGCAGCTAAGCTGTTAGTCCCTACACATGCTCCACTTCCCAAGCAGAGGGGCAAGCTACTCTTTCCTACAGAACATGCTTTTATCTGAAAAAGGAGAACTTACTTCAAGCCATTTTCAAGTCATCATCTCTCCTGATAGAAATCTGACCTGACCTCCAAAACCTGCCTGAGCAGCATTCCTTTTCATGTGTAATAATCTTACAATTTTTGAAACCTTTAATTCAGCAAATCAGCTCAACAGGGAGTCCTTGACATGTTCAAATACTGTGTAAAGGTTCCCGGGTGTCAACATCTCAATCACTGAGGATTCAAGGGGAGAGGAGTAGATGAATGTAAGAGGGAAAGTGGCTGGTACGTATTCCGTGCTAGATAGGTCAGGTTGCAAGGTACAACCTTCTAGGTGGAAAGCAGTGATTCACTAATTACTCTAATGAATATTCATTTAATGCTTACCATTCACCATATGGAGCTCGGATGGCAGAATCTATAGAGAGTTGCACTGTGGAGCCCATATTGCACCTTTACAGAGGTTCAAATCCACTAGCAGCTAGGTGAGGGAAAGGTGGGCAATCGCTTCTCAGTTTACAGCCTCCAAGACCCCACATTGAGTCTGTACTGACCTGACAACAAGGAGGCTTTTTAAGATGTTCCATGCACTCTACCATGAATTACACAGTGAATAAAAGTAGATTTGATTCTATTGTTGGCAGAATTTACCATCTGATGATGGAGATGTGCAGTAATCAACTAACAGTACTCATAATAGGAACAAAAACTCTGAGAATTGGAACAAGGCTGAGTACATGATTCTATGAAAAGATATAGTAGGGGCTAGAGAAAGGCTACACCCCTGACTCATGCCCTTAGGAACTTTTCACAATACCCTTAGTACTAACAGTCAGGAGATAAGGAGACATATTAGTTTGGGAGAAGATCATGGCCCAGATCAGGTGCACCTTAATCTCTAGACTGACATCATTGTACTCTGGACAGGTCCTTAACAACAGATTTTCCCTGCAATTCATGTAATTTGTCTTTTGATTTTCTGACTGCTAGTGCAGAGTGTTGATTGTCGAGCCAAGTAAGCCGAAATTGTTAACAACCTCAATCTCTTCTCCATCTATCATGGTGCTGCCAATTGGCCCAGTGGTGAGAATATTTGTCTTCTTTATGTTGAACTTCAATCTATATTGAGGACTATAGTCGTTGACTAAGTCCACAATAAAATGCACCTGATCTTTGCAATTACTTGCTATGCATCAGAAAGCTGGAAAATGACTAAGGATGGCAGAAGAAGAATTGATGCCTTTTAACTATGGTGCTGGAGATGATGATTGAACGTACTATTATAGACTACCAAGAGCATAAATTAATCTGTCTTGGAGATGATGAAACCAGGCTACTCCTTGGAGGGAGGGATTTTGAAGTTTCATATCACATACTTTGGATATGTGGCCAGGAGAGATCAGTCCTTGGAAAAGAACTTCATGCATGGAAAGGTGGAGGGACAGCGCAGGACAGGAAGGCCTAGGATGAGATGGATTGACACAGTAACTGGGGTAAAGGTGCTATGTGTGTTGGAGTCAGTAAGACTGACTCAGGACAGGGCAAGCTTCAGAGATGTTGTACAGAGAGGGTCGTTATGAGTCACAGGCAGCTCGATGGAACACAGCAACAACAACAACAACAAACAACATTGCTTTGTGTAAGTCTTTTGTCAGGGACCTCTTCTGAAAACTGGAGAGCAATGGTGTAACTTCAAAGACTACAGTGCACCTGACTCAGGCTGTGGTCTTTTTCATTACTTGTCATGCATTTGAATGCTGAACAATGAATAATAATGGCTTAAGAAGAATGAATGCTTTTCAGTTGTGTTGGGGAAGAGTACTGAATATCCCATGTATTACCCTTAGAACGAACAGGTATGCCTGGGTAAGGGTGTGACTTGAGTGCTTCTGGCAGGTAAGGATGGCAAAACTTCATCTCTCATACCTGGGACATGTTTCTAGGAGAGGCTAATCCTTGCAAAAGGATATCATGCGTGGAAGGGTGGAAGGTCAGCAAAAGATAAAAAGACCCCCCTTAAGATGGATTGACACAGTGACTGCAGCGATAGGCTCAAGCATATCAGAGATTGTAAAGATGACAGGATAGGACAGGATTCAGATCTGTTGTTCATAAGGTCCCTAAGAGTCGTACAACTTGACGGCACCTAACAAGGAGTTCCGGTGTCCTAGCAGTAAGAAGTTGTGCTGCAATTCTGAAGGCACACAGTTCAAATCCACTTGCTGCTCCATGAGAGAAGGATGGGCAATCTACTACCACACAATTAACTTCCTCTGAAAACCCACTGGAAGGTCAGCTATGGGTCATCTCCAACTTGATGGTACACAACAACAATAGCAACAACTAGGGGCATCTGACAAAGAGGTAGGTAGAAGTAGAAAGAAATAATAGATTCAAAATGCAGTTGACTTTTACACAACATGATTTTGAAATGCATAGATTTTTTTTTCTATTGCTATTGAGGTGAGACCAAGTATTGATGATTATCTCCTCATAGGTGACAAAGTCCTCATAGGGAGATGAATAACATGACATTCTTCTAAGTGGTATAGCACTGGTCTGTCCCTTTGCTGTACAGAGGCAATTCATAGTTGCTGTGATGTTGAACACTGTGACACTGAGGTGTCAAATGAGATAATGGTTACCCATGGTTGGCAGTGTTGGGTGGAGCTTCCTGATTAAAACAAGCTTGGATGCAGGAGTGGCATCCACTTCCTAAACAGCTTGCCTCTGGAAACCCTATGAACCTCTAGAAACAATGAAAGTTATACAAGTGTCTAGGTCTTCCGTTCATAGGGTTGCTATGAGTTGTCTCTGACTCGACAGCTCTTAACAACAACAACAATGCAACACTGAGACCACTGTCACAACAACAGTGCAACACTGAGACCACTGCCACATTAACAGGAAAAAGTCCAAGTATATGTGGGCCAGATTAATTCAAGCCCATGTTGTTCAAGGGTCACTGGCAAAGTATACATGAAATTTTAACTGCTTGGAAGTGGGCATCCCTAACATCCAGGTTATTCAAGCCAGCTGTGTTCCTTGGAGGAGTAACTGGAGGAGGTTAGGCGTGACTGCCCAACTCATTTCATCTCCTAGTCAAGGACTCACGAAATAATTGGGGTTCAGCAAGGGCTGGACAGTGTGAAATAGATGTCTTTCAGATTAAGGATATAGAGAATACAAGTTCACAATAATATAGTATAGAGAATTGAGTAAAGGTATTTGAGTAAAGTTACATGGTTATAAGATTCTACCTTATAACTTAAGGCAAGTAATGAGATGGGAGGGAGGTATGCATGGATAACCAGATCATAAAATGTATGTTCTTCTAGGGAGATTGGACACTTTCTGCAGATAGCAGGGAACACTAAAGAATTTTAAGTCAGGGTGTCATCTGATAGTTATGTGGAAAATAGAGAAGGAGTGGTGGGGAGGAGGGGCTGGGTTCAACAGGAGAGATCTCCTGGCCTGAACTGAGCTCACTTATATGTCTGGAAGTCAACGGAATCAGCTGTATAAACTGATATTAGCACTGGATGACAAGGGGTCTCAGCTATATTTTACTTCTCTTTGACCACTCAGTAGGCTAGGCCTGGAACGTCTTCATAGCAGTGGTTCAGCACAAGCAGAATCATGCACTTTAGCCTTCTGCTTGTGGCATGTTTGACAACGTTCCCTTGGTCAAAGAAAATGACATGGCAAGGATCAGAGTGAGGACCTGGATACGGGAAGGAGTGTTGACTTGGAGCCTTAATACGATCAGTCTACTGCATTTGGTTAAACAGATATCACCTCAGGTTTAAACTCAAATCACTGATAGGCCATTTGTGATACACCATCCTACCTTGTTGTGGAAAGTGAAGAAAACTTGAAACTCTTCCTGAAGAAGATCAAGACTACAGCCTTTAAAGTGGACTATATCTCAACTCCAAGAAAATAAAAAACTTCACCACTGGTCCAATAGGTAACAACATGATAGAGAAAAAGATTGAAACTATCAACAACCTCTTTTTACTTAGGTTAACAATCAACATTTATGCTAACAGCAGTCAAGAAATCCAAAGAGCTGTGTTGCATTAGGGAAATCAGCTCTCAAGGGTCTCTCCAAAGTACTAAAGAGCAAAAATGTGTTTAAAGACACAGTCTGCCTAAAGTGTGCCTAAAGCAAGCCACGGTAGTTTCAGTTGCTTCCTATGCATCTGACAGTTAGTGAGAACAATTGATGCCTTTGAGTTGTGGTGATGGGGGAGAGCATAGAATAACTCATGAACTACCAAAAGAACAGATATGTCTGTCTTGTAGGAAGTACATTCCTTTGGGCATGTTGTTAGCAGAGAGCAGTCCTGGGAAAAAGACACCAAGCTGGGAAGGGTCAAGGGTCAGGGAGAAAGAGGATCCTCAATGAGATTGATTGACACAATGACAAATTGACAAATCCATAATGGATTTGTGCATGACAGAGATTGTGAGGATGGTGTGGAATAGGGAAAGATTTTGTTCTAGGGTCACTATAAGTAGTACTCAATTTGACACCTATCAACAATAATAACATCAAAACAGCCATGCTACTGTGCAGGGGAAAATCCTGCTGAAGATCATCTAAAAAGCACTTGAACAGTACATTGACAGAGAACTACCAGAAATACAAGCTGAGTTTACAAGCAGTCACAGCACAAGGAACATCACTGCTAATGTCAGATGGGTCTTGACTGAAAGCAGAGTATCAAAGGAATGTCTACCTGTGTTTCAATGACTATGTAAAAGCTTTTAACTGTGGAGAGCCCGTTGAATTATGGCTAACCTTGAGAAGAACGGGAATCCCAGAATACCTGATAGTGCTCCCCCAAGACTTATATTTGGACCAGGAAGCCGTTGTCAGAACAGAGCAATGAAACACTGCATGATTCAAAATCAGAAAAGGAGTGTATCAGGGATGAGCCCTGTCTCCAGACCTTTTCAATCTATATGCAGAGCAGATCATTTGGGAGGCTGGACTTTATGAGGCATCAGGATTGGAGGAAAACTCATCAACAATCTACGTTATGCAGATGACACAACCTTATTTGCTGAAACTGAGGAGCACCTGAAGCATTTGCTGTGGACCGTCAAGGACTGTAGTCTGCAATATGGATTGAAGTTCAACATAAAAAAAATGAAGATGATCACCACTGGACCAATTGATAGATGGAGAAGAGATTGAGGTTGTTAACAATTTCAGCTTGCTTTGTTCCACAATCAGCACTCTTGGCACCAGCATTCAGGAAATCAAAAGAGGAATTGCTTTGGAAAAAACTGCTGTCAGGGACCCCTCCAGAGAACTGAAGAACAATGACAAAAGCATGGAACCTAAGGTATGCCTGACCCAGGCCATGGTCTTCACAAGTACTTGCTATGCATCAGAGAGCTAGATTATGACCAAGGATGATCAAAGAAGAATTACTGCCTTTGAGCTGCAGTGCTGGAGAAGAGTATTGAACATTCTGTGCTCTGCCAAGAGAACTAACAGATCTGTCCTGGAAAGAGTGAAAACAAGCTGCTCTTTGGAAGCAAGAATTTTGAGACACTTTCTCACATGCTTTGGTCATGTGGCCAGAAGGACCAGTCTTTGGGGAGTGATGTGCTTGGAAGAGTCGAAGGACAGTGAAGGATAAGAAGACTGGCTGAGATTGACACTATAACTGTGATAATGAGGGTCAGACAGTAAAACTGGGTTCAGAGCTATTGTGCACAGGGGTGCCGTGAGTTGTAGTTGACTTGATGGCTCATAACAACCACTATGTAAAAGGAATCTTCATGTTATCTTAATAAGGCCTAGCAAATGACATCACTGATTTCAAAGAAGGTTTGTTTAATACTCTGCATTTTTGTGTTATTATCCATTGAGGTATCATTTGGAACTTAATAAGAATTCTGGTGTCCTGATGGTAAGAATGTACACTGCAATCCCATAGACACGTGGTCAAGTCTACCTCCACCAGATGCTGTGTGGAAGAAAGATGAGCAATCTCTTTCCATGTGATTTGCTCTCCCTGAAAACTCTCTCCAGGGTGAGCTGTGAGTTGGTTCCAATTTGACAGCACACAACAATAACAACAATAAAAATAACGACTTAATGTCTCACGGGGTAAAAAAAGAACAAACTTGGAAGAAAGGAAACCAGAGTGCTTCTTAGATATGAGAACAGTGAAGATTTGTCTCACATGGTTTGGGCCCTAGTGAGATGGACTGACCCAGTTACTTCAACAATGAGCTCAAGTGCATCACACTTTGTCAGGATGGCCAATGTCTGGGGAGTGTTTCATTCTGTTGAATGTAGAGTATGCCTTAATGCAGATACCATCAATCCAATCAATGAATACACATGTTTGACTATATCATGCCCTACTTTCTGAGTAATAGAGCTGGAATGGTGCTTATGTAGTCCCATACTTTTTTGTTATTTTGCTGTTAGGTGTCATCAATCTAATTCTGACTATAGCCACTTCTGTCTGGCTCTATGCCATCTTACAATTATTGCTTTTAAAAAAATTGTCCATGATCTATTTATTGCAAATGTTTTTTTTATTTTATAAATAAAATTTTTAGTTTATAGTGGATTACTTACAAAGTTTAGATGTAATGTTTTTCACACTAGATCTTTCCCACTTCCTTTACCCATACCTCCCTCCGCTCATCAAATTATGACTCTATTATTAACTCCTTCCCACAGCCCCACCTCCCGCTCTTCCTCTGCTGTCACCCCCCCCCCCCATCTTGGATCCTCATACACATTCTACACTAACGGTCTAATAAAGTATTTGTCCTTATGGGAGTTATTTCATTTAGCATAATGCTCTCCAGTCTCAAGTTAGATAGTGATTTATAAAATCATTACTTATGTGTGCTGCATAGTATTTCATTGTGTGAATGGATCATAATTTTTCAATCTATTTGATTGTGGTTGGACATTTGGACTGTTTCCATGTTCTTGTGATGATGAATAGTGCTGCTATGAACATTAGTGTACAAGTCTCCATTGGTGCCTCAGTTCCTATCTTGCCACATCTTCTCCAACACTTATTTGCTATCATGTTAAACTTTGCCATTGATACTGGAGTGAATTGGTATCTCATTGTTGTTTCGATTTGCATCTCTATTGGCAGTGATTTTGAACATTTCTCCATTTATCTGTTGGTCACCCGAATATCTTCCTCTGTGAAAATTCTTTCCATGTCTTTTGCCCATTTTGTAATTGTGTCATTATTTTTTTTTTTCTTGTGGATGCCCTTATAGGATTCTGTAAACTTTTGATATGAGACCTTTGTCTGAAATGGTATTGCCAAATGGTTTTTTCTCAGTCAATAGATTTTCTTTTCACTCTTTGGAAAATATTTTTTTACGCACAAAGGGATTTAATCTTTAGAAGGTCCCATTCATCAATTTTATCCTTTCCATATTGTGTTTATCTGGCTGTATTTGATAGTCTCTTTATGCCATAGATAGGCCTTCTGAACTTGGTCCCAGTTTGTCTCTCATGAACTTTATAGTTTTGGGTTTACTCCCAGGTCTCTCATCCACCTTGAGTTGATCTTTGTCTATGGTGTGAGGTGTGAATCCCTTTTCGGCTTTCTGAAGGTATCAATTCAATTTGCCAGCACTGTTTGTTGAAGAAGTCGTCATTTCCCCATTTGATTGGTTTTATTTACTTGCTGAATATCAACTGATATCAGTTGATATGGATAGTGAGGTCTATTTCTGAGTTCTAAATCTTATTTCATTGGCCCATGTGCTTGTCATTGTATCTATACCATGTTATTTTGGTTACTGCTGCTGTGTAGTAGGTTTTGAGGTCATGGTGTGCTATGCTTCCCACTTCATTTTTGTTTTTCAGAGTTATTTGTTTAGTTAGGATCTCTTTCATCTCCAAATGAATTTGATAATTTTCCGTTCTACAGTAACGAAAACAACTCAGAGAAGAAAACCAAGAAAGAAATGCCGTTTACAATAGCCAATCACAAATTGAGATATTTCGGAGTCAACCCAACTAGAGACATAGAAGACATTTTCAAGAAGCCTACAGAACATTTCTGTGAGACACAATAAAAGACCTAGACAAATCGAAAAATATTCCCTTTTCATGGACCAAAAGCAATCTGTATGTTCAATCCCAATACAGACACCAAATTCCTTTTTCAAGAAGATCAAAAGGGAAGTTATTGCTTTTGAGCCTATTCTTGCTGACACTGTGTCAACTCATTTTTGTTGAAGATTTTCTTTTTTTTCATGACCATGTCTTTTGTTATTATTATGTGCCGTCAAGTCACCTGTGACTCATAGCAACTCCATGTACAATAGCTCTGAGCCCTGCTCTATCCTGAGCCAATCTCATTAACTCTGACACACCTACCCCCATTACCCCAGTTACTTACTATTACCAAGTATAATATCCTTCTGCAAGAATTGATCCCTTCTGTATCATGTCTAAAGTAAGTGAGACAATGTCTTGTCGTTCTTACTTATGAGTGTGTTTCTTCCAAGACAAATCTGTTCATTCTCCTGTCACACCATAGTATAGTCAATATTCTTCACCCACACCATCGTGAAAAACTATCAGTCCTTCTTTGGACTCCTTTATTCATTGTCCAGATTTCACACAGATATGGGATTGTTGAAAATATCATAGCCTAGTATCACATATGATTTAAAATAATATATCCTGTGTCAGAAGCACATGAGTCCTCAAAGTGATTACTTTTGAACACTCTAAAGAAGCATTTTGCCTCATGTATATTTTTTTATTTCTTGACTACTGCATCTGTGCATGTGATTGTGACTGTAGTCTGTAATCTATCTATATCTTCTGGCCAAAGAAGAATTCCATTCAATTTACTTATTACTATTTTAGGAAGAAGATGGAAAAGAAAGAACATCAAGGTCAATTTTACTTAGTAAGTAAGCACACTAACTGACCACTCGACTATATAGACCTCCACTAAGGATGAAATTGAATATGTATAGTGCTAACTTTTCACTGTCATTTTGATCTTTCCAGGAGAATGTGAATAAAATAAGATGAGTATGGCTAATTTACATTTAAAAGAGCTTTCTCTGAATGGCAGCTCAGTCTGAGGAGATTCCAAGTTCATTATAAAAGGTCAGACACATTTGTCCACCAGCTGAGATTGTGTAGCTAAAGGATGCTGGGATGGTTCAGACTGCACTGCAAAGCCTTGATTTAGGAATGAATTCTTCACCTTTTTAGAGAAAAGTTCAACTAAAAAGTGACCAATCTGTGTCTTGGCAAGAGGAAAAAATAAAACTTGACCTCCTTTTGTCCTATCAAGAGCTTGCTACTGCCTCATTGCATTGTCTCAATGAGTATCATCTGTCAGTCATCAACTCTCCTTCCAGGACAGAGCTGCAGTCTCCCTGTGGTATCATTTTGCTATTTGGTGTCTTTCCTCATCCGGTTCTAGAATCTAAAGAAGGAGGGGGAAAAAGATCATGAAAAATGTGTAAGCTGGAAGCTATTCATTCCCTTATTTATAAATAAATGGAAACTGACAGGTAGCTCTTCAGAAAATGTTTACCCTATGGACAAGGGTTGATGACATGGGTTGAAAGACACAGTCTGGTGCCACCAGCCCAGCTGCTCCTTCTGCAGTCACCATTGTGCAGCCTCGTTTTCCTTTTTCCTTGGCACATGCCTTTTCAGCTGACCTCGTATTGTGTCTCCAGGATACTTTATCTCCCCCTCTTTCTGCCAGAGACAAAACATGAATCCTTTTACCAACCCTGAAAGCTTGCGCTTTGTGAGTGCTTGATCTCTGATACGACTGCTGCTTACAAAATGGGCTGTGCCCGATGCCAACGGATGCATCTGCTGTTGGCCCAGCAACTCTGCTTCATAGAAATAGTACTCTAGCTTTTCTTCATGATACCGGCCTGATGTTTGTTAAATTGGACACTTTGTTTTTGTTTTCAGAAGGGGAGAAACACCGCTCATAGGTAAAATAGGAGAACAGTGGACTAAGCTGTTGGATTTGTAATAAGTAGATCTCAGATTAGCTCAAATTACTGATTTTCGAGATATCATCTCAGCTACTCTAAATGATGCCATTTTTGGGGACTTGGGCACTTGATGACTGGATTCATTAGAAGTATGCTGCTCTTCCATATGAACTCTAAATTGTACAGCCCAACTGCACAGTTACAACAAAGCAGGAATGGCATCCATTTCCTAAACAACATGCCTCTGGAAACCTTACAAATTTTGATAAATGTCAATAGGTACAGAAAGGCTTCAGTCCTTTTGTTCATAAGGTCTCTTCATGAGTGGTGCTCGACTGGAAGGCAATCAACAGTAACGACAACATGCATAAAGGAAGCTCTTGTGGCTTAGTGGCAATGATTTGAGCGACCAACACAAAGATGGGCTGTTTAAATACACTAGCTGCTCCATGGGAGAAAGATGGACAGTCTTCCGTGCAATTTATGGCCTTTGAAAACCCTCTGGAGGGTCAATTATGAGTTAGTTATGACTAGCTGGCACACAAAAACAACAAAAGTTGTTAGGTTGATTTCAGGGCACAAAACAGTATATACTGCATTCACTTTCTAGGTCGGATTTAAAAATTTACCTCAACTGAGGATCTAAACACAGTAGAATTTCATTCTCTCATAGTCTTGGAGGCAAGAAGTCTGAAGTCAGGGTTTCAGTGAAGCCATGTTCGCTCTGGAAAGTATGGAGGAGAATCCTCCCTTGCCCCCTTTAGCATCTGGAAGTTTCCAGCAGTCATTTTGTGTTCTTTGGCTTATAAATGCATCAGCACGATTTGCCTTTAACTTCATGTGTTCTTTCCTGTATGTCTATGTCCAAATTTCTCCCTTTTTTAGAACCACACTATCCATTGCACTAGGGCCTATAATCTAATATCATGTTTTAACTCGATTATGTGGGCCAAGATTCTATTTCCAAATAATGCCACAGTCACAGGTATTCAGCCAAGACTTGAGCATATCTTCTTGGGCGACATAATTCATCCTGTAACCCTTACAATTCTTGCTTTAGAGATGTAGAATTTGATTAAGGAAAGTAAACATACACTGACACATACACGCACGAAGGTAATATTGAATGCATTTAGAAAGTGAAGGATTTTAGAGAGGAGTTCATTGTGAGCTCAAGTGCCTTGGGAAACCTTCCTTAGGGGAAGTGAAATGTAAACCTAGCGTGAAAGCCTAACTGATACTCTGAGTTGAGTGAATGCAGATGGATAAAAATACACAGTCATAAACAGAGCTATTCTTGGATGTACAATGGTGTTTCAGAAAAGAAAATACTCTATGCCTTTGAAAAAGCACATTTTTAATACAGGATGCATCCTCCAGAGACCTCAGTAATCTGAGAGGTAAAGGGAAGAGACTGAATTTTTTAACCATCTTTTCTTTGTCTTGCACTGTGTTAGCTGCTATATATCTGTGTGCATTTTATACCTAAAAATCTGTATATCAGGAAATTGTAGTGGTGCATAAACTTGGTAATAGATTAAAAAAAGACTAGAAAAGAATCTATGTATTTGATTATGTTGGTGGCAAAGAGCAGTGAATATACCATGGACTGCTAGAATAGCAAACAAATGTGTCTTCTAAGGAGTACAGACCGAATGCCCCTTAGAAGTGAGGATACTGGGACCTGGGCTCACATAATTTGTTCATGCTATTAAGGGGTAAGTCCCTGAAGAATGGCATTGTTCTTGGTAAAACAGATCGTCAGGGAAAAAGAAGACCCTCAATGACATGGATTGATGTAGCTGCTGCAACAATGGCCTCAAACACGGAATGATTGTGAGGCTAAGCAGTGCTTTTCTCGGTTGTACCAAAGACTGCTATGAGTCAGAATCAGCTCAATGACAACTAACGAGAACAGTAGTTGCTGTTGAGTATCACTGACTTTGTTTCAACTCATAACGACCTCATGATCCCAGTGACAGAATACAGCTTCCCCCATAGAATTTCCCAAGTTGTAATCATTGCTGTTATGTGCCGTTGAGTCACTTGCGACTCATAGTGATCCTATGTGTACAAGAGTCCTAAACCCTGCTCTATCCTGTGTCAACCTCATTGTCTCTGACACATCTACTCCCACCACCCCAATTACTGAATTGATCCTTCTCATTGAGGGTCTGCCTCTCCTGCACCATCCCTCCACTCTCCCAAACATGATGTTCCTCTCCAAGAACTGGTCCCTTCTTGCAACACGCCTAAAGAATATCAGATGAAGCTTCACAAGCCTTGCATCCAAGGAGCAGCCCGACTTCTCCCTCCCTGTTTTTCTAGCAACTCACGGTATATTCAACACTCTTCTCCAGCACCACAGCTCAAAGGCATCAATTCTCATTCTAACATCCCTAGCCACTGTCCAGCTCTCCAATGAATAGCACACAATTGAGAAGACTATAGCCCGTATCAGGCGTACTTTAGTCTCCAGCCTGATATCCTTGCTCTTCAGTACTCTGGGGACGTCCCTGAGAGCTGACTTTCCCAATACAATTCGTCTCCTGATTTCCTGGCTGCTAGTACCAAGAGTGTTGACTGTGGAGCCAAGCAAACTAAAACTGTTAACTATCTCAATCTCTTCACCATCCATCCTGCTGCTGCCAATTGGCCCAGTGGTGAGAATCTTTGTCTTCTTGATGTTGAGCACAATCCAATGTTCTGGGATTCCTGTTCTTCTCAGAGGCAGCCACAGCTTACTCACTAGAAGAACATTTTGCCAAATTTTTTTTCTCCCATGGAGCTGCTGTTTGGGATCAAACTGCCAATTTATGTAATCTCATTCGATTTCCAGTGAGCTGTGTTGTCACTGTCATTTATAGATGTGAAAACTAAGGCTAAGAGCGGTCAAATCACTTTGCCAGATCACACAATTATTAAGTGGTCGAATCCTCTTGTATTAACTTACACACCGCAAGACAGAAGAAAAGTTCAATATCAGTGATACTAGTAAGATATATTACAAATATTGCTCATTAGATGGATGTTTCATTGTCAAAAGTTGAAAAAGTTGATTAAAAGTATATAAATAAGAGGTAGCAAAAGAAATTTTTTAAAAAAAAACCACAACAGATGTTATCCTTTAAGACAGATGTACCATGCAAAAAATTATATCCTATTCCACAGACAGAACAACATGTCTGTATATGTGATATTGGGGTAAATGATTTTTGTTTTGTTTCACTATACTCATTTTAGATACCTACTAACTAGTACTTACTGTGTAAGATTATAGACTATAGCTTTGATACTGGTTACAACTCAACATCAAGAAAACAAAAATCTTTAGCACTGGCTCAATAGGCAACGTCATGATTAATGGAGAAAAGATTGATGTTGTCAACAACTTCATTTCACCTGAGTCAACAAACAATACCCATGGTATCAGCAGTCAAGACATCAAAAGACATGCTGCCCTTGGGAAATATTTGCTCATAAGGACCCCTCCAAAGCTCAAAGGAACAAAGACATAAGTTGAAAGACTAACGTGTGGCTAATCTAAGCCATTGCATTTTTCAATTGTTTCCCATGCATCTGAAAGTTGGATAGTGGATAAAGACAATGAAAGAAGTATCAATACCTTTGTACGGGGTTGTTGGAGAAGAGTGCTAAATATCTCATGGACTGCCAAAAGAACAAACAAACCTGTAGTGAAAGAAGTACACGTTGAGACTGCTCCTTAGAGGCAAGGATAATGATACTTGGTCTCACTTACTTTGGGCATATTTTCAGGAAGAACTAGTCCTCGGAGAGAAATCTCATGCTGGGAAATTTAGGGGGTCATCAAAAGAAAGTAAAAGCACAAGATGTGCTGACACAGTGTCTACTACAACAGACTTTAACAAGACAGATATCATGAGGATAATACAGGAGAGGGCAAAGCTCAGCCGTGTTGTTCATAGGGTTGCTATAAGTGATGGTTGATTTGATGCCACCTAAGATCAACAACAACCATGCATCAGACAGATGGGCAATGACTAAGGATGACAAGAGAAGAATTGATTTCTTTGAGTTGTGATGCTTGAACATACCATGGACTGCCAAGAAAAAGAATAGGTTTATCTTGGAGGGGTTGAAACCAAGTTTCTCCTCGGAGGCTAGAATTGTGAAGCTCCATCTCACACTCTTTGGACATGTAGCCAGGGAGGACTGGTCCTTGGAGAAGGACATCATACTCAGAAGGGTGAAGGGACAGCATAGGAGAGGAAGACCTCGAATCAGATGGATTGCTATAGTAACTGGAGCAATGGGGATTTCAGAGTCAGTGAGACTGGCTCAGGACATAGCAGGCTTTAGAGCTACTGTACATATGGTGGCTAGGAGTTGCAGGCAACTCGATGGCATATAACAATAACAACAAAATCAGATAAATATCCAAGAATTAAATACATTTATGTCAACAAATTAATTCTAAGAATTAAATTTATTTGTGTAAATTTAATTCCATACTTATGTAACTAATATTCTCTTGCAAAATAATGAAAAAAAATTGCAGCTGGACTCTCAAGGTGTCAGATATTCTGTATCTAAAATTTTACTTTCAGGAAACCTAAATAAATATTTCTGTTATTACACTGTCAAGTTAGAACCAACCCATAGTTGATCCTCCAGTGGGTTTTTAGAAGCAGTCCCTGGATTGACACATCTTATACTTTGTCCTGCTTTTGAATTTTGGGTCTGTACACAGACATGTACAGGAGATTACCATCCTTCTCCCACGGAGCAGCTGATGGATTTGAAACCTGTGCGTTTTGGAATTGCAGCTAAGGATCTTACCACTAGACCACAAGAACTACCTAAATAGACCTACAGCATCTAAACTAACGAACCAAAAATCCGAGGAGTAGTGGAGAGAACGGTGACTTGTAGTACAGCAGATCATTATATTTGAGCATTGACTTGTCAACTTCCCTCTTCCCTGGACTGTCTATGGCCTCCTGTTTTAAGGTTTAGTCCTTTCACACTCTTGGCCATAAATGTCTCCTGATTTGCGTGAATGGAGTAATGGAGATTCCTATACTCCATTCCCCAGGGCAGTGTCTTTGTGGGGCAGCAGACTATGTGATGCAATGATGCTACTTGTGAAAGCAGTTACTTGTTGAGTGTGAACTTTGTCCTGTGTCCTTTATTCTTGGTGAATTTTCAGAAGAATTTTTCCCTTAGAGCAAAGCCCCTTTCTTCCATAATCCCTGGATTGAAATATATTTGGCTTTGTCCAGCTCTTGAATTCTGGGTCTGTACACAGTGTTAGAGTGACCATCTCTTAGGGCTTGTAGCAAGGGCCATAGATAAGGTTGCTTCACTTTATCTATGCCACCCTTTCACGAATTTGTTCTTTGCGTTTGCTGAAAGTAATTTAATACATAAATGCTTCTCACTGTGATCATCTACATTCATAATCTATGACAATTCATAACTTGCTGGAAGGGATCAAAAGAATTTTCTTTTAAAATGGTCTGGAGACATATAACACACACACACACACAGAGAAATATGTTAAAACAATTCATGTTGGGGTATTATAAACTCAATGCTTATGTAGTCATCATTCATATCAAGGAATTCAACAGGGCTTCCACCTCCAAAACTCACTCCATGTCTCTTCCCAGTACAACCACCTTCTTGTTTTCTAAACAACTCTTTTCACAAACTTTTTGGTAACTGTATATGTGTGTGCCAATTAATTTTTTTAACTGTCTACTATAGTTTGGAAGCTGGCAGGCTTTTTACATCCTATAGTTTATTGTTTTCGTTATTGTATACTTTTGAGTCACAAAAAAGCACCAGTGGTTTTCCAGAGGCAGTAAATCGCATAGAAGGAAATTGGTCATCCTTCCCCAACAGAGCAATTGTTTATTTAAACCATGGGCCTTTGCAGTTGTAGTGCAGATATTAGTATCAGGGAGAAACACCAAAGAAAGCTTTGGGCTTGAAACAGACTCTGGATAAGTACATTCATGCTTTGTAATTTACTAGATACACAGTGTTTGTTAGGAAGGTGCACATACTCTTCAAAGTTTGGCTAGTTTCCTTGTTTATGAAATTAACCCTGCAAGTTAATTGTGCCACAAATTAGGCAGTATTTGTAAACCCTTTGCATTTTTCCCAATACCTGGTTGCACACAAGAACCCTTCTCACTGCAGGAGAATAATGAGACATTAGTGACATATGTCACATCTTCCTTTACTGCTCCTGACCCTATTAAGATTCCCTGCCGGGTATGTGTCTGTTTAGAAAATGTGCGCAGAATTGTGTACCAAGTGATTACTATTCACTGCTGTCAAGTCAATTCCAATTCACTGTGACCTCCATTTCTAAACCAAAGTTTGCCTAATTCAGGTCATAGTCTTTCTCATCACTCACTATGCATGTGAGAGGTAGACAATGAATAAGGATGGCAGAAGAAGAATTGATGCTTCTGAGCTGTGGTGTTGGAGAAGAGCACGAAATATCCCATAGATGGCCAACAGAATAAACAAATAAGTATTGGAGAGGGTGTAGCCAGAGTGCTTATTGGAGGCAAAGATGAAAAAGATTCACCTCACATACTTCAGGCATACTCCTATTTCCTGGAGAGGGACATGATGCTTGGAAAGGTGTAGAGTTGGTGAAATAGAGGAAGACCCTCAACCAAATGGATTGACACAGTGACTGGTACAATGTCTCGAATGTTTCAGAAAGTGTGAGGATAGGACGGCGTTCAGATACGTTGTTCATAGAGTACCTATGGGTCATACTTCACTTGACGGCACCTAACAACAGCAACAACAACAACTCATAGACTCGTGAGAAATAAATGAAAACAAACAAACAAACAATAAACAGCAAGACAAACCCAAACAGATGAACTACGTGATAGTAAAAATGAAATTTCTAGGAACTACTCTTAAGGGGTTTGTTTTGGGTGTTTGTGGTTTTTTTTTTTTTAAATTTTTTTAAATCTTATCTGAGTTGAATTTTGAGACTATTTAAGTTTCAATTTAACTTCCCACCTTAGGAATTCAGCAGTTCTGTTCTTTACCTGGTTTACTCTTTCTCCGCTCCTCCCTCAGCTTTTGTCTTCAGTGCCATTTCCCTTTTTTTTTTTTTTATTTCAAAACAAATCCTAGCCAATTTTATTGAAGAAAAAGATTACATGATTTATTTTTCACCAGTCTGTTCTGGCATGCTTCTAATGATATCAGAATCACCTGGATCAATGATAGCGAATGTGCATACCCTGTAGGATTTTCTGCATGCTGTGCCCAGTTCAATATTATTGCCACTGTAGTGATGGACACCAGTTTTGGCCAACATCGCATAGCACTCTATTTCAGATTTCCTCAAGGCTGGGCCGTTGTTGTGGAGGATGACCAGCTCGGCTTTTCCCTGCCTGATCATCTTCAGAGTCTACTTGTAACCCAGCAAGTATTTCCCACTTTTCATAACCAGCTGGAGCCTAGAGTGGATCGACTCCAGGGACTTTTTCGTCTTTTTCGCAGCCACCACCTTTTCGCTTTAGGTGCAGGCCGGCCCTCCACCTAGCGCTGCCAACAAAATGGCCAGGGATGGATCCAGTGCCATTTTCTTTAAGACAGTTGATCTGCTGATTCAATTCACAGAGTGAAATAAAGCACAGGCCACACGTTCAAAGCATTGCGTCCTTGGAGTTTTTAGTATCACGGCAACTTATAATAACAAATTGTTTCATGTAATTAGTTATCTAATTGTAAGCTTCCTGGAGAAAATATTTGGGACTCCCCACATGCACACATACTATTTTTTCTCCATGTGCTGTAAACACAATTCTGAGCACAGCGTCACTGCTGTGTGCCACTAATGTATTTTCAACTCATATTGACCCTATAGGAGTTTAACTGTCCCCATTCATAGCTGACCCTCTGATGGATTTTCAAATCCTGTCAATTGCATAAGGAGATACTTCCCATCTTTCTACTTCAGAACAGCTGGTGGATTTGCATTGCTCATGTTTGGGTTGGCAGAGCAACTCCCTGTCCCCTAGGTCACCAGGACTTTCCTTGAGAGTTTCCTAGGCTGTAATCTTTATGGGAGCAAATTGTCCAGTCTTTTTTCCCACAGAGCTGTGTTTTGTTTTGAAATATTGATTTTTCCCCCCTTAGCAATCAAGCACTTTTTAAAAATCATAGTTGTACAACATGATTCATAAATTTGATTGAATGGTACAATTGCAAGTTTATCTGTATTCTGACAAAAATTATAATAAAAATAAGGAAACTTGCTGAAGTAATATGAAGTAGGATGTCAAATGTATCATCCAGGAAGAGGGCAAA
>NW_006399981.1:3361651-3383418 GCF_000299155.1 Elephantulus edwardii
GAAGACCCTCTATGAGGTGGATTGATTCAGTAACTGGGGTAATCGGGATGGGTGTGTCAGAGGCAATGAGATTGGCACAGGATAGAGCAGTGTTTAGGGCTGTTGTACACAGGGTCACTATGAGTCACAAAGGACTCGACGGCACATGACAATAACAACAACAACAACATCCAGTAATTAACTTTTTGTATTGTACCACTAGTGTTGTAAGCAATAAAAGGCTTTGTGGAATAATTCAATTTGTCTTTAATTGTTCGTTTGTAGCCTTGCTATAGGTTGTACTAGACTTGATAGCACCTAAGATCAATAACAATATTAGGAAGAGCTTCAATCCATTCTGAAGACAGCAGTCCTTGACCTTCTGCAGCAAATGCTTTATGTCTTCCTCAGTTTCAGGAAGCAAGGTTGTGTCATATGCATAATGCAAGTTGTTGGTTAGTATTCCTCCAATCCTGATACCACCTTCCTCTTCATAACATCTAGCCTCCTGGGTGATCTGTTCTGCATCTAGTTTGAAAAGGTATGGAGACAGGACATTTCCCTGGCACACTGCTTTCCTGATTTTGAGTCATGCAATGTTTTCTGG
This sequence comes from Elephantulus edwardii, assembly GCF_000299155.1. NCBI lineage: Eukaryota > Metazoa > Chordata > Mammalia > Macroscelidea > Macroscelididae > Elephantulus > Elephantulus edwardii. Next base: position 3,362,238 of record NW_006399981.1, read on the forward strand.
CTCTGTTATCATGACTGCTTCCTGGTCCAAGTATAAGTTTTGCATGAGCACAAGGTATTCAGGGATTCCCATGTTTCTCAAGGTTAGCCACAATTTATTATAATCCACACAGTCAAATGCCTTTGTATAGCCAATGAAACACAGATAGGCAATCCTGTGGTACTGTCTGCTTTCACCCAAGATCCATCTGACATTGACTATGATGTTCCCAGTGCCACAGCCTCTTCTAAATTAAATTTATATTTCTGCTAGTTCTCTGTTGATGGACTGTTTCAATTTTTGGGTGATCTTCAGCAAGATTTTACTTGCACGTAGTATTAGTGATATTGTTAAATAATTTCTACACTCTCGACGGCACACAACAACAACAACAACTATCTTTTCACTTTTTTTTTGGAATGGGAATAAATATGGATCTCTTCCAGTCAGTTGGCCAGGTAGTTGTCCTCATGATTTCTTGGCACAGCCCAGTAAGCGCATTCAGGGCAACATCTGTTTGTTGAAGTACAACAATTAGTACTCCATTAATTTCTTTGTCTTATTACTCACTAGGTGATAAGGAATTGCACTGCCAGCTCAGAGGTATACAGTTCAAATCCACCAGTGGCTCTGCAGGGGAAAGATAGTCAATCTCCTCTCCTGCGATTTACTGTCTTTGAAAACCCACTGTGGGATCAGCTACGTATTGGTTCTGAGTCATTGTCACATAACAGCAACAAATGTAAACCATAGTGAATCATAACCATTGCCACCAGGGTTTCTCCGACACCTAGTATTTTCCAAATAATTTCTAGCCAAGATCTTGGTGGTTAGTTTCATTCAAATCTCCTTCAACTCATGATGACCTGACTACAACAGAATGGAATGTCGTCAGGTCCTGGACCTTTGTTATGCTCACTAGCATGCTTCAGTTCATTGCTATGACCACTGGGTATTTTGAGGGGCTTCCGTCTAGGGGGCTGTAGGGGACAATATCCTGTTGTCACCTATATTTCCAGAAATGGATTTCTCTCCCTTTCTTTCTAGTCTTTGTCAAGAAATTTCATTATCTACAATGAATGATCCTATTTTTAAAATACCAAAAAAATGGCTTCCAGTATGATTGCAAGACACAGGCACCCCAGCTCAAGGTGACAGGCAGGTGGGGGTAGTCATTCTGACCTTGACCAACTTTCCGCTACTCTATGTAGCCTCCATTCCATTGTAGTGTTTCTAAAATGGCTTCGTGCTTCAGAATATATATGTCTTTTATATTTCTTTTTCTGTTTTATTTAGTAAAACAATCATTAAATTGCACGTACCCTGGAGAAAGGAAGAAAGTATTAAGATTTACAACCTCAGAAATCCAATGGATGATCAGTATGAGTTCAGTCTCTTTGACAGCATCAAGTTTGAAAGTTTTGGGCTTTAAAAAAATCATTCGTGTCTTAGTGTGGTTATTATGTACCATGAGTCAGAACTGACCCATAGCTGACCCTCCAGTGGGCTTTCGGAGGTAGTAAATTTCAGAAGATGATTATACATCTTTTCCCCTCAAAACAGCTAGTGGATTTGAATCATATGCCTTCAGGTTGGCAGTGCAGCTCCTTATTGCTAGGCCACCTGAACCCCCTAATAGTATCTTAGACTTGAGGAATTAGAAAATGATTATTTTTATTTATTCTCAGAAAAAAATTGTGGCTAACCTTGAAAAGAACAGGAATCCCACAACATTTAATTGTGCTCATGTGAAAACTATACTTGGACTAGACAGCAGTAGTCAGAACAGAGCAGGGAAACTTTGCTTGATTCAGGATCAGGAATGATGTGTGTCAGGATTGCGTCCTATCTCCACACCTTTTCAATATATATGTAGAACAGGTAATTCAGGAGACCGGACTTTATGAGGAGGAATGTGGCATCAGGATTGGAGGAAGATTCATCAGCAACCTGGGTTATGCAGATGATACAACCTTGCACGCTGGAACTGAAGAGGACATGAAGTATTTGCTGCAGACAGTCAAGGACTGTGGCTTTCAATATGAAGTGAAGCTCAATAGCAAGAAAACAAAGATTCTCACCGCTGGGCCAATAGGCAACTTTGTAATGGATGGAGAAGAGATTGAGATTGCTGATAACTTCAGTTTGCTTGGTGCCACAATCAACACTCTTGGCATCTGCAGTTAGGAAATCAAAAGACAAATTTTGTTGGGAAAGTGTGTTGTCAGGGACCTCTCTAGAGTACTGAAGAGCAATTATATCATTCTGGAGTCTTTGGTGTACCTGATTTAGACCATGGTCTTCACAATTACTTGCTATGCATCTGAGAGCTGGACAATAACTAAAGGTGACAATAGAAGGATCAGTGCTTTTGTGTTGTGCTGGAGATGAGTGTTGAACATATGGTGAACTGTCAGGAGAAAAAACAGATCTGTCCCAGAGAGAGTGAAACAAGGCTGCTTTCTGGAAACAAGAATTTTGAGAGTCTAACTCACATACTTTGGGCAGATGGCAAGAAGGGACCATCCTTGGAGAGGGACATTATGCCTGGAAGGGTGGAGGGACAGTAACTGGGACAATGAGATTAAGACTGTCAGAGATGATGAGATTGGTGGCGGCTAGAGCAGGTTTCAGTACTAATGTACATAAGGTCCCTAAGAGTCACAGGCAACTTAACAACAACAAAAACAGGGTCAAATCTTCACTAGAGGACACAAAAAGGACTTGGAAACAGTTTTCACCAAGAATTATTATACATGCTTTAAAGCTTTAATAAATATATAAAAGGAGACTATAGTGGGTTAGTTTTCCCAGAAACTAATAGATTATAAAACTGGAAAGATTTTGTTTTTCTCCTATTAAAGTTGTGCAATACTTTTTAAGAAATATGAGAAATATACTTAACTAGTACAGGACCCTGAAAGCTGTAATTATGTTTATTAAACTCCGATCTTCAAGGAGTTCAAAGTGCTTGGCAGACATTTGCTAGTGAACTCTTACAAAATGCATGTGTACTGTAGCCAAGGGAACAGGGTTGCAGGATGCAGGAGGTATTTCTATTTATCTACTTTATGGAACCCTTAAATAACTTTGTAAAGGCCACCAAGTCAGGGTCAAAGTTGGAGACAAAACTGAAGTTTCCTAATGCCAAAGTTATTTGTAAGCTCCATGGATACAATTAGCACTTCATCTAATATTTTCAGGTTTCCCCTTCCATCCCTTTTATTTTGTTGGGCAAAATGTAGGGGTTTTTTAAATGTAAAAAGTATTGATTTCTCTTTAAAAGCTAATTAAGTGAGTTGCAAATACGAATGGAAATATGTCTAACCAATAAGTAATAACTTAAATGTCAGAGAGTAACATAAATGTCAATTCTTATTATACAAAGCCCATTTCATAAGCTTAAGAAATCAGACATTGAACGCATGCATACTTAGATGCAATTTTCCAGACCAATGTTTTCCAAATGTCTCTTCTGGTTCATTTTGTAAATATAAGGAAACATAATTAGACAAAAAACAGAGGAGATTAAGAATGCATGAGGTAAGTTGTAAAAGTGAGCCTTTGCTTCTAATTCCTTTAAATAATGCCACCTATCATTTTCTACTGTCAATTTGGCAATGATTAAAGTTATACAACTTGCTGGTGTGGCATGGACAGTAGATAAATTGCCACTAACTAAAAGGCTGGCGTTTCAAGTTCACTCAGGCACCTTGGAAGAAAGGTCTGGTGATCTGCTTCCAAAAAGTCATCCATGGAAGAGTCTGCTCTGACATATATGTGGTCACTAGGAGTCAAAATCAACTTAACAATCAGCTTTTCGATTAACAGTGTGTTCAACATAGTGTTGGCCACAAGAAGAGTACATGCAGTAGCTGTATTCATATAAATAGTTGTTGCCTTTCTAGAAGGAAGTTTGGTATTATACATAACATTGTAAACGAGAATATAATTTGATCCAGTAATATGATTTCTAGGAATCTATCCAATTTATCACAAATACATTCAACATTTTAGCTAAAGATGTTCAATAACATCAATGTTGTTTATTAGAGCAGAAAAATTGGTTTCGCTTGTGGCCTGTTGTAATAGATTGGTTAAGAAAGTAATTGTCTTACTAGTTATCCTTCTATTTTTATAATGGTCTTATGCTGTATTTCTCCTTATGATATTGCATTAGTTCATTCAGCATAATGCTCCCCAGCCTCTCCTAAGTTATTTTGTATTTTTTGAAATAATTGGGAAATTAAGGGGGGGTAGGGCTGAGGAAGGGTAGGGGGGAAACCACAAGGCAGCAAAGTTTGATGGGTGGAGGGAAGGGGGAAAGGAAATGGGAAGGATCCAGGTGAAAAGACAGGCTAATGATGGGAAAGGTCTACTGAGGACTAATTTTATGAAACATAATGCATGATGATGATTGTATGAAACACAGTGTAAATGAAGAATAATATGAAACACATGCATATGAACTTTGTAAGGAAACCAATAAAAAACCCTCAAAGTCATTGTCTTAGTTTTACAACAGAGCTATATAAATAAGATATATATATATATATATATATATATATATATATATGAATAATATATAGATAGATAGATAGATAGATCTATTTATATATATGGAGAGAGAGACGGAGAGAGAGAGAGCGAGAGAGAGAGCGCTTAGATGCTATAGCAGAGACATCACAGGGCTATCAAGGTTGCCATCCTTCCAGAGGGGAGCTCAGGGGTCTGTAGGTAAGAAGCTGTCAACTCAAGGGCAGATGGTTTAAAGATACCAGGTACCCCATGGGAGTAAGATGGACAGCCTCCTTCCGAGTGATTTATAGCCTCTGAGACCCACTAGAGGGTCAGCTATGCGTTGACTCAGACTCCAAGACACATAACACCACCACCAACAACAACCATAATCTTAACCCTTATCAAAATGAAGTTTCTTTTTCTTACTTTAGGAGCCTTTAGGCCCAAATTTAGGATGCCAGCATGAGCTAAAGGCTCAGAGTCCCTTGGAGATGTCTGACCTTCCCCAATAAAAAGGAACTTCCTTATTCTAGGGTTTGGGTCCAAGAAGACATATTCCTCTCCTGGAAATTTTTTCTTAAAGGTAATGAGCGTTCCCTCTTGATTATTTTTCCCTCTCTTTTAATCTCAAGTAAGAGAATTAGTTTTACAAGCCACTGTAATGATAAAATGTTTATTAAAATTTATATTGTAGATAGCAACTGATGAGGGAATATAAATTCTTGAACACTCAGCACTAGACTAGTATTAGGAGCTCCTTTGCACTATGAGAAAGACATCCATCATGCAGAATCAGTTCATAAAGCTGGATTTGAGAAGACTTCTACAGTACCACTAGAGAAGCCCTCATGGAGTTTAGTAAACCAGAAAGCAAAGCAACACATACTAGTGTGTGACAGCAGGGAGGTAAATAGCCTTTCCCCTCTATATTTTTCCTTTCCATTTTTCCAAGAAGTAAAAAGCTTTAATTCCAAGAAGATTATTCAAACCTTTAAAAGTTGTATCATCTTCTGTATTTCTATTTGTTCTTTCTCCTTGCCATTAGTCAGAATGTGTGATTTCATTGCGTGATTTATTTTCTTCTTTTGAGGAAGAAGATGGGGCCATCAGTGTGCAAGATTTAGACATCCTTATTCACTTTTCTTTTTGTCACAGTGTCTTCAAATTAATGATCTTTTTCAAAATACCAGCCTTCTTCTTTTCCTTCTTACCTCCCTCCTTCACTGCTGATAGAAGTAAGAATATTCCTTTTACAAAACTTTTTTTTAAATTGTTTTCAGGCACCATGGTGACAATTTTGATTCGTTGCGTCCCTATATGACAGAGTAGAACTTCTCCATAGTGTTTTCCAGGTTGTGTTCCTTATGGAAGGTTCTCTCTTGGTCTAATGGATAAGGAGTTGTGCTGCCAACTCAAATACAGGCAATTTGAATCCACCAGATGCTCCTTAAAAGAAAGATGGGTTGCCTCTTTCTATGCAATGTTCAGTCTCTGAAAACCTGCTAGAGAATTAGCTATGTGTTGGTTCTGACTTGATGGTGAAGAATTAGTGAGTTGTTGAATCCTTGTAGAAGCAGATAATTAGCTCTTCTTTCCACAGAGCCGCTGTGTGGGTTCATGCTGTCTGACCTTTGATCTGTATCCAAGTGCTTAACCTTTTAGCACTTGGCTAAATGATTCCTTTAACAAGCAATCCTTTTTGCAAAATAAATCTTGTATCTCAGAAACAGCCTGGCTAGACTTGGGTAGCTATCTGCCTTCAGTGGCCAATCACTCAAATTGTGTGATATTCCACGGTTTAGACCTTGAAGTTGCAGTGAAAAGAGGTAGCCAGTTAACATTTTCTAGGATATAGAGTTTGGGTGACCAATCAGTGCCTAGAATTGGAACAGGAAAACTTCAGTTACCTGAGGGGAAATGAGAGGTTACTGAAGTTCCTTCTGTCTGGTTACCTCACCTGAGGCACCTTCCCACACCTCCAGCCTCACCTGTCAAAACATTCCATAAAGTTGTTGAGTTAACTCCAACTCATAACAAAATTAAAGTACAAACTAGAGCTGCCTCACATGGCTTCCAAGGCTGTAATTTTATTTTTCACTCTTTTTTTACAAATGGATTTTCTTTCATTCATTCATGGTTATATTTTCCTCTCTATTCCCCCAGTTCACTTTTAAAAAAAATTCATTCGTTGTTGCTTAATTTTCTTCCTTCACCTACCCCTCCCTCAGTTCACCTCTTATTCTGGACTGTTGTCATACAACAAGGAATTATATATTCCTTTTAAACAGTTCTTTCCTTCATCTGTTCCAATGCAATGTTCATTATTTATCTCCTCTTTTCTTAGTTACTCCCCAACCCCCACATCAATCTTGTTTTATAACAGTGATGTTAAACAGTGTTTGTCCTTTTGTGACTGAGATATTTCACTTAGCATAATGTCCCCCAGGGTCACCCATGTTGGGTAATATTTTATGAGTTCCTTGTTTTTCAGTGTTGCATAGTATTCCATTGTGTGAATATACTATAGCTTTTCTATCCATTCATTTGTTGATGGGCACTTGTATTGCTTCCATCTCTTTACTATTGTGAATAATGCAGTGATAAACATCAGTGTGTGTACATCTGTCTGGGTGTCAGCTGTAGTTTCTTTAGGGTATATTCCTACTAGTGAGATTGCTGGGTCAAATGTTATTTCATTTCCTAACTTTCTGAGACAGTGACAGACCATCTTCCATAGTGTTTATACCATTTTACGTTCCCACCAGCAGTGAATAAGGGTTCTAATCCCTCCACAACCATGCCAGCATGTGTTGTTTTCTGCCCTGTTGAACTTTGTTATTGTTACTTGGATGAGATAGTATCTCATAGTTGTTTTAGTGAATTGAGTTTTAGTTGGGTGCAGTACCCTGAATGCATCCACAGAGTCAAGTTGGCAGATGGTATAGTTTAGATGTTTGCATCTTTCTTAAGTTTCTTTTGAGTTGACATATCCTTTGGAATTAGTGTTGTGTTGAAGGTTCTTACCACTATTGTGGTGCTGTCGATTTCTTTCTTCAATCCTGTTAACCACTGTTTTGTGTATTTTGCAGGTCTATTATTAAATGCACACATATTGACCAAAGTAATGTCCTTTTGTATTGTGCCTTTAATCAGCATGTAATTTCATTCTTTATCTTTTATGATGGTTTTCATTGTGAAGTCTATTTCATCAGAGGTGAGTATTACAAAGGCTGTAATTTTTGTGAAAGGAGAGTGTTCTTCCTTTCTCCTGAGGAGCAGCTGGTGGATTTGAGCTGCCAAAGTCAGCAGCCAAGCACTTAATCAGTGTGTCACTAAGACTTTCTTCAAAATATTACCATTTATTCCTGATTCATGACACACAGTAAGACTATTTACCAAGTACTTACCGCCCATCAAGCACTGAGCTAGTAACACTTGTGACAGTGCATTCTATAGTGGATGCTGTTAGTGTCCTTTCCAGAGTCCCTTTCTACTCCATGCCCATCCCTCAGCCACTCTGAGAAATAGCTGTCAAGACACATCTGTATGCTTTGTGAGGGAGAGGAACTTCCTTTGGTCAACGGCACCTGCTGCACACCTTAGGCACCAGTCAATGACTGACTGACATTGGAATATAAATGTATATTTATCTTAATATAGGACTCAAGCTGATGCAAATTATGCTGTGGGGAAATCTTGCTTGGCTTTTGCGCCTGTTCCACTTTACGTTGCCAGCTCCCTTATTTTCTCAGAACATGCTCTCAATCAATTGCTGCAGCTAAAATCCCCTATCATGCTCTGATTTAAGAGATCCCAAGCTGAGACATCTCCCATTTTTCAAATGGAGAAGCTTGAGCTCAGCATGACTGAGATATTTGTCCTCGTGACACAGCAGGCTAGGAATACAAGTTCAGTTTGACTCTGTATTCAATTATGGGTGAAAACTCCTCCCATGGCTAATTTACAGCAACACATTTCCTTTCTTTCTAGTGAGTATGGAATTCCAGTTGTCCATTTGGGCAGGTCACCGAATCCAAATCCAGGGTGCAGGCAGATTTGGCAGAGGTGATCTAACAAAGGGATCATCTACAGTAACTATGAGAGAAGACCTTGTAGAACAAACGCTCCCAGCCTAGGAAGGTGCTGGCTCCTCTTCCCGAAACTAGGGGCAATTTGCAGATGGGTGTTCATTTGTTAGTTTTCACAATGACTGACGAATAGTCTTCACATTTAATGAGCATGGCCAGGGGTGCTAAAAATATCTGCTCCACAAAGACGTGCTATGAATCAGTTACCAAGTATGCTCCTGTTGAGAAACACTTTAGAGGGCTCAGGGTCACAAAGTAAGTGAGCCAAAAGCAGTCAAGTGCAAAGGGCAAGAGAAAGACCAAAAAGAGAGGCCAGAGCCAAGGAGAGGGGGAGCCAGGCAGCACTGGGCTGGTGCCAGCCAGACTGGAGCAACAGGCGTGAGCACGGCTGGTGGGCCCACAGTCTGCTGCTTTTAGCATTTGCTTCGCGGGTCATAGTGAGTCTGGCACTTTCGAGATCCAGGACAAAAGGACAAATCAGTGTGCATGTCATGACAACCCAGATAGAAAGAAGTTATGCGACATTAGAATTCACTGTTCATTTATGTATTCCAACAAGCACCATTTTTGGATGCTGTGGTGAGCACAAGGAAACAAAAATCTATCAGACCATCTGGGTTCCAGTTCTGCTAAGTTGTAGGTGCAGTAATGACTCAAAACGATCCAGTTTTGCACCCTGTCTTATTAAGGGGGTGGCATTTATCCACCTAATGAGTTTTGCTTGGCAGGAAGATATTTTTTGTCTTTTTAGAGGCTGAAAATGTTAAATAGTCACTGCCCCAGCCTCCCTTGCAGGTAGGCCTACATACTTGCCCTGGATTTTTAATTGGAAGGTAGTGATCAGAGATAAGTCCCTGGGTGGCAGAAATGGTTATGGGCTGGACTACTAACAGGTTGGTTCAAACCAACCTACAAGCATTTGGGAGACAGGTGGTGATCTGCTTCTGAAACATCACACTCAGGAAAGCCCCGTGGAACGCTAGTTCTCTGTACCCATGGCGTCCCCATGAGTCAGAACCACCTGATGGCAGTCTGTAACAACGGATACAGAGGAATGGAGAGAGAGAAGGACTCAATGGTGACATAAATGGTAGAAGCACAGATAGGTTCCTGAGGGCAGAGATGGTAGCAAAGGTGGTGGTGCTCAGCAACTTGGGCCTATTGTTACCTGAGTAATATTTAAGTAATATGTCATCAAGAGTAATATGTAATCTGTCTTGGTGTCCCCGGAGAACAAAAGCTGGGTGCTCTGTGGAGCCTTGGTTCTGTCATCTGGCTTAGAGGTCAGGCTTCACATCAGTTTTGGGAACTAGATAATAACCTTCAAATAAATTCCTTTCTTGCTTAATATCAATCAAACTTAGTCCATTTTATGGATGGACAAGTATCCTTTTTAGAAATTATTAGGAAAACAAAAACAATCAGATAAAAGTCTTGCTTTCTCGCAGTCAAGGAGGCAAACAGGTAGCTGGGTGAGACCCTGAGAAAGCCATAATATAGGTTCAGGCAAACCCCCGGTTATGAATAATATCCATCCCAATGTGTGCCTTTCAGCCTGATATTTAGGTAACTTGGAGTAGGTCTATACTGTTCTCATTCAGCCTTACTTTAGCACAAAGGAGCTCTGATGGCCCAGCAGTAAGGAGTTTCACTGCCAACTCAAAGGCGTGAGATTCACACCCACCAACTGACCTGCGGCAGAAAGATGGACAATCTTCTCCCATGCGAGTTAACTCTGAAAACCCTCCAGAGGGTCAGCTATGAGTTGATTCCGACTCAAGGGCACATGACCACAACTTTAGCACAAGAAGGTGAGCTCTTGTGTAAAAGTCCGCAGTGAGTTGCCCTGCTAATCCCAAGGCCATATCTCCCTAACAGGGGGATCGACCACAGCTCCATGGGAGAAAGATGAGCTATCTCTTACACTCAGAAACTCAGCGGAGGGTCCGCTATGAGTCAGCTCTGATCAGATGAAAATGAGAACCTGTAAGAGAACTTTAGCACAAGAAAAGACTTCAAGACTTTTCAATGATTTAAAAGCTATACGAGCAATACGTGAAAGTGATAAATGTTGTTGTGAGTCGGCATTGGTTTTGGTTTAAGGGGCCCTGGAGGGTAAGGTACACAGTGCTTTGATCTATTTAATAAAGGGTCTGCAGTTCAAGACCACCAGGTGTTTCACAGGGGAAATGTGGATAGCTTTTCAGCATGAAGACTTCCAGCTCAGAAACGCCGTGGAAGATCAGATGCATGAGAACTTACTTACAGCGGCAGATTGCTCGAATGGGCGGGGATTGGGTCAGTTGTTTCAAAGTGAGAACAAACTTATTCCCCATTAAAGGGCAAGCACGAGCTGTCTGTAAATTGGACATTTTTAACCTGGAGACTGCTTGCTATCACCAAGTGCCATGGAAGCTATGCGTGGAAACAGTGAATGCTGACCTGGATTGTGTGGGATTTGAGAGGAAAGAGAGGGGCCATGGGAGCTAGGGTGGCCTGCACTGTGGTTCTGTGGACATCAAAAAAGAAAAAGGGAAAGAAAGAAAAGAAAAGGTGAAGCAACTCATCAATGTTTTGGTATAAGGTTGGGCTGAAATAAATCATCAGACGTGCTGGGATCCAGCGTGTTCTCAGAAGGCCAGCGCCTAGAATAAAGACAACAGTGGGACGATGACTGCAGGTTGTTGGCCTTGCTCCAGGCTATCAGGGAAGCACTATCATCGGGGTCAGGTGTCTCCCTGCCTTCCTGTCAAAATAGATCAAGAACAAAAAGCTGTACAGAGCAGCTGAATTTCTGACCCAGTTTGTCCATGGTGCTAAACCTCCCAGAGACTGTCTTACTTCTACTATAAGTTTAAAAACTTATGGTCTACAGTGTGCAATCCATTTGGCTGTGATTTGCACCATTTTTAATAAATGGAAAATAATTTTAACTGGATGAGGTGGTAACAGGGAGGGAGTACATTACTTAATCTCTCTTGGTTAGATTGTTATAATTTTGAGGTGCCCCACTGGCGCAATTCTGACTCATGGTAACCCCAGGTAGGGGTAGAACTGTTCCTTAGATTTTTTTTTTCAAGATTGTGACTTTGGAAACATGATCATTTGCCCTGTCTTTCACAGCACCTCTATGTAAGTTTGAACCACCAACCTTTAGGCTAGCATTGTTGTTGTTAGGTGCCATTGAGTTAACTATGATTCATAGTAACGCTATGAGCCGTGGATCTGAGCCTTGTCCTATCCTGTGCCTTCCTCATCATCGCTGATATACTCAAGACTATTTGTGGAGTTCTGGTGTCAATCTAGCTAGGTGAGGGTCTTACTCTTTTTTACTGACCCCTCAGCTTTCTAAACATGATATTTCCCCCCAAAGAACATCTGTTTTGAGAGCAGACTGTTTGCATAAACCAGAGCCTCCTTTTCTTTCACAACTGTCAATTATTAAGTGTCTTTCTGTGTCAGGCTCCTTCCCACATTTATCTTTAATCTTCAAAACTACCCTTCAAACAAGTATTATTAGGGTAAGATTTATCGGTGAGGACTCATGACTTTACTAAAATTATGGAGCTGATAGGTGACAGCCAATTGGAACCCAGGTTAGTCTGGTCCCAACATATAGTTTCCAACTTTGCAGGACTCACTCTAATCCTACCTTCATGTGTATCACCTTTGTGATTAGGTCACTGATGCATCTTAATGCATAATTAATTCTGGGTATATGATGGGCTCTGAGCTATAGTATTCAGAAAAATCGGATCCTAAACAAGTCTTGTAATCCCATGTTTTAAATAATGCAATTTTAAGAAATGTTGTTATTTTTGTTTGTCATTGAGTCAGAACTGATGAATAGCTGACACTCCAGCAGGTTTTCAGAGGCAGTAAACTCCAGAAGAGGAGACAGCCCATCCTTCTCTCGTGGAGCAACTGGTGGATTCAAACAGCATACCTTTAGGCTTGTTGTGCATCTTGGTACCACTAGGCCACTGGAGCTCCCCTTTAAAATGTTAGATATTTTCATTCTTAATATATTTTCTGATTCTGTAATTGGCCTTATTAACTTCTTTACCTCTCTGCACAATGTTAGGAGGTAAATGCTAATATTCTTCCCTCTTTTTTTATTGATAAAATGTACATTGAGAATTTAAGTAACTTATTTAACATCACACAACCAGAAGGTGGACTGACCAGGTTCGAATTCCAGACCTTCCTACTTGTTGTTGCTGTTAGGTATCATTAAGTTTAGTACAACTAACAGTGATGCAATTGGCAAATAATCTGAACCCTGTTCTATTCTGTGCCATCCTCACACTTCCTGACACACAGGAGCCCCTTGCAGCAGTCACAATGTCAGTCCACCTGGTTGAAGGTCGTTCTTTCCTTTGCCAACCCTCCACCCTTCTTAACAGCATGTTCCTCTCCAAGGAATATCCTCTCTCAGCAATGTGCCCAAAGTACTTGATGTGAAGCCTCGTCATTCTTGCTTACAAAGAGCAGCCTCTGGCCACACCCTCTCCAAGACACATCTGTTTGTTCACTTGGCCTTCCATGGGATGTTCAGTGCTCTTCTCTAACACCACAGCTCAAAGATGTAAATTCATTTTCTGGCATCCTTATTCATTGTCTAGCTCTCAGAAACATAGCAAGTGATTGGAAAGACTATAACGTGAATCATGATGCACCTTAGTACTCAAACTGACATCACTACTCCTCAATAATTTGGAGAGGTCCCTAATTGCAGATTTTCCCACTGCAGTGTTTCTCCCTATTTCTTAACAGCTAGTACCAAGGTTGTAGACTCTGGGCCCAAGTAAGGTGAAGATCTTCCTGCTAGAAAGCATAAATCTAAGGTTCTTATAATGAAAACTATAGAAAAGCATTCCCTGCATTACCAAGAACACTTAAAAGTATTGCTCATTCATTCTGTCATTGTTTATTATGTCTTACTTTATGAATGGAAAATAATCAAGTAAAGTTTTACTGACCATAATTCAGCAAAGATTACAGCAAAACATACATAGAGAATTTCCAGATATCCAGGCTAGAGTATTAAAAAGGATATAGTATGAGGAATATCATTGAATATCAGATGGATATCTGAAGGCATTGACTGTGTGGATCTTACATTGCGGGTAACATTGTGAAGAATGCTAATTGTGGAACACAGAATCTGTACATAGGTCACAAACCAGACATTTGAACAGAACAAAAGGGTATTGTATGGTTAAATTCAGGAAAAATTTTGATCATGGCTGTAGCTTTTCATTAAACCTATTCAATCTGTATGGCCGAGTAAGTAATTCAAGAAAACAAAACTCCTCCTAACTGAATCAATAAACAGCCACGTGAAAAATGTAGAAAAGATTGAAGTTGTCAAGGATTTAATTTTACTGGGATTCACAAGCAACATGTCTGTAAAGAACAGTCAAAAAATCAAATGACATATTTCATTGGACAAATTTAAAGACTCCTTTAAAGTATTGTAAAAGAAAGATATTACTTTGAGAACTAGGTTATACCTGACTCAAACTATTCTGTTTTCAACGGCCCAGACATAATTTAGGATGATCAAAGAACTGATTATCTTTAAATTATAATGTTGACAAAGAATATCTAATACACCATGGTCTGTCAGAAAGGATGAAAAATACATCTTAGATTAAGTGTAGACAGAATGTTCCTTAGAAGAAAGAAATGAGAGATCATCTTATAGACTTTAGACCTGAACAGCCCAGTCCCTAGAGAACAAATGACATTGACAGAGAGGAATCCTTTCAACAAGATATACTGACACAGCGACTGCAACAGAGGACTTAAACATGGCAATAATTGAGTGTGATACAGGATGGGACTGGGCAATGTTCAGTTCTATTTTACATAGAGTAAGTTTGAGTTGCAGCTAACCTGATGGCATCTAACAGAACCAACAAAAATTATGATGGGCAATGTGCTACTGAACACCAGAGAGATGACCTCTGCCCTCATGATTAAGGAGGAGGGTAAAAACCAAAATAAAGTAATTACATAGCAAGATACTATAATGAAATGTGCAAAGAGCTGAAGTCAGAAATTCAAAAGGGTCGAACTCGCTCAGTGTTTCTTAAGCTGAAGGAATTGAAAAACAATTCAAGCCATGAGTGGTAATACTTAAGGTTGCTTTGGGTAGAGTGTTAAATGATCCAAGAAGCATTAAAAGAAGATGTAAAGTGCACACAGAGTCACTGTACCAGAAGGGATTGGCTGACACAGAAGAATTTCATGAAATAATGTATGAGCAAGAGTCTGCGGTGATAAAGGAGGAAGTTCAAGTTGCTCTGAAAGAATTGGCAAAAAAGAAGGCTCCAGGAGTTGACAGCAAACCAATTGATATATTTCAACAAATGGATGCTGCCCTGGATTTGTTCACTAAGTTGTGCCAAGAAATCTAGAGGACAGCCAGCTGGTCAACTGACTGGAAGAGATTGATATTTGTTACAATTCCAATAAATGTTGGCCCGACAGATTGTGGAAATTATTGAACAATATCATTAATATCACATGGAAGCAAGATACTGCTGAAAATTACCCAAAAACGACTGGAGCAACACGTCAACAGAGAACTGCTAGATGTGCAGGCTGGGATTAGAAAAGGTCATGGTACTAGGGATATTATACCTAATGTCAGATGGATCTTGGCATAAAGCAGAGAATACCAAAGGAATGTCTGTCTGTGCTTCATTGACTATGCAAAGGCTTTTGACTGTGTGGATCACAACAAGCTGTGGCTGACTCTAAGAATGGGAATCCAAAAACATTTGATTGTGCTTATACGAAATCTATAGTTAGACCAAGAGGCAGTCATCAGAACAGAGCAAGGAGACATTGCATGGTTCAAAATTGGGAAGGGGGTCTGCCAGGGATATATGCTGTCTCCCTACCTTTTCAATCTGTAAGCAAAACAGATCATCTGGGATGCTGGGCTGTATGGGAGGATTGTGCATAAGGATTGGTGGAAGATTTATCAACAACTTGTGTTATACAGATGACACAACCCTGCTTGCTGAAACTGAGGAGGGCCTGAAGCGCTTGTTGCAGAAGATCAAGGACTTCAGCTTTCAGTATGGATTCAGAAGCTCAACATCAAGAAAGCAAAGATTCTCACCACTGGGCCAATTGGCAGCAACAGAATGGATGGTGAAGAGATTGAGATAGTTAACACTTTTAGTTTACTTGACTCTATGGTCAACACTCCTGGTACCAGCAGCAAGGAAATCAAGAGATGAATTGCATTGGGGAAAGTCAGCTGTCAGTGACCTCTCCAGAGTACTTTAGAGCAACTATGTCAGACTGGAGACTAAGGTGCACCTGATATGGGCTATAGTCTTTGCAATTGTGTGCTATGCATTGGAGAGCTGGACAGTGACTACAGATGATATAAAAAGAATTGATGCCTTTGACTGTGGTGCTGGAGGAGACTGTTGCATATACCATGGACTGCTAGGAGAACAAACAGGTTTGTCCTTGAGAGGGTGAAGCCAGACTGCTCCTTGGAGTCAAGGATTCTGACGCTTCATCTGATATACTTTGGGCATGTTGCAAGGAGGGACCAGTCCTTGGAGAGGGACATCATGTTTGGGAGAGTGGAGGGACAGTGCAGGAGAGGAAGACCCTTGATGAGATGGATCGATTCAGTGATTGGGATAGTGGGAGTAGGTGTGTCAGAGACAATGAGCTTGGCACAGGCTAGAGCAGGGGTTAGGGCTCTTGTACATAGGGTTGCAAGCAACTCGACTGCACATAACAACAACAACTTTATAATTTCAAATAAAAACAAATGTCTTGTGATGGAAATAAAAGTCCATTGAGTCAATCACAAAGGGACACAACCTAACATAGAAAATCAAGGACAACTCCCTGAAGGGAGTTACATTGAGGAAATAGAAAAGAGAAGTGAGCAAAAAAGTTAAATAGGAAGAAAGATGAGGACAATAGAAGAAAATTATTTAAAGCCTCAAGGAAGTATGCAAAGCTTTATAGGTAAGAGAAAACATTTCATTGGTGGTAGTTACACATTACCAGCATATACATGATAAATCTAGTTTGCAGGTGTTTGTTCTGATTTACAGTCTCTTCTGTAAAGATTTGTGCTCCAAAGAGGAAGTGCTGTATAAATATACTGACTTTAAGCAATTCTTGTGGAAAATATACCCCTGCAAACTTTAGTCCTTGAGGTTTCATGGCCATTATAAGGGTAAATTGACAAGTTTAATGTCTGGTATCTGCTCTCTAGTTCTTCCCAGCTTTTGTACTCTTTATTGTCTCTGTAACATTGAAGGGGAGCTTCTGATACTCTTTACATGGTACTGCCATTTTTTCTTTTGTTCGCTTTTGTTTTTGAGAGTTAGGAAGCACTTCTTTGTATCCATATCCATATTGGACTCTCCTGATAGTCAACGTTGATCAGATACGTTGACGAGAAAGTTAGAGGTAGAAGACCACACAGAGGTGTTTCAGAGAAAAGGGCTAGTGATCTACTTCCAGAAACCAGCCACTGAAAACTCTCTGGTACACAGTTCTATGCTGCTACATCTGGGTTCATTGGAATTGATGTGCAGGCAGCTGTTTTGGATATTTTTAGTGTATTTGTTTCTGTTGTTGTTTATTCCTATCTTTCAGTCAGAAATGGAAGATCACCTAAGAGAACCATATGCTTTTGATCACAGTGTGTATCGCTCATGAACCTGATTAGTTGATTACTGTGGTGTTGTTGTTATGTTGTTGTTGTTGCTGTTGTTGAGTCGCTTGTGACTCATAGCGACCCTATGTACAACAGCCCTAAACTCTGCTCTGTCCTGTGCCAATCGCACTGTCTCTGACATTCCCATCCCAATTACCCCAGTCACTGAATCAATCCACCTCATAGAGGGCCTTCCCCTCCTGCGCTGTCCCTCCACTCTCCCAAGCATGATGTCCTTCTCCAAGGACCAGTCCCTCCTTACAACATGCCCAAAGTATGCCAGAAGAATTCCACTCATTGTTCTGTTGGAGGAAATGGAATAAAGGTGAGTAGGGTGTCCAATTATTTAATGTCTTAAATTATGCTGAGATTTTTGGTGCGTTTTTTTTTCTCTCTCAACTGTAAATGTTTCATGAGAATAGGATGTGCTCGATCCATGTGAATCTCATCAGGGTGATTGGCACCAAGAGCTGAATATCCAATTGATGTCTAGTCCAAGATATGAAATGATGATTCTGCTCCTCTGAATGTAGAACTAACTACACCTGTTTCTAATTGTCACTCAATTTATTAAATATTTCTCCCATTTTAAGCAAAATTGATCATAAGACAGTTCTTGGCCCGCAGAACATATGCTACTTGTTACGTCCTCCATCAGATAAATTGATCCTGCCATCTCCAAACCACTACTTCTTGCACATCTGCAAGGACAGCAAAAATGAATTTTGAACTTGCCCTAAACATTGACAAACATGTCAAGTAATGCAGACATCTCTGGTGTCATGAGGAACCCTGGATAGAAACTCAAGAAAACACTTTACAGAGTTCCTATGTTCCTGACAGACCTTCTGTAAATCACTTTACAGGCTCAGAGAACCAGGGAAACTGGCTAGGAACCTGTGGTGAATTATTTGGTAAAAAGAACAAACATAATATGCAAAACATATTATGTCCATTGGTGCACCTTTTGTGTAAGACGATAGTGTCCCATCAGTTTTTCATGAAGCACATCTGCTTCGTTTATAGGCTAGGATGCCTAACATAAGTTAAGGAGATTTCTTGAACTCATTGGCATTGATTTTTATTTCCTTTTATCTTTTGTGTCTTAGCCTATGATCCTCACCTTGCTTTCCTCTCTTCTCACTTTTCCACGTATGGCTAATATGACTAAATCCTGCCACACATCTTATCTCGGCTCAAACTCTACCAGCAGAGGGTACTGTTTGAGCACGTAAGTGGACAGCCCTCATCTTTGTCTCTCCCCTCCGAAGAGAACAATATCTGAATAATAGCCATGGATGATATTCAATAACCAGGATACTGGCAAGATAGTATACATTCTTGATCATGTTTCAGCATCATATTGCAGGAAATTCTCTTTGTTCTCTCCAGCTCACAAAGGACATTCCTTACAAAATATATGAGTAGTTCCTGGTGATAGAAGTGTGTACTGAGAGGGCAGATAAAGGGATATTAATGGTAGAAGGAAATCTCTTAAACTTACTCTGTCCTCATATCTGTTTTATTTTGCTTTAGGATTTTGAATCTAGATATTGGTCCTACGTGATCTCAGTTTGTTGACGAAAGATCATGAATAATTCCTATAAAAGCAAATGGCATAATAATCAATCATGCATTCCCAGAATACTGCAGGTCAGTGTTCTCAAATGGAGGGCCTATTTGAAGCCACTTAATATATTCTCAAGTTTGGAATACTTCATAATTAATTAGCAACTGATTACCAAAATAAACTGTGCAGTGCTCCATTCTAAGACCATATTCAGTGTTAAATATATTGGAGAAGGATGGTTTGTCACCTATTCTCTACACAAATTTGTATATTAATAGTAGTTTTTAATTTTTAATAAAGTTTCTATACTTATGTATGTATACTTATGTATATGTAATAATAATTTAAATTTTTCTGCTAAAGTGTTTGTAAAGGCTACAAAAGAAAACAAAATATTGCTCTTCCTCTCTTTTTCTGCTGACAGCATGCTATGACATTGAGTCAGCTACAGCTCATAGTGACTCTATGAACAGCAAATTAAATTGAAACGCAGGCCTGATGTACACCATTCTCATGATCACCTCTGCCATGCCCAGTTAAGAGTCAGTTTAAACAAGATTTTTGTTTTTTCACTGTTAAAAAAAAAAAAGACAGACAACGGCAAATGGCGCTTTCTCAAAAAGTTGCAAATAGAGATACCATTTGATCCAGCAATTCCATTACTAGGAATATACCCCCAAAAGACCAGAACTGACGTACAAGCAGATATATGCACATCCATGTTTATTGCAGCTTTGTTCACAATAGCTAGGACTTGGAAACAACCTAAGTGCCCATCAACAAATGAATGGATAGAGAAGCTGTGGTATATTCACACAATGGAATACTACCCTGAATTGAAAAACAAGGACCTTATGCATATTATTCAAAATGGGTGACTCTGGAGGACATTATGCTGAGTGAAATATCTCAGTCACAAACAGACAAACACTGCATGGTGCCACAGTTGTAAAGCAAGACTGACCTCTGACCTCGGGGTTGGGAGGAGACTGAGAAGGACGGGTTCAATAATGTATACTGC
Organism: Elephantulus edwardii; assembly: GCF_000299155.1. Taxonomy (NCBI): domain Eukaryota; kingdom Metazoa; phylum Chordata; class Mammalia; order Macroscelidea; family Macroscelididae; genus Elephantulus; species Elephantulus edwardii. Next base: position 3,382,130 of record NW_006399981.1, read on the forward strand.
ATTGAAACAGATGAAGGAGAAAACTGTTTAAGAGGGAAACTTATTAGGGATTTTTGTCATGACAGGAATCCAGAGTGAAGGTTGTATAGTGGAGTGGACCTGAGGGGAGGGATTGTAAAACAATGAAAGAATTTTTCTTTTGCTTTTCCAAAAGGGTAGTGTACTGGGGGAGGGTAGGGAGGTGAGAAAAGTGTAACAGTAAATGAATGGATATTGAAATGAATAAAAAATTAAAAAAAAGAAAAACAAAAAAGAAGTGTTCTCTCCAAATCCTTATTCCTAGTCTCCTCAGATGTAACTTACTGTTTCTTTTGACAGTTTACCTCTGTATTTCTAAATACATCTGCATAATACCTCTGTATTTCTAAAGAAAAAGGCTAATTCTTGAGTTATTAGTTTCACCTATTAAATATTATGTTTCCATATTGGCAGATGAGAATGCAACTCAGTTGTCGTTTTTATTGTTGTTGTAGGCAGTCAAGTCAAAGCCAAAGCACTGCTGACCCTCCTGTGGGTTTTCAGAGGCTGTAAATGTCAAGGGAAGGTATTGCCCAACTTTCTACTGTGGAGCAGCTGGTGGATCCAAACTGTCTGTCTTTGTGGGGGGTGTGTAGTTACTTACCTGTTGGGTCACCAGAGCACACTAGAAGCCAATCAGATTATTTATATTTCACTTAGTAATACTAAGTAAATTTAGGTAAAACATTATTTCTCATCTCTTCAAGTTTTCTATCCTGCTTCCATCTTCAATGCCAACTTTATTATTATTTACTTTCTACCCTGTAGTAGTGACTATTTCTACCAACATTTGCCTATACACTTATTCTAAAATATAAATCCACAAGTATTTGTTACATTGAGAGGAAATATTGTTTATTGTTGGACTGAGTAGTATACTATTATCATGCCTTCTTTTTTGTACAACTTTTCAGTTTGTCCAGAGTTACTAATTACCTATTTTCTTAGAATAATTGCCTATGGTAGATCCTCATTCCACTACCACTCCTTTCCTCAGTGATTTGGTTTAGAAAGTTTCAGAGACTTCGTCCTGAACCTCTTCATCTATTCCTACAATATCTAAATTTTCCTCTCTGAATATCTCAACAGTTGTACACGATTTCTCTGCTTCCCTCCTTCTTTTACTCTAACTGAACCTCTTTGGCCACTTTTTATATCTTAGCTCCATGTACTTTTTGTCTTCTAAAACATTTATTAAAGTTTTTTTGGTTAACAGCATAACATACTACAGACTATGACACCAGGATTCTTCTTGTTAAGAATTTTTTTTT
>NW_006399981.1:3383538-3400739 GCF_000299155.1 Elephantulus edwardii
AAAATTTTTGTCAGCTAATAAGAACTTCTCAATAGTACTTTGACTTAAAAATTTATACCTACTTATATTGCTTTGCTGGATTAATGGAAAATAATATAAATAGAAGTGGACAACCTGCTATCTTTATCTGGTGTCTATGTTAGGTTTTTGGTTTTTGCTTTTAATCAGGAATGGCATCCACTTCCTAAATAACATTCCTCTGGAAACACTATAAAGATAAATGTTGATATTTGTAGAGGGGCTTCAGGCCTTTTGTTCATATGGTCACGATGAGTTGTGCTCAACTCGAAGGCAATCAACAACAACAAAAAGAACAAAAATGCTAGTATTTAAATTTGGTTCTGTGTGACTGAAATTTCTACATATCTTCTCAGTAAATACCTCCTGAGCTCTGATAGCTTAATGGTAAGAAGCTGTGCTGTAATACCAAAGGTATATGGTTCAAATCCACCAGCTACTTCAAAAAGAAGGGTGGGTAATCTTTTTCTGGGCAATTTATTGCCTGTAAGAACTGTGGCACACAATAACAATAATTCAGTATTTATTAAGAATCACATTTGTAAAAATGTTTATTTAAATACATTTAGTATGTTTTTTAAGCATATTCTGAGGAGATTTTCCAAGTACTTGAAACCATATAATGACTCAAGCCTTTGCTTCATGGCAACCATATATGTACAATAACCTTAAAACCTGCTCTATCTTGTGCCAACTTTACCGTCTCTGACACACCTACCTTCGTTACCCCAGTCACTGAATCAATCCATCCCATCAATGGTCTTCCTCTCTTTCTCTTTCTCTCCGCCCTTCCAAGCACGATGTCCTTCTCCAAGGACTGGTCCCTCTTTGCAACATGCCCAAAGTATGTCAGATGAAGCCTCAGAATATTTGCCTCCAACGAGTAACCTAGTTTTACCTTCTCTAGGATGAACCTGTTTGTTCTCTTGGCAGTCCACAGTATAGTCAACACTTTTCTCCAGCACCACAGCTCAAAGGCATCAATTCTCTTTCTATTATCCATAGTCATTGTGTTGCTCTCCAACACATAGCAAGCAATTCTGAAGACTGTGGCCTGGGTGAGGCACACTTTTATCCTGGCTCTTTAGTACTCTGGAGAGGTCTCTGACAGCTGACTTTCCCAATTCAATTTGTCTCTTGATTTCCTGGCTGCTTGTACTAAGAGTGTTGATTGTGGAGCCAAACTGAATCTGTTAACAATCTCAATCTCTTCACCACCTATCGTAATGCTGTCAATCGGCCTAGTGGGAAGAATCTTTGTTTTCTTGATGTTAAGCTGCAATCCATATTGAAAGCTGCAGTCCTTGACCATCTATAGCAAGCACTTCAGATTGCTTTATATTACTCAGTTTGTGAATAATTTCAATTTACTACATTTGTTTTTCATAACAATTATATGAGATCAGTATTACAGATATCCCATATTGTACGTGAGAAATGGAGACTCTGAAACTCATATAATCAGACTAGTTAGATCCAAACATTTTCACACTTTTGCCTCTAAACTGTATACACTATGTTTCTCAGAGATCACTTGCTAAAGTCATGTAAATATAACCGCATAATGACATCTGACTATAAATTACACTCCCATTTCAAGAGGACTTCATGAGAAATGCTTTCATTTTAGTCATTGACTCTATTTTTTACTAACATGTAAAAGTGTTTCTGAATATATTCTGCAAGTTACAAAGGTCTTGACTTATGACCAACTCTTAGCTGCCCTTTATAGGTCTATAAATTTGCCTTCACTTGGAAGTGATTGAACCAAGCCCTACTCACAACAAATTCCCCATAACAATCACCACCTTCACTTGCTGCAGGAATAGCTTTAAAATCATGAAAAAGCTTTGAGCTTTTTCTTGTACTAAGTATGACTACATAAAAACGGCTTAGAACCTCTTCTATTCTTGAAGACACAGTTAGCAAGGCATCTCTTTCCTACCTTGGGGATTGTCTTTATTTAGTAAGGGTGTCACATTCCTAACTTTTTCCTCTCAATAAATGCTATGGATGTCTTCCACTGATAAAATATGTGGCATAAAGGTAAAATTGTTTAAAAATTATCAAGGAAGGACTAACATACACTCACACTATTCAAGTATTATGTACTCCTTACTATATTTTAGGCCAGATAATTTTTCTTGTAACATTCAAAACTGTGTTAATTATGGGATTTTATAACAAGGTTATGCAGTATATGTTTGCCAATTGGGAAACAAGTTAATTATGCTTGAATGTAGGTCACATTTAAGAAACTCTCTTAGGCCTAATGGGAACCATGCTTCCTTAAAAAGCAAAAGTTAATGATATTCAAGAAAATGGCTTCCCTCTCATACTGTGACCCAGTTCTTCTGACCAAAGATTTTTAACTTTTTTGAGGAGTGTGTTGGGAAAGATACTTAAGAGGAACTTCTATAATTCCCTGTTTGGGTAAGTTGTGGCACTTGCTAAATTTTTCCTTGTCAGTTATTAAAAAAATAAAAAACCCTAGTAGGTGACACATTACTAAAAGGGCCCTCACAGCCATATTGTAGGCTTTAAACAAGGAGATGATTCTTTTAACTTCTCTTAACATTGTCTTACACTGATTTTTAAACAGGAAGTATGCTTTTATCTGCTATTTAGTGATTTTATTCCTTGTCCTCGAATAATTGGTATATTTACGTTCCATTCTTTTTTTCCCTGAGCATTTGTTTTCAGCCTTGCTGTTCTCAGATGTCATTCAGTCAGCTCCCATTCATATTGACTCTACAGGTTCAATAGAATGAAACCTTTCTCAGTCCTGTTCCTGGACCATCCTCTTCTGCAGTGCTTGGACACACTGCTACAAGTGACTATGCAAATCTATTTCATTGAGAGTATTCATCTCTTTCATAGAACTTCCATTTTTATAAGTATGATAGCCTTTTCAAGTGATTTACCCCTTCTGATGGTAAGCCTAAAGTTCGTAAGACTATGTCTTACCATCTGTACTTAAATGGAATATAGTATTCTATACTATACTGTACTTCTAAGACAATATTGTTTATTCTTTCAGAAGTCCATGGCATAGTCCATAATATTTTACAATACCACAATTTAAAAGTTCTTTGATTTTTTGGTTCATCTTTGGTTTGCTTTGTTCATTGTCTAACTTTGGCATGCATGTGAAACTGTTGGACATTCTTTAGCATATCAAGAGGTCCTTGGAAGATGAGTTGGCCAATGTATGGTGTTATTAAAAGAGTTCTGGTGATGGAGTTTGTAGTGAGCTGTGTTCCTAACCCATCAGTGGCTTTTAGGGACCAAGATGGTCAATCTCCTTCTATGCAATTTAGAGCCTCAGAACTCCAGTAAAGCTATGAGTTGGTTCCAATTCCAAAGCAAAGAGAGAAACCGCTATTTCTTGACTTCATGGACACAGATTGTGGATTCAAGTAAAAGGAAATCCTTGAAAACATACCCTATTTTTGATGAGTTTTTGTTCTTTATGTTAAGTGGTAATACATACTGAAGGTTATATAATCTTTAAGCTTCATCAGTATGTGATTCAACTCATCAGTTTTTAACAAAGAAGCTTGGGTTACTTGCATCACACAAGTTGCTAATAAGCCTTCGTCCAATCCAAATGAAAAATTCTTCACGAAGTCTTGCTTCTCAGATTATTTGCTTGGCATACAGATTGAATAGGTATGATGAAAGAATACAACTCTGATGCACCTTTCCTGATTTTAAATGATGTAGTAGTTTCTTGTTCTGGTCAAACCATTACTTCTTATCCTATGAATAGGTTCTCCATGAGCACAATAAAATATTCTATAATGCCCATTGTTATCCATGTTATTCATAATTTACTGTGTTCCACACAATCAAATTCCTTTGCATATTTAAGGGGAAAAGTAAATTTGTTTCTTGTATTTCTACTTTCTGATAAGATCCAGCTGACCTCAGAAACACCGTCTCTTGTTCCACAGCCTCGTCTGAATGAAACTTGAACTTACGGCTGTTGAATATTGATGTACTCCTAGAGCTGGTTTTTTTGGTTATCTTCAGCAATATCTTACTTGCCTGTGGTATTAAGGAACTCCAATGTGTAACAAATCAGGCTAGTAACCGAAAGGTCACTAATCAACTCTAACAGCCACTCCATAGGAGGAAAAAAGGGTAATCTCTACCTGTACAAATTTAGAGCCATGGAAACTCATTGGAGGGTCCCTGGGTGAAATTCAATACTATCACAGTGGTTATTGTGGTGTTTTTTGGCAGGGTTTTCTTTGGTACTACTAAATACAATTGATGTTTTTGTCATTGATTGCCATTGAGTCGAGTATGACTCATAGCTACCCTATGAACAAAAAACCTGAAGCCTTTCTATGACTATCATTATATAAATTCCACATTCTATTAGATTACATTTTATTGGAATGGCCCCAAGTATAGATATCTTGCATTCAGTTGACTAGGCAGTTGCCTTTCTAATTTCTTGCCAAAGAGGAATGAGCATGCCTAGTGCTGCATCTGTCTGTTGAAATATATACAATAATATATTAACAATTCCTAAAACTTTGGTTTTTGCCAATGCTTCTACTGTAGCTTAGATTTGTTTCCTCAGTACTGTTGGTCCTTGGTCATGTACTAGCTCATGAAATAATTATCAAGAAATTATTTTTTATCAGTGATTCTGTGTGTCCCTTCCTTCACCTTCTAATACTTCCTACATCATTCATACATCATTCAACCTTTTGCTCATAGAATTCTTCAGTTTTGCAACTTGAGGATTGAACTTTTTATTAAGCTCTTTTAGTTTGAGAAATGGCAAGTGTTTTCATCCCTTTGGTGTTCTAACTCCAAATCTTAACATATTTAATGATAATATTTTGCTTTGGTCTAGCATTGCCCTTTGAAATCTTCTATTCAGTCTTCCTCCTTCATCAAATGAAAAATACAGAGAATACAATTTAAAATGAAGGATAAAACTCTATCAAAAATGAGAAATTTTATGAAAGAATTTTATGTGATTTTGAAACATTTAAAGATTAGCTCTTCTACATAATTAACTATTTTAATGGAGGCATTAACAATTCTCGAATCATAGATATCCTACTTTATTTCTTACCCTTACCAGTCTTTCTCCACACTACTAGGAGAAAAACTACAACAGAACATCACATTGTTTGTTTGTTTATTTATTTATTTTTGCATGATTCAGGAGGAAACATAAGGTTTTTTTGGTGGTGTAGTTGGACTATATGGAATAGTAGATGATTTTCAAGATTTGTAGCAAAACACATCTCAGTTTCCAATGTACAGAGTGAAGATTTGGTAGTGTAATTTAAATGACCTATCTTGAGTTGAATTTATGCATAGTTACTTTTTAAAAGTCTAAAAGAAAAATGAAGGATGAAGGAATTAGAGAAGGATGGGGGAGACAGGAGATCACGTTTTACTTTACAGCTAACTCTGATTATTGATATTTAGGATATATCTATTGTCAAGTGTCTGTGTCCAGTTAACTGTGCTGTCAACTTTCAGAAGACCCTCAGTGAGATAGGTTGACATAACGAGTACAGAATGAACTTGAGCATGACAGAGAGTGTGGGCATGATCAAGGATGGGCAAGGTGAAGATCCATTGTTCATTGGGTCATTATGAGTCATCATCAACTTATGAGCACCTAACGACAAGATGGATTCATATAGTGACTGTAACAATTGGCTGGAGCATGTCAGAGATTGTTAGGATGATGCAGAATATTGTAAGGTCCAGATCTGTTGCTCATAGGGATTCGGTGAGTCATAGTCAACTTGATGGCACTGAACAACAGCACCTGCAACATGAATGGACATCACTATGGTCCGCTCCAATCAAAGCTAGCACAGCAAACGGACTGCCTCTCTTCTGGATGAAGCATATTTGGCTAATCTTACTGACTGTACTCTTTTAAATTGTGATTTTAATGAAGATTAACAGGAAAGTTGGTTTTCATTCATTCATTGTTGCACTTTTAAATGCATTACTCTTGCTTAATCTTTGAGGAAAACACAGGCTTTACAAGAACACATGAGAAAATCCTCTAAATATTTTTAATCTTTTCTATGTCACAAAACAGAAACTTGATTTATTTTAAAAAATCATATAAATATTCTTAATCCTAATTTAGAAGATACCCTGATTGATCTCAACTCAAAGATTGTACTTGGAGACTTAACAGTAAAAAAAACTTACTTTGTTAATCTGTATACTTTTCACATAAATATTCAGTACAGAATGAAGAAGTAATGAATGTCATTTTTAAAAAAAGGAACAATGGCTATGATATGACTCATGGGGACCCTTTGTCCATCCATCAGAGTAGAAATATGCTCTATAGGGTTTTCAGTGATGATTTCTAGAAAGTAAATCCCCAGACATTTCTTCCAAGGTGCCTCTGGGTAAACTCAAACTTACAAACTTTCGTTTAGTCACTGAGTGTATTAACTGATTTGCCACCTAGAATTTCCAAAAATTGCTAGAAGGTCAAGCATACAGCCAATTAAATAGGTTTGATTCAGTGATTTGTGAGAGACTCTTAAATGTTACTGGATTACACCAATAGTCTTTAAACAAATGGAAGAATCAGTCATAACCTTTAGATCCCTGATAAGCAGCACATTACTGAAAAATAAGAAAAAGTAAAAGGTCTCACACTCTGTAATTTCAAGATCTGTTTTATAACCAGAGTAGTAAACAGTGTACGGGCACAACAGAAACATAAACCAATGGAACAAAATTGAGAACCTAGAAGTAATTCTATTCACTTACTAGACAGCTGATTTTTTTACAAAGGCCATCATAAATAATGAAATGGAGAAAAGACATTTACTTTAGCAAAGGTGCTGGCAAAATTGGGTATCCATTTGCAGAAAAGTGAACATAAGAAAATTAAAAAAATTCATAAAGAAAAACCAACTCAAAGTAAATCAAAGACCTAACTAAAATGATAAGTATCAACAAATAAAAAAGTATGGGTAAAATTAGGGCCCCTAATTTACACCCCTAATCAGAGAGCTCTGGTGGCCTAGTTAGTGAGAAATTGCACTGAAATCCTGAAGACACATGGTTTGAGTCCACCAGCTGTTCTTCGGGAGAAAGATGGGCAATCTCCTCTTGAGCAATTAACTGCATCTGAAAACCCACTAGAGAGTCAGCTATGGGTTAGTTCCACCCAACAGTATTCAACAACAATAACAATTTATGCAGGGATCTCTGGTGACCTAGTGGTAAGAAGCTGTGCTACAATCTGAAAGGCATACAGTTCAAGTCCTCCAGCTGCTCCATGGGAGAAGGATGAGCTATCTTCCCTTGTGCTATTTTCTGCCTCTGAAAACCCACTGGAGGGTCAGCTATTTGTGGGTTCTGACTAGATGATGAGTAACAACAACAAATTTATGCTAAGGGATCTCTGGCGGCCTAGGGGTAAGGAAATATGCTGCTGGCCTAAAGACACGTGGTTCAAATCCACCAATTGCTTTATGGGAGAATAGGCAATCTCCTTCCCTGTAATTTTTAGCCTCTGAAAACCCAATGGAGAATCAGTAATGAATAGGTTTTTATTTTTACTCTATATTATATAGCAACAACAAAAGTTTACACTGACAAAAAAAAAAAAGATGGTTCAAAACCACAAGACAGTGGGAGGGAGAAAAGCCTAAGCAATCTACTTCACTTAGATAGACTTACAACCTTGGAAACTCTATGAGATAGTGCTACTTTGTCCTGTGGGGTCACTATACTTTGGCATCAATTAGATGGAACTGGATTCGAGTTTCGGAATTGAACTTATATTTTAATATTCTGGGTTGACTTATTAAGGTGTGTGTATGAGAGATTAAATACAAATGTTTTAAATACTTAAGGTTTTGTAAAGACATTTTTTTTAGATCTAAGAGAATTTGAGGTAGCAGAAATGGTGTTTGATAAAGAATATGGCAAGACATAAATCTAACTCTAGTACTATTAAGTGAAAGATTCTACTTTGTTCTGTTTGAATAATAGTCACTGGTTTAGGAAGCATAATTGGGAAACCTTTTTTTTTTAATCTTAAACTCAAAATCAAAGTATCTGTTTTCATACCTAAGTATAGTAATTTATTTCTATGAAGACATGAGAAATTTTTGGCAAATTTTTCTTTGTAGAGCACTGCATTTGGTAACCCTGTTAAAAACTTTTAGATACATGTTACACAACATAAAGTAGCTACAATAGGTTGGAGTTTTTTAAAGGACCAGAGCTATTTTGTGCTGTAGAACTTGAATGTGGTCCATGATGCTTCACAATCCCACAGGAATCTCTAGGGCCCAGAATCCTGGAACTGATTCCAACCAAACCATAAATCAGTCCTGAGTACTGCAAATGGAAACAAGGGAAGCAGAAAGATTATCAGGGTAAATGAAATAAAAATGTTATTATTAGTAAGGGATCAAGGAGAAGATGAAGGGAGAAACAGATTGTCATTTATTGAGCACCTTTAATGTCTCACACGTTAGTGCATGCATTAATACGTTAATGTACTTCCCACTAAATCATTAAGTTTTTATTGTCTTTATTATTACAGACAGGGGAATTGAAGAGACAGGTCAAGGAAATTGTTCAAGATCACACAATAAGCATGTGGTGAAGATGTTTTATTGACTCAGGTGACTGACTATGAAGGTCTGCTTTGTCCATGTTCTGCACCACAGGTAGGTATTAGTTAAGTGGTCATTTTTGAGGACTTTTTGTCTATAACTGGTCATCCAGACTCTACAATAATCAAACTGTTGTGTTTGAGAGTTTCAAAATGTCAGAGTACGGAACTCATGGGACCTTAAGTTCAAATAAGTTAATCATGTATTACTGGGTTCATTCACATATTCAACAAGTATTCGTTGAGCCTCACCTGCACACCTGTTATTAACTTCAAGGATGGTGTCATTCTTGTCCTCGTAAACTTTCACATTGAAGAACAGAAAAAAAAAAGAGAGATAAACACATTCAAGTCTGGAGTGACACTGGTTAAGTGAGTAGAATCATGACGTAATCCCAATACTCCAAGATACAGCAGGAGCAAGATACTTATTTGGGTAAACTGAGTACTCCTGTTACCTGGAAGTAGAACTGGTCCTGGGACGGGTCAAATCTGGGAACTCTCCAGAAGAGGATTCTCATTTTGTTTCACCTATAGATTTGCTGATATCCAAATAAAACATAGTTTAAATGTAGATATAAAGGTAGATACTCTTTCATCCTTTCATATGTAGACCACTCAAAATGCTGCTTCTCATAATTTTTTCTTAGCATTTTCTTGCGTAGAATTTTATTCCGTATTATTAGAAAGGAAATTTAGTATGTGTCCTGGAAGAGTAAGTATCATAACTAGGTTTTCTCTACTTGAAAAGACACAATATTTGATGTAGCATGCTCTCAAAGTAATATGCATTTTCAAATGAATTAATAAATGAAATTACACTTAAAAGTATCCTTTGATTAACACTGTATATTCTTAATATGCACGAACAATAAAGGAGGGGACATACCAGATTCTGTGATGGAGCCTTGAATGATAGCGTGTGGCCAGATGGATCTTTGTATAATCTATCCTGTAATAATGTTTTACCTGGGAATAAATTCCTATGATTTTTATAATAAGAAAAATTGTTAAAGTATGAAGAGATAAGCTCAGTGGACATCAGCAGGAAGGTTATTATCTTGTTCTAGAAGAGAGATGGTTTTGAAAAAAGGATGGGAACAGAGATATAAAGGGAAGATATCTCAGTGTTTGAGAACAAGGACACTAAGTCTTACTTGTGTAGATTTGAATTTCTGCTCTGACACTTGCTAGCTGTGGACCAACTAGGTATGTTACCCAGCCTATTTGTGTCATGACCATTTCACCTGTAACTGGATATGGAAAGAATAACCTTTGGGGCTATTGTGATAACGAAGTCATTTCATACATGTTAAGGGCTTAGATTAATGTCAAGTAAAAAGGCCTCTATAGAAACCAAACCAGTTGCTGTTGAGATGGAGTCTAACCCTGTAAATACAACTGTGAGTAAATATTACTTTGAGGAGACATGTAGAGTCAAGTTGGAAGAAGCAGGAAAATTAATAAAGGTGGAGTTCCATATATCAGACACCAAATTGATGGCGAATATATGGTGTGTCTCATGAATCACCCTACTTTTATGGCTATAACTTCCCACTGCATGCTCTGAGGTCATGGGGTATACAACATCATAATGAATCTCTATTAATTTTATACCAGGTACTGGAAACTGGTTTCTAAATCATGACTTATGATCTGGCTTGCAATAATCACATCCTTTTACCTCACTGACTAGATTTCTAATTAGTAAGTTGGGGACCACGCTGTTTCTTTTTAGTGCTTAGATTTGGTTTTGTAATTAATCAGGTGCCCACGCATATTTCAATGGATACAAAACATCTCTCATCACCACTCCTTGTTTCTACCATGTGTTTTCTGGTGCTGGAAAAATCCAGCTTCTTTAGACAGTGTGGAAAACAAGACGAAGGAAATGCTCTTTACCTCTCAGGGTTCATTTGTGTAAAAGTGCACAGATAGAGGTTGCCTTGAGGGAAAAAGGGAGCCTGGCCCACTGCCTACCTCCTTCAGTCATTTAAGAATTCAATAAGGAAAAATATGTTTCAAAAAAATGTAAAGCACTCTACACATTATTATATATTTGTGTTCTATGTTTTTTTAAAACATTTCTTATTTCACATGAAAAACTGGAGATGCACAATTCTAGATGGGTACATTCAATATTTTCTTCCATTCTGTCCAACTAGTTAATCTTTGAATTTCCTGGCTTTTGCATGGTTGTTTAAAACCTAGCTATTTTGTTCACTCCTGATGGGTGGATGCTGGCAGAATAATCGCTGAACCTTTGTGAATGAGAATCATGTTTCATTTGGACAACAATCTCCCTTCTCTGCTCAATATCTCCTTGTCCCTTTTAGTTTCCATTTTGATGCTTGATGAAATTTCTATTTCATAAATATCTATTTGTTCATGTTCAGTAAAAAAAAAATTAAAAAAATGAGCATCAATGTAGCTTTTATTTGTGTCATAGTCTAAGGAGTGTTAGTGACATAATTATTAAGTTCTTGGTTGCTGGGTACTAACAAAAAGCTTGGACATTTGAATTGACTTCTTACATTAAGGAAGGGAGATGTAGCATTGTGCTCTGCAAAGATCTACAGCTTTGGAATTCCTATGAGCCAATTCTACTCTGTCCTGTAGGATCTCTTACATAAGCCTGCAGTAGTCTATAAGTTATAATTCAAGCCCTTTTTCTTGTGTTGGCTTGTTTCTCAGTACATCATGCTTTCCTGCTTCCTACCAAAGGAATAAGAATGTTTTTAAGAACACTTAATCATTATTTATAAACCAGGAAATACGAGTTTATATATTTCTATCTTATTCATTTTCGTGAATTTCACTCATTTGTGTATCATGAATTTGCAAATGTGTAATGATTCATTTGAAATTTCACCAGTTGAAATTGAATGAGAAAAATGCTAATATTGTGTGAAATTCTAAAACATGCTTTAAGAAAAAGACAAACACTTGACTGGGATCTAAGTGAAAGAAAAATAGCATTCATGTATTTCTTCAAATGTTGTTGTTGTGTACCATAGAGTTGGAACTGACTCATAGCTTTACTTTCCTGTGGCTTTTCAGAGGTAGTGAATCACACAGGAGGAGTTTGTCCGTCTTTCCAAATGCGTTCCTCTGAGTTGGCAGCATAACTCCTTATCACTAAGCCACAAGAACTCATTATTCCTTCATGTACACAATTTTAAAAAATCCAAAACAAACACACCACCAAATAACCCTAAGTCTATATTCTATAAAAGTTTCTACTTGAATATAATCCTTTTTCTTGTCATAAGAGCTAGACTCCCCAAAGCTGCAGTCCTAACTTATTTTCTTAATTACTCACTTTTCAAACAAGTTGATGCTCACTCTTCCTTAACCAGCCTTCTGTTCTCATTGCTCAATTAAAGTTGCTCTGCAAAGTTCACCTGCCAAGCACAAAAGAAATGTTCTATTCTATTCTTGCTTAGATTTGTTTGTGGCATTTGTCACCATTGACCATTCTGTTGAATTAATCTTGATATTTTTGACTCCTTGACCTCCCCAAACTACCTGATCACCTACTCTTCTGATCTCCCTTCACTAACTGATGCTTTGCCTTCTCAGTCTCTTCCGTCACTTGGTCCTTACATGGTGTGCCATTATCACGGTTCTGCTTTCATTTCTCATCTTCTCTTTCTCTACACTCTTTTCTAGTGAAGTGTCTGAGCTTGATTGTTGTTGTTGTTATGTGACATCCAGTTCCCTGAAACTCAGTGACCCTGTGTACAATAGCTCTGAACCCTGCCCTAACCTAAGCCAGTTTCATTGACTCTTACACACCTAATCCCATTTCCCCAGTTACCATGTCAATCTATCTCAAGCAGGTCTTCCTCTCCAGCACTGTCCCTCCATCCTTCCATGGTTGATGTCCTTCTTCAAGGACTGGTCTTTCCTAGCCACATGCCCAAAGTATGTGAGATGTAGCTTCAAAATTCTTGCCTCCAAGGAGAAATTGATTTCACCCTCTCCAAGACAGACCCATTTGTTTTCCTGGTGGCCCATGGTACATTCAGTACTCTTTTCTAGCACAAAAACTCAAAGGCATCCATTCTTCTGTCTTCTTAGTCATTGTCCAGCTCTCTGATGTAGAGGAAGTAATTGCAAAGACCATGCCTGGATCAGGCATACCTTAGTCTCTAAACTGACATCATCGCTCTTTACCACTCTGGAGAGGTCTCTGACAGCAGACTTCCCCAGTGCAATTTGTCTTTTGATTTTTTGACTGCTGTTGCCAGGAGTGTTGATTGCTAAGGCATTAAAAAACATATCTGTTCAATTTATAAATCAAGCTTCCACTCTTCCTCATCTCCAGAAAGTAAATAGATCAAAAAACAACTGAAACCATTAAAAGAATCCACAGAGTTCATGTGAGGCTCAGAATTTACTAGAAGCTCTCCAACAAATCTGGAACAAATGGATCCCTGTTTTCTTTTCTTTCTTTGACATTTGAGAGAAGATGCAGACTTAGTAGGCTTTTATTTTTGACCCAAATGTTGTATTTGTGCCTGTAACACTGAATGAATAGAAAAACTCAAAGAGTTTCTCTATACTGTATAAAATTTAAAAAAAATATCAACAGTATTGAACTAACTTTGATTTCATGAGAAAGCTTACATTATACACTATTGCTATTTTCAAATCCAACAGTTTCTAAAATATATGAAGAAAAAAAATAATAGAACTGTTTCATGAATCCCATATGTCTTTGCATATCTTATATATCACATATCTCATATGCCTTTGAGTTGTTGTGCTAGAGTAGAATACGAAATATCCCATGGACTTCCAAGAGAACAAACAAATATGTCTCAGAGAGAGTGCAGCCAGAGTGATTCTTAAAAGGAAGGATGATGAAACTTTGTCTCACTTACTTTGGACATATATTTAGGGGCACAGTCTTTGGAAAAGAACATCATGCTTAGAAAAGTAGAGGGTCAGCAAAAGAGAGAAAGACTCTCAATGACATGAATTGACACAATGACTGCAAAAATGTCCTCAAGTGTGGCATACATGAGGAGGATGGCACAGGACAGGGCTCAAGGATGAAGATAGTTCACATACATTATTCATAAGGTTACTATGAGTTGTAGTCAACAGAACTTTACAACAGTAACATTTCATAAGTAGGGAGCTCTGGTAGCATAGTGGGTAGGAAGTTGTGGTGAAAACCTAAAGGTGGGAAGCATCAATTCACCAGTTGCTCCAAAGGAGAAGAATGCAGAATCTCTTCCTGTGTGCTTTGAAGCCTCAGAAAACCCATGGAAGGGTGAGCGATGAGTGGGTTCCAACTCAAGGGCTGTAAGGAAACAACATGATGGGCAATAAGATGATGATTTCCTAAGTAGAATCCTAAATGCTTACTCCTGGAGTTAAATTCAGGATGCTGGCTTCTGGAAACTCAGTGATAATGAAGACATATTCACATAAAGATTTTATTGCGTAGTAGGAGGAAACAGCAGCTAAATAAATAAGTGTTGTTGCTATGTGATATTGAATCAGAAGCAACTCATAACTTATAAACAAGAAGATAAATTAAAATATAATGTCTTTGTTAATAAGTACTATAATAACATATACCAGTTAGCATTTAAGTGCAAGAGAAAGCCAATAAAGGTTTGAAACAGGAGAGGGGTGTGATCTGAGCATTGACTGTTGTGTAGAGAACAGAAGCAAGGATATACCTTAAAGCTGGATGGTTTAAAAGAGAGCAAACATTGGGCAAATATTTATTTTTAAAACTATTAATTTTATTGAAGGAAAATTTGCAAATCAAGGGTTTTTAATATTCAAAGGCACTTATTTATCAAAAGAAGTCATTAATCTATAATACATTAAGAATCAGAAAATAAAGTTCTTGAACATGTTTTTCACCAAAGGAATTGTCTGAGACTTAGTGGTAAGGATTTGCTCTACCAACCCAAAGGCACATGGTTCGAATCCCCCACTTACTTCACCTGAGAAAGATGAGCAATTTCCTCCTGTGTGATTAACTGCCTCTGAAAACCTGCTAGGGAGTCAGCTATGAATTGATGCTCACTCAAGGGTTCATAAGAAGAACAGTTAGTGTCACCTAAAACTTGCAAAGGATACAGCTAGTTAATGCAGGAGGTTTGGAAACAAAACACTTATCTTTGAATTGAGAGCAGGTCTAAGTTGGTTTTTTTGCTTTTGGTTGGATTTTTCTTTTTTCCTTTCTCATTACTGTCCAGTTGGAACTAACTTCTAGCTCAGCCTCCAGTGGGTTTTCAGAAGGTGCAAATTGCAAGGGTTGAGACTGCAAGTCTTTCTCCCTCAGAGAAGGTGGTAGATTTAAACTGCCTGCTTTTGGGATACCAGTAAGATTCCTCCCATGAGGCCACCAGATCTCTCTGTTTGTTGTTTATTAAATAGAATAAGAATTCTTACTTTCAATCTTTGCTATGCTCTGACAATGGAAGCCAACACAAAGGTAAGTTGTTCGAATCTACCAGGTGCTCCGCAAAAGAAAGTTAGACAATCTTGTCCCTTGCAATCTAACAGCCTCTGGAGGGTCAGCTATAGGTTAGTTGCGACTCTATGGTACACAGCAACAACAACAACAATAACAACAACAACAACACTTTCCTCAAGCATCGTATTTAAGACAGCAAAGGAAGTTCACTTATTCTATATATCTCACAAATTGTAGGAAAATGTTTTCCCAAGTGCCTCAGTATTCTAAATGAACTGATTTCCTTAAACCAAATTTTCTCATCAGAATAAGGATTCACAAACCATTTGTAATCTGTATTTTAAATTTTGTCATAGCAGCAGTGGATAAGAAGAACTAAATCACCAGTGCTTTAAATCTCGGAAAAAAATGAAGTGCAAGAAAATAAACACATACTTAGAAATTGCTGTAGAAGAAAGAGAAGTTCATTCCAGTAAAGGTTTCATTTTCCAAACGAACATCTCTTTGCTTCTCCCTTGGAAAGTCCATAGTTTTCCCTATAATGCTTCACATGGAGTAAGAGAAAAGGAACAAAGACTTACTACCAATAATGAGAAACCAGAAGTTGCTGTTATTGTTGGGTCAGCTCTGACTCATGACAACGTTACGCACAACAGAACAAAATTCCACCGGATCCTAAGTGATTTTCGCAATCATCACTGTGCTTGAGTGCACTGTTGCAGTCAATATATCAATCCATCCTCTATGAAGTGTCTTCCTCTTTTTTCCCCCCTGACCTTCCCCTTGGCCTTCTTCAGGAACTGGTCCCTCCTGAGAACTTATCCTGAGAATCTGATGCAGATCAATATCGTTGCTTCTAATAGGCATTCAGGCTGTGTTTCTTCCAAGACAGATTGATTCATTCTTTTGGCATCTTGTTGCTTATTTAATGTTCACCAATACCATAGAATACAGATACATTCTTATTTTTCCATCTTCTTTTTTTAACTTGATTTTCTTGATTTAAATTTATTATTAATTTCAGTAAAAATTTACAGAGACTTTGGACTTCCATTCATTCATTGTTGCACTTTTCTCCCCTCCCAACCCTCCCTCCCAGTACACTACCCTCTTGAAAAAGTAAAACACAAATTCTTTCATTGTTTTACAAACCCTCCCCCAGGTCCATTCCACTATGTAGCCTTTGCTCTAGACTCCTGTCATGACAAAAATACCTAATCACATATCCCTTTTAAAGAGTTTTCTCCCTCATCGGTTTCAATGCAGTATACATTATTGAACCCATCTTTCTCAGTCTTTCCCCAACCCCAAGGTCAGTCCTGTTTTACAACAGTGGAATCATGCAGTATTTGTCTTTTTGTGACTGAGATACTTCACTCAGCAGAATGTCCTCCAGAGTCACCCATTTTGAATAATATTGCATGAGGCCCCTGTTTTTCAATGCAGCATACTATTCCATTGTGTGAATATACCACAGCTTCTCTATCCATTCATTTGTTGATGGGCACTTAGGTTGTTTCCAACTCTTTGTTATTGTGAACAAAGCCATAATAAACATAGGTGTGCATATATCTGCTTGGATGTCAGTTATGGTCTCTTTGGGGTATATTCCCAGTAGTGTAATTGCTGGGTCAAATAGTATCTCTATTTGCAACTTTTTGAGAAAGCACCATACTGCCTTCCACAGTGGTTGCATCATTTTACACTCCCACCAACAGTGAATAAGGGTTCCAGTTTCTCTACAACCTCGCCGGCATTTGTTGCTTGCTGTTCTTTTAAATTTTGCAATTTGAACTGGGGTGAGATGATGTCTTGTAGTTGTTTTGATTTGCATCTCTCTTAGACCTAGGGATTTTGAACATTTCTTCATGTGCTTATTGGCCATCTGAATGTCTTCTTGGTGAAGTGTCTGTTCATATCCTGTGCCCATTTTTCCATGGGATTATTTATGTTTATTTTGTTGTCATGCTCAAGTATTGGCAAAATTGGAAAACTATCTGCAGAAGAATTAAACAAGATCCCCACCTCACTCC
Organism: Elephantulus edwardii; assembly: GCF_000299155.1. Classification (NCBI taxonomy): domain Eukaryota; kingdom Metazoa; phylum Chordata; class Mammalia; order Macroscelidea; family Macroscelididae; genus Elephantulus; species Elephantulus edwardii. Next base: position 3,400,685 of record NW_006399981.1, read on the forward strand.
ATATACGAAAACCAACTCAAGGTGGATCATGGACCTAGGACTAAAACCAAGGACT
>NW_006399981.1:3402083-3427315 GCF_000299155.1 Elephantulus edwardii
TGATATGTCATTACCAAATACTTTTCCCCAGTCGGTGTCTTCCCTTTTTATCTTGTTGGAGGTGTGTTTTTTTGTTTGTTTGTTTTTAACTTGTCCTAGTTTTCCATGCATATGTTACTGAGGGCCATAGAGCTAAGTACAAGTCATTGTGATCCTATGAACAACAAATTGGAACCCTGTCCTATCCTGGGCTATCTTTATAATTTCTGATATACTTAATTCCATTACTGCAGTCACTGTGTCAATCCATCCTGTTGAAGGTCCTCTTCTCTTTCACTGGCCATCCACTTTTGAAAGCATGATGTCCTTTCCCAAGGGATAGCCTCTCTTAAAAACATGTCAGTCACAAAGGGACAAATACTGCATAATGCCACTGTTATAAAACAGGACTGACATCCGGGTTGGGGGAAATCTAAGACAAGAGGGGATAAATAATGCATTGAAACAGATGAGGGAGAGAACTGTTTGAAAGGAATACATGATTAGGTATTATTTTCATGACACGAGTGCAGAATGGGAGCTTTACAGGGGAGTGTACTGGGGGGTGTTGTATAATAATGAAAGTTTGTGTTGGTTGTTTGGCTTTTTTTTAATTTTCAAAGAAAAACCAATGTGGGGGAGGAGTGGGCAGGGAGGAAAATTTGCAACAATCAATGAATGGAAATCCAAAGTCTCTATAAACTTGCATTAAAATTAAAAAAACCCAAAACCAACCAACAAACAAAACATGCCCCATTATCTGAGATGAAGCTTCCCCACTTTTCCTTGTACATGAGGTGGTTGAAAACCATAGCTTGTGTCAGGTGCCTATTAGACCTCAAGGTGACATTTTTGTTTACTAACACTTTAAAGAGGTCTTTTGCAAAAGATTTGACCAATGTAACTTGCTCTGCTCCATAATTAGCACTTTTGTCACCAGCAAGCAGGAAATCAAAAGATGAATTACACTAGGAAAATCTACTGTCAGGGATCTCTCCAGAGTACTGAGATGCAACGCTATCAGTCTGGAGACTAAGATATGCTTAAACCAGGCCACGGTCTTCGCAATTACTTCTCATCAGAGAGCTGAACAATGCCTAAGGATGACAGAAGAAGAATTTATGCCTTTGAGTTGTGGTGTTGGAGAAGAATCTTGAACATACCATGGACTGCCACGAAAACAAATAGGTCTGTCTGGAAGAAGGTGAAACCAAGTTTCTCCTTGAAGACTAGGATTATGAAGTTCTCTCTCACATACTTTGGGCACGTGACCAGGAGTCACCAGTCCTTGGAGAAGGACATCATGCTTGGAAAGGTAGAGGGACAGCACAGGAGAGGAATTGCCTGGATGAGATGGATTGATACAGGAACTAAGGCAATGGGGGTAGCTGTGTTGGAGTCAGTGAGACTGACTCAGGATAGAGGAGGCTTCAGAGCTGTTGTACATAGGGTCGCTATGAGTTGCAAGCAACTCGATGGCACACAATAACAACAAACTTTTATCCCCCCCCCCATTTTATAACAGCTGCTTTCATGAGAATGACCCTGAATTAACTTTGGTCTCTGCTGAAGATGTTAATGTGCGAATTTCTGCTTGAGATTTCCAAATGACCCTTTAAAGTGTGATAGGTTACCTGGTGAAATTGGAGAATTGTTTTTCTTAAAAAAAAAAAAAAAAAAGCATTGTAGAAAGAAGACGAGATTTGGATTCAGGGAAGCCGAGGAGTTGGGGCCTACATTTCATCACACTTGAAGCATGACTTTTGGCAAGTCACAGAACTCATCTTTTATGACAGTGAGGAACTGACAAATCTGATTATTTGTTAATTGCAAAACACTTTGGAAATATTCTCTACTGGTCCTTGTTGTTCTGCTTATGATTGCTTTTCTCTTGAGAGCTCACTTTTTTTTCTTTAGGGACTTGCTGTCTCCAAAAAAAGTGGAACTACTTGACTTTTTGGTACTATTCCTATTGTGACAAAGTGTGTTCTAAGTATTTAATTCAGAACAAAAAGATATTTAAAAAAAAATAATCAGTGTTTATAAGACAGATGTGACATGACCTTCATCCAGCACTGGTTGAGAAAAGAGCCAGAAAGAAAGTGCATGTGAAGAGACAAAGGAATGCAGTGGATGGTAGGAAGATGAATTTTGTCACGGGGAACAAACAGAAGACTATGAAGAAATGTGGCAAAGAGACGTGCTCAGGGAAAGACAGAGAAAGGTCAGCCCTGACCCGGAAGTACACCAACCTGTGTAGGAACCATAACAGGCATAACGGGTCAGGCAAGAAGTCCAAACCAGCACGTACAACCTATGTGTAGTACAAGTGGCAACAGCTAGCATGTGATTTTCAGCACAGCTGTCAACACCAGAGGGCCCACAAGCAGGAAGGAAGGGCAAGTCCCCACAGGCCCAGTGATGGGGCAGAGGAGCAAGTGTTAATAATAGCTTCTGCTGTCAGGCAGCAGCTAATCAGGACCACAAGATGTAGCATTAGATATCAGACTTCCCAAAACACATGCATGTAAACAGACACTCACATACTCATCCATCCCTTCTTTTCTGTTAAAATTTACAGAACACAGACTCTGGAATCAGCATATCTACTTTGAATCTATGCAATTACCTACTGGATTAGAACTCTGGACATGTTTCTTACGCTTGCAATGTGAGATTACCAGTTTAAAAGAGAGTTCTGGCCTAATCTGTAGCTAGTTGTGCTGCAAATCTAAAAATGGTGCCTCTCTGGAAGTTCTCATTCATCAATATCTCTGAGAGATTAAGATACACAGTCTCTTCCCATGTGATTTACAGCCTCAGAAACATAGAAGAGAGTCAGCTATTAATTATTTCTAACTCAACAGCATTGAGTGACCAGCTTAAATGAAATTGTGCTCATGAAATGCCTGAAAAAAAATTGGCACATAGTAAATGCTCTATAAAGAGAGCTCACACAGGAGCATTGAGGTGGTGGTCACAACAGATTTATTCGAACCTGGATCAGTAGTAGTCTTTTGCTAATGGGACACCTTAGAGGTTGGGGTTAGTTGAGGTTAAGTGTATTCCACCTAAGTAAGAGTTGGTGCTGGAAATTGGTTGGACAATAAGTGAGGGTCAATGGGAGGGATGCAGGCCTGGAACCCAGGAGGTACATAGTGGGGTACCCTACCAGATACGAATGTGAGAGGACAACCCTCTTGAAGGAAGGAGAAAGTCAGGAGGGGCAAAAGCATATGGGGTGACCTAAGTGGTGAGATGTTCACTATGAAGAGAAGTCTATAGTCTGATTTACCCAAGAGACCCAGAGATAAACTTCTAGAGAGTTGGGGAATAGATAGCTGTAATCATAACCAAGAGTTCTGTGAGACCGCTTCAGAAATGGGAGAGGAATTGTCAGCTGAGGAACAGATGGTGGTAATGAAAGACACAGAAGCCCCAGTAGTACAATAAGTTAAATACTTCATTGTGCTCTGGTGGCCTAATGGCAAGAAGATGTGCTGTAGTCCCATGGTTTAAGGCCACCAGCTGCCCCACCATGGGGCAGAAAGGGGAGAAAGGATAGGGAGAAAGGATGGACAATTTCCTCCCACCCGTCAGAGGATCAGCTATGGGTTGGTTCCAATTCTGGTATGCAACAACAACAATTAAACACTATAATTGTGTGATAATAATTGACTGCATAAACGCACCCAGAGGCTCTGGAGATCTACTTCTATAAAGATTTGTGTTGCTATGTGCCATTGAGTTCAAATTAACTCATAACTGATCCTCCACCTGGTTTTTCAGAGGCTATAAACCTTGAGGGAGGAGATTGTCCATCTTCTTCCTGCAGAGAAACTGGTGAATTCAAACCTTCTGTCTTTGTGTTGACAGCACAAATCCTTACCTACTAGGCACAAGAGCTCCCTTCTATAAGATTATTGTTGTATACCTTCAAGTCAGAATTGACCCATGGCCGACCCTCTAGCAGGTTTTCAGAGGCAGTAATTGCAGGAGAGGAGATTGAACATTTTTCTCCTGTGGAGCAGCTGATGGATTAAAACCACATACTTTTGGTATTGCAGCTAAGATTCTTACCACTAAGCCATCACCGCAGACTAGAAAATCCAAGGGATAGTCCTAGTCTGTCACATGGGGTCACTATGAGCCCAAATTAATTTGATGGCACCAAGTGACAATGGAGAGAGAGAAATTCAATAAATATAAAAGCTCAACTCATTAGCATTGAATCATCTGACTCTCCATTGGGTTTCTGAGACTATAAGTCACATGAGAGGAGATTGACGATCTTTAACCCACAGACCTGATGGTGAACGTTCAAACTTCTGGGGAGGCATGGTCTTTGTGTTAACAGTAAATCTTCCTACCAACTATGCCACAAGATTTCCTTGATAAATAAGAGAAAGCAGAACTGTTGAACCAAGCCTATGGAGGAGAGATGAGATAAAATACAAAGCGCTTAGATGGAGGATTTTTTGAATTAAGGAGGACTTTCTTACCTGGACTTTGTGAAGAAGAACAGGGCAGCAGGATTGGAGGAAGACTCATCAACAACCTGCATTATGTATGTGACACAGCCTTGCTTGCTGAAAGCTAGGAGCACTTGAGGTGCTTGTTGCAGAAGATTAAAGACTACAGCCTTCAATATAGATTTGTTGTTGTTGTTATATGCCATTGAGTCACTTGCAACTCATAGCAACCCTATGTACAACAGACCTGAAACCTTCTCTATCCTGTGCCAACTTTACTGTCTCTGACACACTTACCCTTGTTATCCAAGTCTCTACATCAATCGCATAAAAAGCAAAACTAAACTAAACTAAACTAAATATTCACTAATAGGTCAGTAGTACATCATGGTAGCTGGAGAAAAGATAGAAATTGTCAACAATTTCATCTTACTTGGATTCATGATCAACCACCTTGGTACCAACAATCAGGAATCAAGAGATGTATATCTTTAGGAAAGTCTGCTGTCAAGGATCTCTCCAAATTCCCGAAGAGCAGTGATGTCAGTTTAAACACTAAAGCAGGCCACAATATTTCCAATCACTGGTGATTGACAAGAGAAGAATTGATGCCTTTGAGATATGGTGTTGGAGAAGAGTACCAAATATTCTATGAGTAGTCAAAAGAACAACCAATATGTCTTGGAAATAGTGCAGCCAGAGTACTCCTTAGAGACAAGAGTGATGAAGCTTCATCTCACATCCTGTGGGCATGTTTCTGTGAGAGGCTGTTCCTTGGAGGAGGACATCACATTGGGAAAGGTAATTAACTGGATGAAGGAAAGAAAGACTCTACACCCAACAGGCTCAAATATGTCAGAGATGATGAAGATGGTACAGAATGGGACAAGGTTCAACTCTGCTGTTCACAACATTGCTATAAGTCATAGTTGACTCAAAGGCACACAACAACAACAACAACAATAACAATATAAAGGGAATCTAAAGGATGGAGGAAGATGTAGAGGAAAAAGTGAGGTGGATCCGAAAGAAGAGATAGCCTTTAACTGGGGCATAAAGAAAGAATCTTTGTTAAGAAAGAAACCAAGTCACCTTGTAGAGAAGGGGTGGGTGGAAGGTGGAGGCTGAGAGAAAGGGTATATCTGACAGTGACAGTGGGGAATTTGGTAGGGAGCCAGTGGGAGATGAATCACTCTAAGGTAGTGATTTCTGCATATTTGGAATGCACCTACCCCAGGCATGGGGCACAAATAGAAACTGAAAGTCACAAACACAGATGGCCTAAAATAGCAAAACCAAGTTCATCGTCCTTCACTTTAGGGAAAACAAATCGTCTGCACCTACTGTACCCACTTCCTACCACACACTCTCCCGTGGTGGCTTCATCTCCACTCTCTTCAACAGATTCTACTTATTCCAAAGGTCTCTGCAGGTTTTTTCTCAGTTCTCATTCTTAGTAAAATCTCTGAGGAACAAATAACTTCTCTCCCCTTGATATGTTCTTCTTCCTGACCCTCCCTCTCAACATTTTGCATCACTGACTTTTTTCTCAGTTTTCACATCTTGTTTTAAAAGTCATCAACTCAGAGCAGGATTTCTTGAAACGTTAGTGTTGCTGTTATGTGTCCTTGAGTCAGTTGCAACTTCTGAAACCCTAGTGGTAGGTTATTTCCTTTAGGTTGTCTGTAAAACATTTTCTACCCCTACACACTCCACACCCACAACATAACAAAAGAAATAGACCTGTGATCTGTTCATTTCCTGAGTCTCTACCTAGTATAATTGTCATCTGTTAGTTTGTCATAGTGTGGTGGTGGCTTACATGTTGATGGTTGTTTTTCAGTCAAGAGACTGAAGCTTTGACCACCAGTATTTCACATGTAAGCAGGGTCTTTTATTGTGGTTGTGTCTTAGCACAGCTTCCACGCTTAGAAAGTCTAGAAGAAAGAGTTTGGTAGTTAACACTGATCTTAGTCCTCTTCATGATCTACATAGAATGAATCTTCAGAAAGGATTCTCAGACCTTCCTTTCCACAAACAAGAGTCTTCATCTTGGAAACTTAGGGAGTAGAAAAGAAGACAAATCCTTTCTGCTTTTTCGCAGTGGAATCACCATCTCCGTCTTACGTGACTTTCTCCTAGAGGCTTGGTGTTCCTGGTTGGTGCAAACAGTTAAGTACTGGACCACTAACCAAAAAGTTGATGTTTCAAATCTACCCAAATGATAGCTAGTGATCTCCTTCTCAAAGTTCACAGCCTTTAAAACTATGGAGTGGTTATATTATGAACATGTGGGGTGCCCATGAACTGGAATATATATAAAAATACCAACTACTAGGAGTGTGCTCTATACTGTTTTTGATAATTGATGTACTTTGTGGTCACTGGTAGTAAGCTCTTAGACCATAGAACATTCTGACACTGTTAGGAAGTGCAGGAGCACTCCCCTGGGAGGTCATTGATTTGAACTTGGAGAAATGATGCAAGTTCTACAAATGTTTAGGTCTTTCGTTCATAGAGTTGCTATGAGTCATCTATGACTCAACGCCACTAACAACAACATATAATGAACTTGCTGAAAAAACTTTCTAGTCCCCAATGCGATCCAGTCACCCTTGCTTCACAGTACATGCCTTTATTCTAGTGCATGCATTCCCAGGAAGTAGATGGTCTGGATGGGACTCAAGACCATTTAACACTTGAGCTGTAAAGATATTTAAATAGAGAAGTCTTCCTAGCCTTTGAACATGTTCCATGTGCCCACTAATCTCCTAAATGTATGTCTAAATTATATTCTGACCAGATGATGTCATCTGATTCAATGAGTCATATCTTCTGTATCTACTTTAGCCTAGTTGGTCATAGTCACAAGTTGACATTGAGTTGATTCCAACACATGGCTATCCCAAGTATGTCAGAATAGAATAGTGGGCTGCACAGTGTTCAATGGCTATATTGTTTTGTGGAGAGCTAACCAGTCCAATTTATTAGTGCACAGGTCAAATGGACAGTACTACACAGGGCTTCCTGAATGCAAGGCCTGCAATTTGGCTATGACTGAACATAAGTTTGATTCCACAACTATCTGGGTTGAGGCATTTATCAATCATAATACCTTCAAATTACCAATATTAAACTTGGAAAATTACCACTTCTTGTAGATGTAGCTCTGCTGGTGCCCAGCAAACTTGAACTTGGGCACATGTCCAGTCACATTCATTTAGTTTTGTATCTCAGTGTGGATAAACATGATGACTTGGTCTATATGGACCTTGGTCACTGCACTCTTGAAATTTCAAAGACATGCTCTAGAGCTTAAATTGCGAGAGTATAGATTAGAGAGGGTAGAGGTATGGAAGAACAGGAAGGCGCTGTCTCCAGTATTCCTTAGGACAACCCCTAGGTGCATCAGTGTAGACATACTACTACTGAACTTACAGGAGGCTGCTGTTTGCAGTTCTTACACACCAGCTCCCACGGGGAAGGGGGATGTTGGCTTAATCAGCTGTAGAGCCATGGCTGGCTTTTTAGAAGGTGACTGTCAAGTGTTTCTTCTGAGGTTCTCCAAGGTGTACACCAACCTCTAGCCTCCTTACTAGTGTTGTTGCTGGTAGGTGCCATCGAGTTGACTATGACACAAGGCAACTTTGTGAAAAACAGATCTGACCCTCATCCTATCCTGCCCGTTCCTCATCATCTCTGATCAGCTCAAGCTCATTCTTACTGCCACTGTGCCAATCCTCTGTTAAGGAGCTTCCTCTCTCTCTCTGACCTTTCCCACTATGTAGTTGAGAACACTAATGGTTTCACTCACCAGGAACTCCAGTCCAAGGTAGACACAGCAATATTTCAGATCTTAAGCTATGTACAGCTTCACACTTTAACCAGAGAATTTTATCTATAGGGCCTTTGTCATGAGAATATTACGGAATGAAGCAGAGAGGTTTCAGTATTCTCTTCTTTAGAGATGTCTTGCCTACTAGTCTCATCCTCCAGAATCAACCTTGGTCTATACTCTTGTGCCATTGTACCAAATATCACGCCTTGTTCTCTTCCCACAGGGTGTGGGGGCGAGTGAAGACATCACGGAGAGCCATTTAAAATGATCTGTCTTTATAAAGACTATGATCAGGGTGTGACTGAGGGCTCATCTGCAACCCTAGAAATTGTGGGTGAGGAGTGCTTGACAGCAGGTTTGAGATAGGCCACTGTGAGGTGGTTATTAAGAGTCTGAAGCAATAACTATCAGTTAGGCTGCCTCAGAAATGGACTTAATATGAAAATAGAGGCATCTGACTTACTTAAGTATAAGGACAGGTGCCATATTGGCTCAAATTTGGCTGAAATTTCCCTTTGAAGTTAATGGGCATTGCAGTGCTTATCTGATCACAACATTCAGACCAGTATGTTTTGCACATTCAGGAACTTTATAATGAGATGCAATGTTTATGTTCAGTACTCTTTCCCAGAGATGACAAAAGTGCCCTTTGCTCAACTCTGGATAATCGTTGTGTCAACAGCCAAAGCTGATGAGAGAAAGTAGGTGTATGGGGCAGTAACCCTGCCCAGTTAGCATAAATGCCTTACCCTCAGACAAAAACAAACAAAACAACATGTACAAGAATAAAAGACCCGCCAAACTTTACAAAAACATGAACGTTTCCGTCTAAGAAAGGATTAATAACTGGGTGATTAAAAAATATTTTTTTATATTGGTTTGGTGGTAGTCATATAGGCATATAAGGATGAGGTGGGAGATGTGCCTTTGAGGAATGTCTAATAATATATAAAACGTGAGGCTTCGCTGTATCTCTTTCAAGTTCTAACTTAAATCTATAAGCCCTCCTGTGTGTGTCTGTGTATGTCAAACCAGTCACTTCACTTCCTTGTATTGCTGTTTTTTAGGCATTTATCAAATACCTACTGTTTTCTAGGTGCTGGGTTAGACTATGAAGGTTCACTGACAGAGGGGTGGCCTGACTCTAGGGTTTCCTAAAGTCTGTTTCTGATATTTGCCTGACTGTGCACCCCTCATGACAGTTCTCCTAAACTATTGTTTTCAAACCTGTGACTGAAAAATAATATTTTAAAAAGGAAGGAAGGAGGTAAAGGGGGGGGAACCAGAGGAAATATTAATCCCTAGAGCTCTCCTCTAGGGAGCTCTAGTGACTTTAGTGGTAAGAAATTGCGCTACAATTCTGAAGGTATGTGGTTTGAATCCACCAGCTGCTCCACGGGAGAAGAATGGGCAATCCCCTCCCATGTGATTTACTGTCTTGAAAACCCACTAGTGGGTCAGCTATGGGTTCCGACTTGATGGTATACAACAATAGACTACTCAGATAAATCAGAACCATGAGGAGGGGGTGTTCAAACCTGTATATTTAATGAATTCTCCAGGTGATTCTGTGGCTAATTTTGCAGCCATTTGCAGAACTGAATTTAGGGACTACTTGTGTATGCTGTTTATTTGATGTATCTTCTTGTTTCTCTTTCAAAAGTGACTTTGATTCAATTGCAACTGAAAGTAACTTCATATGACCGAGCAGAACTGGCCACATACAGTTTTCTAGGCTATAAATTGTTGCGAGTGTAAATCATCAAGTCTTTCTCTCTTGGAGTCATTGTGGATGTTCAACTCAACCATCTTTTGGTTAATAGATGAGTCATTAACCATTTCACCACATTAGCTCCTTATTTGATACAGACAACTTTAATATACTTATTTTATGTGTGCAGCTTATCAAATATGATTTAAAAGTACTTGAGGAGCCATGATTTATGCCTTACTCTAATTTCAGAGTCAATCATAATTTCGTGTATAGACTTTTAAATAATCAGTGTTTTCAAACCTCAGTGATATTAAAATTTTTAAAAAGTCTTCTAAAAACTCTGATACTAAGAACTATCATATATTAATAAAATCAGAAACACTAGACATGTAGCCTTTGGCACTGATATATGCTTATATACATTTGTCAGTGTACACGTGATGGTTGAGTGGTAAGGAATTGTGTTGTTAACGGTAAGGCAGGAGGTTCAAATCCATCATGTGTTCCTCAAGTGAAAGATAGCTGTCTCTTCCTGTGCCATTTACTGCTTCTGAAAATCCGCTGGAGGGTGAATTATGATTTCATTCTGACTTGACAGCAGTGGGTAGTACTGTTGAGTCAGAACCGACCCGTAGCTGACCCTCCAATGGGTTTTCAGAGGCAGTAAATTGCATGGAAGGAGATGGCCTATCCTTCTCCCACACAGCAGCGTGCGGCCTCTGACCACATGCTTTTGAGATTGCTTGGTCTGTCTGTCTGTCTATCTATCTATCTATCTATCTATCTATCTATCTATCTATCTACCTACCTACCTATCTATCTATCTATCTTCTATCTATCTTGTTTTTTTGTTGTTGTTATATGCCGTTGAGTCTCCTGTGACTCATAGAGACCCTATGTACAACAGCCCTAAACTCTGTTTGTTTCTGTGCCAGTCTTACTGTTTCTGACACACCTACCCCCATTACCCCAGTCACTGAATCAAACCATCTTATCGAGGGTCTTCCTCTCTTTCGCTGTCCCTCCACCCTCCCAAGCATGATGTTTCTCTCTGAGGACTGATCCCACATTGCAACAAATCCAAAATATGTCAGACAAAGCTTTAGAATCCCTGCCTCCAAGGAGCAGCCTGGTCTTACCCTCTCAAGAAGGAACCTCTGTGTGTGTGTGTGTGTGTGTGTGTGTGTGTGTGTGTGTGTGTGTGTAATATCACATGTAAGCAAAGTACTGCTGAAAATTATCCAAAACCAACTAAAACAGTATATTGACAGAGGAATGACAGAAATATGAGCCAGGTTTAGAAAAGGCATGTGGCACTAGGGACATTATCATCAGTGTCAGAAGGATCGTGACTGACATGTAAAGGGTCACATGTCACAACTATTCTATCACTGTAGTGTAAAAGCAGCCACAGATTGTATATAAATAGATTGGATGGGTGCAAGTAAAACTTTATTTAAAAACAGCCTTAAGCTAAATAGATTTGGCCCTCAAATTATAATTTGCATATCCCAGTTCTATACCAACATTTTCATTTTACAGATGAAAAATGTGCCGACGTCCTACCTCTCGTGGCTGAGAAAAGGCAAAAATTGCCTTAAATTGAGGCATCTTAGAAGCAAAACAATGTCAAACCCACTGAAACTCCATTGTTGATGAATTGTTGTTGTTCAGTGCTGCCAAGTGACTCAGTGACCCCATGTACAACAGCTCTGAGTCCTGCTCTAGTCTGTATTAACCGCATCATCTCCTGCACACCCACCTCCATTACCCCAGTCACTGAGTCAATCTGGCTCTTCCAGGGTCTTCCTTCTTGTGCTGTCCCTCCCCACTTCCAAGCATAGCTACCTTAAAAATCAAGGCGTTGAGAAAATAGGCTTTGCTTTCTGTCTTTTGCACAGATCTATCATGTTATCATATCTGAATGATATTGTGTGATTTAATATAATTTTGTATGTGAAAGTTGGACAGTGAGTAAGAAAGATTAAAGAAAAACAGATGCCTTTGAATTGTGATGTTGGCACAGAATATTTAATGCGCACCATAGACTGCCAAAAGAAGCAGCACATCTGTCTTGGACACAATGTAGTCGGAGTATTCCTTCGAGGTGAGGATGGTGAAATTTCGTTTCACATACTTTGGGAAGGTTATCAAGAAGGGCTAGTCCTGGGAAAAGGACATCAGGCTTGGAAAAGCAGAGAGTCATTGAAGGAGAGAAAGCCCCCCAGTGAGATGGACTGACACTGGAAGGCTAGTGCACCCCATGAGGGAATTATGCACATAAACTGAATGCCTTTCAACCAATGTGTTAGGAATAGAGTTTCCTTTGTTTATTTCCAGACAAGCTGCAGCTGGCTAACTCATTGACTGACTTGCGCATCTTTCTTTAAATATCCAGCTTTCTTGGCTGTGCCCACCACCCTTTGTAACTTCAAATAGTGTTTACATAACCACAGAAAACACTTTTCTGCTATTGGCAGTGGCATAAAGTTTATTTTTAAGAAATAATATCATGTGATGAATGTAATTAATATCATGAAATTGAACAGGTGAAAAATGTTCAAATGACACGTTTTGTTATACATATACATACCACAACAGGAAAAAAAAACACCCATCCCCACAAAACCCATCGCATAACTTAAACCTTCCAGCTTTGCAAAATAAAACACAACTGTAAGAGTTTGAGTGTGTGGCTGTTCTCCACAGTATTGTTACCTCCTCACTTTTGTCTTGCCCTACCTATAGGCTTATAGAGCGGTGTGTATGTACTCCATTTCTCATGGCTCTTCCATCTTGAGGGTTCTCCACCTTCTCTCTGGCTACTGTGCAATCTGTCCGTTTGACCCTGGGAGGTGCTATTTACAGCTGTGTGAACCTGGGCCTCTCCAGTCTTGCTTCAAGGTAAGCAAATGGACAAGAAACACTGGAAGAACTGGTTTGGCAATTGCAGACTACAAACAAGAGAACTGCAAGTTGATATTAGTTGATGACGGCAATTAAAATCTTCTCTCTCTGGTTGTCAACACATCAAACTGAGTAGAGGCCTGAGAAAGTTGTTCACTTCCCAGGCATATTTGCTGGTTAGCACATAAGCTGCGCCATGCTGAGTGCTTGTTTGGTCAAGGTGCAAGCTGATTATTATTTTTCCATGTACCTTGTTTTGTCAGCCCACTCATACATGCATGCAAGTGCACACCCATACACACAGCTGTTAATGTCTCCTTCTTCTTATGTACCGTCACAATGGTGTCAACATATAGCTGACCATCCAGTAGGTTTTCAGAGGCTGTAAATCACACAGGAGGAAATTGTCCATCTTTCTTCCAGGAATAGCTGGTCGATTCGAATGTCTTTGAGTTGGCAAAACAACTCCTTACCACGAGACCAAATGAACTCTCAGTTAACATCTTCGAATGGGGGCGGGGAACAAACAAAAGCCCCTCTCTTGAAGTATAATGTTGTGATCATAAGACAAGAAGTCTTTTAAAGGACAATTCAGTTTAGGGAAGAGTGGGTAAAGTGCTTGGAAAATAAATGAGGAGTACATTTTAATCAAGGACGAGGTTATAATATTGTGTGATGCAGCTCTCCTATACATAGTCACTCACTCTTTCAGGGCTGTTGACTTCGTACCAGTGCATAGCAACTCTCTATTTAATTTCTGAGGCTGAAGATTACACAGGAGGAGATTACTCAGCTTTGCCCCAAAGTGCTACTGATGGTTTTAAACTACCATGAACTTTGGGTTAGCAATGTAACTCGCTGTGGACCAGAGTAACCTATATCCACAAGTAAGAATGATATATTTTCACTTCTAAACTCCTTATCATGATAACTAATTTTCAGAAGTATAAAAGAAATGATGACATGGTTCTGCTTAGGAAAAATAGGACGATCACTGTGGATGCCATTAAATGAATGACTGATATATCTATTTAAAATTATGAGAATGACACATGAATGGAATAAATTCTATTTTTAAGATGAGTTCAAAGGGGAGGGAAACAGTATGTCAATTTAACCTTAAAGGATAGGTTTGTATATCAGATTGGAGGGTGAAGGGTTCTTCCAACAGACCCAGTAGTGAAGGTGGACTGACTATCTGAAGGCATGAAGTGTGCTATGGGACCGCGGTAGTGTGATTTCCAGAGCAGACAGTGTATTTTGGTGGCAGAGTAGACAGAAGCAGCTTGTGGGAAACTGAGTGAGCACAAGTAGAGATCCATTGTCACTCCATCATCACCCCTGAAATGTAAGTAAGTCAGGATAAGCCATTTCAGTGAATGCATGCTATGCCTTTACTGAAAAAAAGTCTTTTAAAATGTACAGTAATAAGTTAGAGTGTGGAAATTCAAAAGACCCATGAAATCTCCTTTAAAAGGGGTTAGAAATCAAGAAATTGAGGCCCAGAAGAGGAAAGTAAAATAGCCATGGTAACACAATAGAAAATTTCTATATAGACTTAAGGGCTCTTTTTATAACAATACAATTCACAGTTAATTAGGGCTTTGGGTTAGGACTCAACATTGGTCTTATTACTGAATTCAGAAAGAGTGAGACCTAGTAAGGTGACAAATGGAATATTGGCTATGCAAAGGACAGCCGTTTGCGAAGACAGGGCCTCTGTGTTTGTTGCATCTGTCCACCTCCTCATTCTCCCCACTGCCAAAGAAGCTGAAATGCTGGGGGAATCCCCCTTCGTCTACATATATGAGATGTACTGTCATGGCACTGTACAGCCTCTTGACAGCCATGAAGTATCATTTAGAAGTGAGCTCAGTATCTTTTTGTCATTGATCTTTAAACTTCGTGGAGCCTGCAGTCTCAGAGCAGTCTGCTTTTATGCCACATTCTCAAAGGTTTTGCTCAATCTGAACCGACCTGGTGCAGAGAGCCAGGGCCGGCATATGCTGACTGCTGCTGTGTTTCCCAGTACAGACAGCAGGACTCCATTCTCCATATATGTGCTTCGGAGCGCTTCATTTGAGGAAGCTTTGTTTGAACCCCTCTGCAGGCTGAATAGCCTGTGGCTCAGGATGGCATACACCCCACCATCCCCTGTGTTAGAGCCCCTTGAATCTGATTTCTGAAGGATTTACAGTTTGGCTGCACCCCAGGGCATCCTCCTGAGAGTGTCCATTCTGTCCTTCACCATTTGGGAGGCCTACGCAGATCCCCTGGGAAGTTGTCAGATGGCCAGACCTCGATGAGAATAGCAGGAACTCATTTCACTTAGTTGAACTGTCATTTTTATTATTGTTTTGCTTGTCTGTTTGTTTCTTTTAATAAAAGCCATAAGACAAACATTCCCCTTTCCAAAGAGGACTGGACTTGTGCCACGGTGGCTTGAAGGAACCTCACTGTGTAGTAAACACTCTACCCTCACTCCTACTCCATATAGGAGCTTCTTTGTTGGTTTTGTGCCTGGGCATGCCAACTTGGGTTTACAGCCTCCCTCATGTCTAATCCAACCTGTTGCTAGTGAGTCAATTTGACACATAGTGACCCCATGTGTGTCAGATTAGAACCATCCTTGCTGAGGTTCTTAAGGTTGATTTTGGGGGAAGTAGGTCACCAGGCCTTTTTTTAATGCATTACCTCTGTCTGAACTTGAACCTCCAACCTTTTGATTAGAAGCTAAGTGTGTTAACTGTATTCTACAGGGAGTCCATACTCAATGAACCTCAAGAGCAGCCACTTGTCTTGATAGCAGATACTGGCTTGTTGTCCTGATTACTTACTCATCCAGTTTCCAGTTAACCATGTGGACAGTGTGGGATCAGGGATCCTTTTTGTACTGGTGCACATGTGCTAGCATCGACTGGGGGCTGACTTGGCAGTTGTTGTTGCCAGGTACCATCACGTCAATTAAGACTGACGGTGACTGTCTGAGAAACAGATCAGAATCTTTGCTAATCCTGCCATCCTCACCATCTCTGTGATTCGTGAGCCCACTCTTGGCAGCTCCCGTGACAATCCATCTCACTGAGGATTGCCCTCACTGTCATTGACTTTTCCCAGCATGAAGTCTTTTTCCAAGGACTGGCCTCTCCTAGTAATATGCTCAAAGCATGTGAGATGAAGTCTTACCCGTCAAGGTCTCTAAGGAGCACCTTGGTTGCACGTCCTCCGAGACATATTTGTTTAATGTTTTGGCAGTTCATTTTAGTACTCTTCTCCAACACCACAATTCAAAGGCAAACAACTTTCATATGCAAAGGAAACAAAAACACCGTGGCTTCGATCAGACGCACCTTAGACTTTATACTGGTATCATTACTAATTAGCTCTTTGGAGAAGGCTTTAACAACAGATTTTTCCCAATGCATCAGATCTCTTCATTTTTTAACTGCTGCTGCCATGAGCGAATCATAAACATTGTCCTCAAGAAGAACTAAAAACGTCATTTCTATCCCTATCTTTCCCCCTCAAGTCTTCTTTGATATTTTTTTTTCCTCAAAGGGTGGACAGCTAGAGCTCCTCAGAATGAATTGGGCTTGAGTGCTTTTGAAGGTTTTTGAGTGCTGAAGGCGCTGAGTAACCACAAAGACTTTTGCGTGGTAGGCTCTGAGATTGAGGAATACTCGATGAAACTAACAAGCAATAATATTCAGTGAGCCCTCTGGTGTGCCAGGCCCTGGGGGTAAAACTTAATGGCCTCAGTATTTAATTCTCAGACAATCTAAGAAAGATCATGTTGTACCCATTTAACAGATGGAAATAATGGTGATCTGCAAAGTCCTATGATTTGCCTGGAACCATAGAAGTGGCAAAGTCACTATTCAGTTTCTTGGGTTGTTGGACCCTGGAAACTAGGTAATATACTGATTTAGTGCTGTCATGTGGTGACTCTTGCCAGTTTTGAGATGAAACCATGCCCAGATATAAATAAAACACAAATATGGGCATGCAGGAACAGGTACATAGTCTTTGAAATGCCACTGGAAGAGAGTTTATCATTTGGATTTCAGTGGGATCTGGCTGTCTGATTGTGAAGTTTTGGGGTAGGTAATTCAAGGTACTTGGACACCTGCTCTTCTATTCTGGGATTCTGTGGCAGGAGTGAGGGAAACATGGGGAGGGTGAGGTCATTATTGCAAAAAAACCATTTCCTGAAAGCTCCACTTGAGGAAACGCTGGGACATTCAAAATACCAGTTGTGTGGGAGAAGTGGTAGCAGCATGACTCACGTTGGGCAATTGTGCCCACAGGTCGCAAAGGATCTGGGGAACAGAGGGACATTCATACAAGGCTGTGGATGTGGGAAGCTCATTATGAGTAGGTTGAGCCGCCTGGTCAAATTGCAAGGGAGTGACATTTAAGATCCTCCGTGGCCATTGTGAGGCATGACACATCCATTCATACAGTAAATAACAAGCAATAATTGTCCACCTACTAAGTGCGAGAGGTGATGCAAAAAGTATAGTGTGCCATTGGTTTTAGAGTAGTGTTTATGAATCGGTAGCCAGCTAAGCCACTCACTTTCTATATTTTCTTTTTGTCTCCTGAAGGTTTAACAAAAGAAATATTAGTGTTTACAGAAAGTCTCTCTTTTTTTCTCATACAATTTCTTAAAACCCGATCTTGTTTCTCCCAGGATTTCTGAGCAGGAGAAAGGGAATATGAGGAGGTAAGAACCAGTGCTTGACCTGGCTTATATGTCTTTTTGATAAAATGAGAGAGTTGTTATTGTATTACTGTTGTTGGGTACCAGAGAATCGACTCTGACTCGTAACAAACCATGGACTGCAATGAGAACTAACAGCTCTGTCCTAGAGAGGGTGAAACCAAGCTGCTCCCTGGGGGCAGGGATTTTGAGGCTTTGTCTCTCACACATTTCGAGTATGTTGCAGGGATGGTCCAGTATTCACAGAAAGACATCATTGCTTGCAAGGGTGCAGAGATGGTTCAGGAGAGGAAGACCCCGGATGAGATGGATTGACACAGAAACTGGGGTTACAGCAGTAGGTAGGTCAGAGGCAGTGGGATTGGCTCAGGATAGGGTCATTCTGAGTTGGAGTCAATGCGGCAGCATGTAACAACAATAACAATATGCACAGAAGATGAAAAGCTTTCTTGCTCTGGTGCCTTCCTCACAATCTAGAAGGAGTACAGCCAGCTCCTGTGGAATTGATTCTGGTTTGCGATGACCTCGTGTAGCAGGGTGGTGCTGTGCTCCAGAGGATTCTGAATGACTGTGAGCTCTTGCAAGTTGTTTTCCAGGCCTTTTCGGCAAAGGTGTCACTCCATTGAGTGGATTCAAACCTCTATCCTTTGCATTAGCAGCTGAGTGCATCTCCTAGAAGCTACAGAATGATTATTCATTGGGTCTCTTTCTTCATTTTTAACATTTTAAACTGTATTTTACACAAAATTTGACACGCTAAAAACACATTAAACAAGTATAACATAGATGAAAATTATGGTTGTCAGGTGGTGTCAAGTGATTTTTTTACTCATAGTGACTCCATTTTAATCTATTTATAGAATCATCCATCATATATCAACAACAACAATAACAAGAAATAACAAAGCAGAATTTCCTCAATGTGTTTTCCAAGGTTGTAATCTTTATGGGACCAAATATCCAGGTTATTCTCCTGTTGAGCTTCTAGGTATTTTCAAATTACTAACAGTTTTGGTAGCAGCCTCTAGAATTCCTTTCATAAAAATTATAAATCATAAATCTACTGACTGGAAAAAGAAAGATTTGGTAATACCATTTCAGACAAGGGTTTCATATAGAAATTCTACAGAATCCTACAGAGACTTCACAAGAAAAAGACTGATAACACAATTACAAAATGGGGAAAAAACATGGAAATAATTTTTACAGAGGAGACATCCAGATGGCAAACAGACACATGAAGAAATGCTTCACATCACTGGCAATAAGAGAGATACAAATCAAAACCACAGTAGATACCATCTTACTCCAGTAGCAGTGGCAAAGTTTAGCACAGCAGCAAATAATAAATACTGGAGAGGATGTGCTGAGATGGGAACTCTTAACACACTGTTGGTGGACTTTTAAAATGGTACAACAAATCTGGAATACAGTTTGGAACTTCCTCAAAAAGCTGAACATAGAAATTCTATATGATCCAGCTATTATACTGCTTGGAATATGTCCCGAAGGACTGAGAACAGAGGCCCAAATGGAGATTTGTACCCCAGTGTTCATAGTAGCGTTGTGAACATGGAAAACAGCTCAAATGTCCAACCACAATCAAATGGATTGAGAAATTATTATACATTCACACAGTGGAATAATATGCAGCACGCAGGAGCAACGATTTTGTAAATTACTACCTAACTTGGGAGGGACTGTAGAGCAATATGCTAAGTGAAATAACTCATCACATAAGGACAAATATTGTATAAGACCTTTATTATAGAATGAGTATGGGATCTAAAGGGGGGGTATGGTGAAAGCAGACAGGTGAGGATGAGGGGGGAGTTGGGGTGGAGGGCATTAATCATAGGGTTGCACAATTTGATAGGTGGAAGAAGGGGTGGGTAAAGGAAATGGGAAAGATCTAGTGTTAAAAACAATACATTTGAGCTTTTAAATAAACCAGTAGAAAAGAATAAAAAAACTACAAAATATAATAAAATAGTGATATCCTAGAATTACTATCCAATATATGTACCTACCAGAATAGTAATAATAACTTATGTTTTCCTGCTTATTCTGTGTTTAACTTAGCAATTTTTTTTTAAAATCTACATTTACCAGACAGTTGTTATGTGATGGTGGGACAAGTGTGACTTGACGCTATGAACAGATCTGAGCCTTGCCCTGTCCGGCACCATCCTCATAGCCTCTGACTTGCTCCAGCTCTCTGTCATGTGTCAGCTCTCAGTCACTGTGTCAATCCATCTGATGAAGGTCTAACTCTCTTTCTCTGATTCTCCACCTTACCCAGACTGAGATGGAGTTTCTCCATCCTTGCCTTGAAGGAACACTCTGATTGTACTGCCTCCAAGACAAACTTAAATTAAAAATAACACCTCAAGGAGAGAGTTGATGCTATGAACACTAATAATGATAGAAGACTATGCAGCAATATTATTCACGAAGAAAATTTAAAAAAATACTACAAAGATAAAGAAAAGATCAAAATGGATGTCACAGAAGACTTTGACACTTGTTGTTGTTGTTGTTACATGCTGTTGAGTTGCTTGCAACTCGTAGGGACCCTATGAACAACAGCTCTGAACCCTGCCCTATCTTGAGTCAACCTTATTGTCTCTGACACACCCACCCTCATTACTGTAGTCACTGAGCCAATCCATCTCATCCAGGGTCTTACTTTCTTATTACTTTCTAACACTGTCCCACCACCCTTCCAAGGATGATAGCCCTCTACAAAGACTGGACCCTCTTTGCAACACGCCTAACATATGCCAAATGGAGCTTTAGAATCTTTGACTCCAAGGCGCAACCTGGTTTCACTCTCTCCAGGACAAAACCATTTCAAAGGGCAGCTCAAAAAGACAAAGGCAAGGGTTATAATGTCATTTCCAGATAGAGGACATTGTAAATCTATCAATTAGAATATGATACCGTGCATGAGGGAAAGCTCGTATATTTTTAAGGTGGCAATTTAGTGTCCAGGGCTTATTTCACCAGGCCTGACAGCCTTATTTATTTGTGATTGTATATATTTCGATATGGAAGCACAGTGTGTGATTGATCCTAAGAGATTACTGACCTGAGTGTTAAGAATATGATTTACAATCAGGTAGGTCTGTCTTTACATTAGCATGAACTACCTCCAGTGCTTAAGCAGGTAACTAAATCTCATTGATCTCAATTTCATCTTTTAGATGGGGATGAAATCCAAAGTTCCTAAATGCCATTGTGTGGATTAAAAAAAAATACTGTTCTGTCGCTTAACAATCACTAAGGAAACACACAGATTCTCTCTGTATTTGATAATCAGTATTACTTTCCTTTATGCTTTCTCTTTTAGGATTTTCCTTTTTTCATCACCATGTACTCTTATACACTCACCAATATGACTCATAGGTCCCTTAGAAGAAACACAATTCCAACACTATATATTTTAGACAAGATGCGGTGGGAGAGTTCTAGGTCGAGTGCGCACGCCTGTAATAAGCAAAAGGACACAGTGAGTGTAGCAATGAGATCAAGTATGTCAGGGGTGATGAGGGTGGCAGAGGAGAGGGCGTAGTTGAGATCCATTGTTTATAGGATCGCTATGAATTGTAGTTGACTTGGTGGTACCTAACAACAAAGCAAATAAAATCTAATCCTAGGAACTCACTGACTTATTTTTGTTTTATTCTGGTGTTACTGGACACACACATGCATGTGAGTGTTTTCCATCTTTTGCTAAGTTTGACAAAGGCATAAGTATTTACCTATGTACCATTGCCTGTTACCTGAAAACATATCTTAGGGAGTTGGGGGTTTTGTTGTTTGTTTTTTTGTATTTTTTACTGAGGACATGCAACTAATTGAGCTCCTGCTCCCAGTATGATGTTCACCAAGTATTTGAATGCTTTACATCTTACCACCATTGCCACTCTATTACAGTCTGGTTCTAGGGGAAACTCTGGTGTGTATTCCCTAGAGAGCTGTGCTGCTCACCCACAGGCAGTGCCTTTCTGAGAATTTGAATCGACAAGAAGTTCTGCCAGAGAAATATGGGTAATCTCTTCCCATGTAACTTATAGCCTCTGGAAAACCTCCTGGGTGATCAGTGATGAGTTGACTTCCACTGTAGGACATGAAATTGGATCCAATTATCTTCACCTTTTATCTAGGGAGCTGTGCTATCTAGAAGCTGCACTGTAAACTCTGAGGTTTGTGGTTTGAATTCACCAGCTGCTTCACAGGAGAAAGATGGAAAATTTTCTCCTGTGTGGTTAACGGCCTCTGAAAATCTCCTGGAGGGTCAGCTAACAATTGGTTCTGACTCAATGGCAAACAACAATAAGGGAGCTTTCATGGTTTAGTGGTAAAGAGATGTGTGGTCTGTCCACAAGCATATGACTTGAATCTAACAGCTGCTCCATGGGAAAAAGATGGACAGTCTCCTCCTGGGTGATTTATTGCCTCGGAAAACCTGCTGGAGGGTTAGCTATGGCTTGGTTCCAACTCAAAGGTGCACAACAACAATAACAACAGGGTTGTTATAATAGTGAGACTGCAAGTGAATGGCTTACCCAACTGTAATTCATTCTTGTATATTATAGGAAGCTAGGAGTCTGGAATGAAGACACAGATCCTAGGGAAAAGCCTTATCCTTGTTGGTTCAAGACCTTTGTTTCCTTTTATTAATCTATCTGTAGGCCTACCTTTCTTTGGAGATCACCAAGTGTCTTGGCATCAATCTTTTCCTGGCTCTAGGGTCACCAAAGACCCCAAATCCAGAGAACACGCTCTAATTCTGGTTCAGCTTCCTTGGTTGTGTTAAGGTCTCCCTTTTCTGCTGGTATCTCTCTCCTTTAATTTATTGTAAGATTAAAAATGTCTTTCAGGCTACACCCCAGGGAACTCAAATCAGAGCTGTGATGTCTTAAGGGTGTTGCACTCCATCCTTAATCTCCTTATAACTGACTGTCTTGCCACATCTTGGAGGATCATTACACAGCTATCATGTTGTATCATAACAACAACAACAACAACAAAATGAGAATCAGAAACTCAGAGATTTAAAGAAACAAAATTAAAGATTGAAAGAAATAATTAGTCCAAAGGACTACTTGACTACGTGAACTTGAACCTTCACGATCCTGAGATGGCAAGAATAGGATAGTGGCTGCTGACCACTCTAAAATAGAGGGTCTTAGAGAGAGTAGGATAAAAATTCAGAATAAAGGTTAACAATCATAATGTGTCAAACTTTGCTGGCCTAATTGAGAATGATGGATCCCTGAAATAATGATCTTTAATCATCCTTCAAGCCTGAAATGAAACCTGATACCTATGATTCAACTTCCATCCAAACAATAAACAGTTATAAAATATTAAACAATAACACTGTTTTATTACCTTTAATAAAATGTTTCACTCACTTTCAATTAAAAAAAATTCACTTCTTAGAATAATCAACCATACGAGATTAAAACTAGAGCATTTACCGAGGGATAAATCGCAGAAAGAAGGGAAGGATAGGACAGAAGGATGAAAGGGAACAAGGGCTATGGGGAGTTTGTGGGAAGGATGCTATCACAAGGCAGTGACTATAATTAATGTCATAAAACAAAATGCATACAAAGTATGAATATTTGAATAGAAAATCAATTTTCTCTGTATATTTTTACATGTGAAAACTCCTTTATTTATGACTGTGAGAGATAAATGTTCATTTGCATGTGCCTCTCTGGTGGAAAAACTGGGGATCAAGAGAAGTTATATGGTTCTTCCAGTGAAGTTTTTTAGTTTTGTTTACAGATAGGACAGGTGACTCTTATAAAAAAAAGATAGGGTAATGATGGACATGGATCAGCAGTCCTTAATTTTATAAAATACAATGTATTGGAATAATAATGTGAAACTCAGTGTGAATGAAGGAATGCATGAAACTCAATGTATATAGCGGGAACACAAAGTATACAGCTTTTGCATGACACAAAGTATACAACTTTGGTATGTAAACCAATATAAAGTAAAAACATACATTTAAAAAATTAAAAGAATCCGTGTCCTTGAATAATTTAGATATTTTATCATAGTGACATGGAAGAAGGCTGCTAGTTATTTATATTTATTTTACCCTTTTTTTATAATTGTTATTGTGATTTTAACAAATTTACAGAAAACTTGGATTTTTATTCATTCATTGTTGCATTTTCCTCCCTAACCCTCCAGTTTCATTTATATATATATATATATATATATATATATATATATATATATATTCATTCATTGTTGCATAATTTCTTCGCTCCCCTTCTCAGTCCACTTTGCTATGCACGTCTTATTCTGGACTGTTGTCATATAAACAATGCCTAATTGTATATTCCTTTTAAATGGGTCTTTCCTTCCTCTGTTGCAATCCAGTGTTCATTATTAATCCTCTTCTTTTCTTCCTTTCCCTCCAATCCCCATGTCAGTCCTGTTTTAAAAGAGTGGCATTATATAAGCAGTGTTAGTCCTTTTGTGACTGAGATATTTCAGTCAGCATACTTTATTGATGGCTATAATGTTTCATATTCCTACAGTTCATTGTTTTACAATCAATAATATGTAAAAAATGACACTTTTATTTTCAAATTTGAATTCTTAGATTTATTTTTGCATTTGATTACCTAATAAACTAGGAAATAACCATCTTTGTTTTCTTCTTGCTGTCATGTGCCATCAAGTCACCTGTGACTCATAGTGTTCCTATATACAACAACCTTAAACCCTTCTCTATCCTGTGCCAATCTCATTGTTTCTGACACATTACCCCAGTCACTGAATCAATCTATCTCATCGAGGGTCTTCCATCCTTGCACTGTTCCTCCACCCTCCCAAGCATGACATCCCTCTCCAAGGACTAGCCCTCCTTGTGACATGTCCAAATAGGGCAGACAAAACTTCAGAATCCTTGCCTCCAAAGGGCAGCCTGGTCTCACCCTCCCTAGAGTGAACCTGTTTGTTCTATTAGCAGTCCACTCTATTCTCCAGCATCACAGCTCAAAGATATCAATTCTTCTATCATCCCTACTCATTGTCCAACTTTCTGATGCATAGCAAGTAATTGCAAAGATGATGGCCAGGTCAGGTGCACCTT
The DNA here is from genome assembly GCF_000299155.1 of Elephantulus edwardii. Classification (NCBI taxonomy): domain Eukaryota; kingdom Metazoa; phylum Chordata; class Mammalia; order Macroscelidea; family Macroscelididae; genus Elephantulus; species Elephantulus edwardii. The sequence goes on from NW_006399981.1 coordinate 3,426,846, forward strand.
AGTCTTCAGACTGGCATCGTAGCTCTTCAATACTTTGGAGAGGTCTATGACAGGCAACTTTTCCAATGCAATTTGTCTTTTATACTTGCTTTCTTACTGATATGGTTATAGCCATATTTGTTTCTTACTAACATGGTGATTTACTTCCTAAAGGTCAAAAATCTATGGAGCACAGTTCTACTCTGCAAACATGAGGGCACATGTGGAATTAAAAGAGTCAGCAAAGATTTACAGCAACTAACAAGAAGCAAAAGTATATAGAGTTATTTAAAAAAACACACCCAAAGTATCAGATTAAAAAACTATAGCAAAAATGGTCATCTGACTCAAATGACCATTTTTGAAAGTTCAAGCTGAAGCTGAGGAAAATTAAACCAAATCCACAGCAGCCAAAATGTGACTTTGATTTCATACCACCTGAATTTCAGAATCATCTCAGGAACAGGTTTGAGGCCTTGAACACTAATGAG
>NW_006399981.1:3429385-3436113 GCF_000299155.1 Elephantulus edwardii
TGTGAGAAAAGCAATCACAAAAGGAAAGACTGACAAGTTTGCCAATAAGAACTGAAAATCTATTTATGAACACAGGTAAAATAACTTAGGTCAGAAGATGAGGAAATGTAACATCAAACACGACAAAGTCTATCACCAGTTATAAAAGCCCGCAGAGGAAGACTGCAATGGCTCTTTCTGCTGTGCTTTGTAGAGAAAGGCATCTTCCTTCCTGTAGGTAGGAAGATGTCTTCTATGGTGAACCACCTTAAATGTCTCCATCACAGTCCATTGCAGTCAATGTGGCACCCTGGTCTAGGTGACTGATCTCATGTCAGGTCTGGAGAGACTTTGGAAGCTGGAGAATTGTAATAGTCTCAGGTGTGGCATGATACAATTACCAAAGAACTTTGCCTCTTTGTTGTAGTTGTTAGGTACCCTTTAAAATTGACTATGATTCAAACCAACCTTATCAAAAATGGATTTCAATATTGTCCTATCCTATGTCATCCTCATCATTTCAGGTATACTTGAACCCATTTTTATAGTCATTGTTGAGGGTCTTTTTCTTTTTCACTGACTATTAGCCTTTAAATATAGAGTACTTCATGAATATGCATGTCATCCTTGAGTAGGAATAAGCTTCTCTGTACTGTCCTGATTTTAGTATATATCCTGCTGAAGTGAACATTTACTTCTTTGTCATTCTTGTGTGCCATCAAGTAGGAACTAACTCATAGCTGACTTTCCAGGAGGTTTCAAGGGAAGTAACACAGGCGAGGAGATTTCCCACTCTCGTCTTGTAGGTAGGCTGGTCGAATTGAACAGTGTGCTTTTGGGATTGCAGTATATCTTCTAACCATTGGGCAACCATAACTCTTTTATTCCTGAAGTGGGAAGGAAGAGAAAACCAAGAAAGGCCAGATTTCTTTTCCCCCCTTCTTTTGTTATTTGAGGGTTTGTTTGTATTTTATTTTATATTGGTTTATTTACAAAGTTCCTATACATAGTGTCTCACACTTCATGCACATTGTGTTTCATATAATCATTCCTATGTATTGTGTTTTATAAAATTAATCGCCATTGCACCGCGCTGATCATTATCCTGTCTTTTCAGGTCTCCGCCAGATACTTCCCACTTCCTTCACTCCCTCCCTCCACCCAGCAAATTGTGCAAACCCGTGGTTGTGGACCTAGCCATCCTCATCCCTCTGTTCCCACCCTTTGCCCCTTTTGGTCCCCGTTCATGTTTTCCTAGTTATCCTTCTATATTAAAACAATGGTCTTATAAAGTATTTGTCCCTGTGAGACTGAGTGAGTTTGCTCAGCTACTGGAAAAGTTTTTGATAAGCACAGAGATTTAATCTTTCGAAAGCTCCAATTCATCAACTTTATCTTCTCCAGATTGTGCATTTCTGGCTGTTTTTGCCAACCTCTTTGTACCAAAGACTAGACCTCCTAAGCTTAGTCCTAGTTTGTCTCTTCTGAACTTTATTGTTTTGGGCTTTACTCCCAGATCACTTATCCTCCTTGAGTTGATTTTTGTGTGTGGTGTGACTTATGAATCCTGTTTCAGCTTTGTGCAGGAAGCAGTCCAGTTTTTCTAGTATCATTTATTGAAGAGGATGCCATTTCCCCATTTGACAGTTTTTATTTCCTTGTCAAATATCAGTTGACCATAGATAGAAAGATCCACTGTTTGTTCTCAATTCTCTTCTGTTGGTCTGTGTGCCTGTCATTATACCAATTCCATGCTGGTTACAACCACTGCATGGTAGATTTTGAAGTCAGGGAGTTCTATTCTTCCCACTTCATTTTTGTCTCTCAGAAGTGCTTTGATTATTCAAGGTCTCTTGTCTCTCCAAATAAACTTGAAAAATTCCCTTTTGATCTCCTTTAAAAAATGAATTTGGTATCTGTATTGGAATTAACGTTGAACAAGTAGATTGTTTTGATAGTTGTTGTTGTTGTTATGTGCCATTGAGTCACTGGCAACTCATAGTGACCCTGTGTGCATTAGCTCTGAAAGCTGCCCTATCCTGAGCCAATCTCATCATCTCCTATAGACTTAATCCCATTGTTCCAGTCACTGAGTCAATCCATTTCATCCTGAGTTTTCCTCTCTTCACTGTCCTTCCACCCTTATAAGCATGATGTCCCTTTCCAAGGACTGGTCCCTCCTGACCATGTGCCCAAAGTATGTGAGATGGAGCCTCAAAATCCTTGCCTCCAGGGAGAAAACTGTTTTCACCCTCTCCAGGACAGAGCTGTTTGTTCTCCTGGCAGTCCATGGTATGTTCAACACTCTTCAACACCACAGCACAAAGGCATCTATCCTTATTTTATCATCCTTGGTTATTGTCTAGCTCTCTGATGCATAGCAAGTCAATGCAAAGATCATGGCCTGGATCAGGCACACAATAGTCTCCAGACTGACACTGTTGTTCTTCAATACTTTGTAGAGGTCATTGACAGCAGATTTCCCCAATGCAATTCATCTTTTGATTTCTTGACTACTGGTGCCAAGAGTGTTGATTGTGGAACCAAGCAAGATGACGTTATCAGCACTCTTCTCCATCTAGCATGAAACTGACAATAGGCCCAGTAGTATCTTTTGTTTGTCTTAATGTTGAGCTTCAATCCACATTGAAGACTATAGTCCTTGACCTTCTGCAGCAAACCCCTCATGCCCTTTTTAATCTTAGCAATCAAGGTTGTGTTATCTGTATAGTGAAGATTGTAGATTGTTGCTGAATCTTCCTCCAAACCTGAAGCCACATTCCTCCTCATAAAGTCCAGCTTTTCAAATTATCTTTTCTGTGTATAGATTGATAAGGAATGCATAGTATTATCATTTTCACAATGTTGAGCCTTATCCATTAACAGGGATAATTTTTCTAATTTATTTAGGTCTTGTATTGTTTCTTACAGAAATGTTCTGTAGGGTTTTGTTTTGTTTTTTGTTTGGTTTTTTTTGGGGGGGTTTATTTAGTGTCTCTAGTTAAGTTCATTACCAAGTATTTCGATTTGTGGTTGGTTATTGTAAGTGGTACTGCTTTCTTGGTTTCCTTTTCTTGGAAACTGTAGAGGAACCCTACTCTTTGTTACTGTAGAGGAATCCTACTGATTTTTTTTATACTGATTTTATATCTTGCCACCCTACTAAATTGATCCACTAGCTCTAACAGTTTTTGTTGAGTCTTTGAAGCTTTCTGTGTACATTATCATATCATCTACTTATAACAACATTTTAACCATTTCTTTGTTGATCTGGATGCCTTTATTTCCTTTTCTTGTCATATTGTCCTATCAAGTAACTTCCGATAATTTTGAATAAAATTGAATAAAAATGGTGACAATGAGCATCCTTGCCTGGTCCCTGTTCCCAGGAAAAATACTTTTAGATTGATAGTGGCTCTTGATTTTGCTTATATACTTTTGACAATGTTGAGAAAATTCCTTTCTATTTCAATTTAGCTTAGTGTTTTAATCAGAAAGGATGCTGGTTTTGTCAAATGTCTTTTCTTCATCAATTAAAGCTGTATTACTTTTTTTATTTTAATGAAAGTTTACAGAGACTTTGGATTTCATTCATTGGATCAACAATTCATTCATTGTTGCACACTTTCCTCCCTGCCCACTCCTACCCCCATTCGCCTTTCTCTTTGAAAAGTAATAAATACATACATACATACATACATACATACATACATACATACATAATTTCATTATTATACAATTCTTCTCCCCACCCCTCACCCCAAGTCAACTCCACTATACAGCTTTAATTCTGGAATCTTATTGTGACAATAATACCTAATCATATATTCCTCCTAAACAGTTCTCTCCCTCATCTGTTTCAATCCAATATACATTATATAATCCTCTTAGGTTCCCCCTAACTCCAATGTCAGACATGCTTTACAAGTGACACTATGCAGTATTTGTCCTTTTGTGACTGAAATATATCACTCAGTATAACATCCTCCAGGGTCACCCTTTTGTATAATATTTCATGAGTTTCTTGTTTTTCAAAACAGTATAGTATTCCATTATGTGAATATAGCACAGCTTCTTTAGCCATTAGTTTGTTGACGGGCACTTGGGTTGTTTCCAGCTATTTGCTATTGTGAACAAAGCAGCAATAAACATGGGTGTGCATATATCTGCTTGGGTGGCAGTTATGGTTCCTTTAGGCTGGGTCAAATGGTATTTCTATTTCCAAGTTTTTGAGAAAGTGTCATGCTGCCCTCCATAATAGTTGCACCATTTAACACTCCCACCAACAATGAATAAGGGTTCTCTAGAAACTCTAATCCATAACATAAACAGTCTTCCAAGCATCCTGAAAAATCCACAACCAGGACAGGCTAAAATAGATGAATGGAACCTTCTAAGAATAAAACCCCCATGCACATCCAAAAACTTCTCCAACAGGGTAAAAAGAAAAGCCACAGACTAGGAAAAAGTATTTGGTAATGACATACCAGATAAGGGACTTAAATCTAGAACATACTAAATTCTCGAGCACAACAACAAGATAAAGGAAAACAACCCAATTGAAAAATGGGCACTGGATATGAACAGACACTTCACCAAAGAAGACATTCAGATGGCAAACTAACACATGAAGAAATGTTCAAAATCCCTATCTCTAAGAGAGATGCAAATTAAAACAACTATGAAATATCATCTCACCCCAGATAGAATAGCAAAATTTAATAGAACAGCAAAAAACAAATGCTGGTGAGGTTGTGGAGAAAACATTATACTTCTTGATGTGCAAAGAAATAGAAGACTTATTCTGGAACTAGAAATTATTTTTGTGGGCAAAGAAAGGATGGAGATTAAGTTTCTAAGAAGTCTAATGAGCCCCTGGAAAACATAAGATACACCAGCAGGAGAAAAAGAAGGTCATGCCTAGAATATTTTTAATAACTATGGAAAATGTGTGTATGTATTTGTAGGGGGTGACAAGGCAGTAAACTTTAAAAACAGTCAGCATTACAATCCCAGGACTCAGAAAGCCAGTCAAGGTTAAAAAAAGATGTGAGTTTATCTCAAAGGCCTTCACACTAAAAAACCATTTAATAAATAGAGAAAGGCAACAAATAATTTAAATGCAAAGATAAATGTAAAAGAACATAGAGTGATGATTACTTTTACACTGTACCTAGGAAAACGGTATTAACTCAAGACTTGGACAAAATTATTTTATACAAAGTATCTTGTTCGCTTTCCTCTAAATGTAGATTCTATGTGGGTAGATAACTTTGTTTCACTCATTATTTAATTTAACCCAGAAGGACAGCTTAGTATAATGTATAACAAATATTTGTAAACTGTAAAAGGCAGCATGCTAGTTCCATTTTGTGGTAAAATATTGATTATTCAAGACAGTGATAGATTAATGCTTTGGGAAAACATCATGGTGGTGTATCACCCGATATAGGCGGGTGCTTCAAATATTTGAGTGTGTCAGTATGACAATATATATACTCTTAGGAGGTGACTTGTATAAAATTAAGATACAAGCTTGTTTTCTTCTAGAAGGGCTACATTTGGACTCAGCCAATAATTTCTACAATTCAAAGTTCTAAAATCCTTAACTCCCTTGCTAGATTGACTTCCCCTCACGCCCATGGCAGAGACCAGAGCCTTCATCAGCTGACTGGTCATCACCAGACTGTTTATGTCTTGAATTCCCTTCCTGAGAAGATGTTAGAAAAACAAGACAACAAAGGCACACATTTGTACCATTGCAAATTCAAAGCCTCTAGCTTCAAATATTGGCCCCTTTTTCCCCTGAGAAATCTTATTTGTCGCACCTGAATACCACTATTTTACTCCCTATTTGCTGATTTTTTTTTTCTCTGTCACAGAAAAAAGAAAAGCAAAGAAATGAGAATTGTAGACAGCCAGGAACTTCCAACATTTACATCTTTTAAACTACAATGTTATCTTAGCTGTTCCACAGGAGAAGGATGGACAATCTCCTCCCGTGTGATTAACTGTCTCTGAAAACCTATCAAAGGATCAGCTCGGAGCTGGTTCCAACTCAATGTCACACAACAGCAACAACACAATATGGCGATTTTCCTTCCTCTTAGCTAACTTTCTCCTGTTTTCACAGAAAAAGAAAAGCAAATAAATGGAAATTGTTTGATCATTCTATTCTTCCAATACTTGCAACTTTTTCAAAATTCTTTTTACTAATATGTGTAAAATAATTCATAAAAATATACAGTAAGTTTTACACAATCTTTTATTTACATTATGTTTAATATAATTATTTATGTACTTTATATTTTATATAACTAATTGCCTCCTATTACCCCATCTATTCAATTCTCCATTGAATCTTTATTATTTCTTCTCTCCCTGCCCCCATTTGCCCAAACTATCCTAGTGATTTCTACCATTCTCCTTTTTCTGCCCTCTTCCTCCTTTCCCAATCCCCTTTTGGATATTTATCCATCTTTACTCATTTAACCTTCTATTTTTACAATAATAGTCTTATGCTCTGTTGTTGTTATTGTTGTTGTTGTTATATGCCGTCGAGTCACTTGCAACTCATAGAGACTCCATGTACAAAATCCCTAAACCCTGCTCTATCCTGTGCCAACCTCACTGTCTCTGACACAGCTACTTCCATTACCCCAATCAGTGAATTAACCCATCTCATTGAGAGTCTTCCTCTCTTGCACTGCCCCTCCGCACTGCCAAACATGATGTCCCTCTCCAAGGAC
>NW_006399981.1:3436932-3437476 GCF_000299155.1 Elephantulus edwardii
TACTGATTGCTGCATAATACTCCATTGTGTGAATGTAGCACAATTCCTCCTTCCACTTATTTGTTGATAGGCTGTTGTGCTTTTTCCATTTTCTTGCTGTTGTGAATAATGCTGCTGAGAACATAGGTGTATATATTTTAGTGTCTCAGTTCTAGTTTTTTTTAGTATATTCCATGAGTGTATCACATTGGATTTCTATGTTCAACTATTTGAGAAAATGTCAAACTGCTTTTCAGAGTGGTTGTACCTTTTAATATCCCACTAGCAGAGTATGAGACTTCCAGTCTCTCCACATCCTTACCAATTCTTGCCAATATTAATTGTTTTCCATCCTGCCAATCTTTGCATCTTTGCTACTGCTAGAAAGATGAGATGGTATCTCATTGTGGTTTTGGTTTGCATATCTCTCATTGCCAGTGATTTTCAGTATTTCTTCATGTGTCTGTCTCTGGGCCATCCAAATCTTTTCTTCTGCCAAGTCTTTCATTGTCTTTTTCTGATTTTGTTATTGGGTTAACAGTTATTGGGTCAACTTGTGGATGTA
>NW_006399981.1:3441236-3442978 GCF_000299155.1 Elephantulus edwardii
TGATTCATCCAGGCTATGGTTTTTGCCATTACTTGTTATACATCAGAGAGCTGGACAATGACTAAGGATGACAGAAAAATAATTCATGACTTTGAGTCATGGTGCTGAAGAAAAATATTAAATATACCATAAACTGCAAAGAGAATAAATAGTTCTGTCTTGGAGAGGGTGAAACGAAGTTTCCCCTTGAAAGCAAGAATTTTTAAGCTCCATCTCATATACTTTGGGCATGTATCCAGGACAGACAAGTCCATGGAGAAGGACATTATGTTTGGAAGGCTGGAGGGATAGCACAGGAGATGAAGACCCTGGATGAGATTGATTGACATAATAACTGAGGTAATAGAGATAGGTGTGTTGGGGTCAGTATAAGACTGGTTAAGAATAGTGTAGGCTTCAAGGTGATTGTATATAGGGTTGTTATTAGTCACATTATGTAACAACAGTGTTTCAGTAAAAGAAATGAGCAAATAAGTAAAAATTCTACAAGTATATGTTATTGTTGTTGTTATGTGCCATTGAGTTGCCTGTGACTCATAGCAGTCTTATGTACAGCAGCTCTGAACTATTCCCTTTCCCAAACCAGTCTCACTAATTTCAACACGTGAACCTCCATTGCCCCAGTTATCAATCCATTTCATCCAGGATCTTTCTCTACTGTGTTGTTCCTCAACCCTTCCAAGCATGATGTCCTTCTAGAGTGGCCGATCCCTCCTGGCCACATGCCCAAAGTATGTGAGATGGAGCTTCAATATTGTAGTCTCCAAAAGAAACTTTATTTCATCCTCTCCAAAACACAATTATATATGGCGTGTATACATAATACATACATACTATGAAGAAGAATTGGCCATTCTCTTCAGAAATAACAGGCCTTCAAAAACTCTGTGTACAATAGAGCACACTTAGAGTAGCAGACATGGCAATTGAGACTGAGATCTCAGGATTGGGGTAAAGGGAGTAGATGTGTCAGATACAGTAAGTTTGGCACAGGATAGAGCAGAGTTTAAGGCTCTTGTACATAGGGTTGCTATGAGTTGCAAGTGACTCAATGCCACATAACAACAACAACAACAACAACAACATAGAATATTTAACAAAAATATTTATATAAGCACGTGCTCAGATTAAGAAACTGTTGTTGTTTTTAGATGCTGTCTAGTTGAATATAATGTGTGATGATCCTATGAATAATATATCTGATCCTTGTCCTATCCTGTGACATTCTCATCATCTTTGACATTGAATCCTTTGCAACAGTCACTGTGTCACTCTACTTCATTGAAGGTCTTCCTCTCTTTCACTGTCTCTCCCCTTTCCAAGCATGATATATCTTTCCTAGAAATAGTTTCTCCTATCAACAAGCCCAAAGTATGTGAGATGAATCTTTATCCTTTTTACTTTAAGGAACTCTCTGGATGAACTTTTTCCAAAACATATTATTCTTTTGGCAGTCCATGGAATATTCAGTACTCTTCTCCAACACCACAGATCAAATTATAAATTCTTTTTCTGTAATCCTAATTCATTATCCAGATCACAGCTGCAGAGTGAGTGATTGAAAAAAAATATGGCTGGATCAGTCACATATTAGTCTTTAAACTGACATCATTGCTCTTCAGTACTTTGGAGAGATCCCTGACAAAAGATTTCTCCAATGTAGTACATCTTTTGATTTCTTGACTACTGGTACCAAGAGTGTATACATTGTGTATTCAAGTAAGATTTAATCAAGACTTCAG
>NW_006399981.1:3444088-3445193 GCF_000299155.1 Elephantulus edwardii
GGCTTTATGCAATATTTATCCTTGTGGGACTGAGTTAGTTCACTCAGCATAATGCTCTCCAGTCCTTCCAAAGTTAGGTAATAATTTACAAAGTTATTGCTCCTGCATGCTGCATAGTATTCTATCTAGCCATTTTTGGATGATCGAAAAGAATTAACTATATCAGTGCTTTAAGGTCTGAATTTTAAAACAATGTCAACTTTTACTTTATAGTAACTTAAAAAAAATCAAACCTGTTTATTTAATAATGGAAAATTAGCACAAAATACATTTTTAGTTACTTTGAAGGTTGAATATTTTTCATTTACTTGTAAGAAATTTTATTTTGCCTTGTAGCCAAGAAGGGTGGACGTATAGCTCAGGAGAGGGAGACCCCGGATGAGATAGATTGATACAGTGACTGGGGTGGAGGGGGGTTGGAGTTTCAGAGTTAATGAGACTGGCTCAGGACAGGGAAAGGTTCAGAGCGGCTGTACATAGGGTTGCTATGCATCATAGGAAACTCAACCAGTAACAGTCTATGACAGGTTTGGAAACAAGGGTGGCATACATTTCCTAAACAACTTGACTCTGGAAACCCTGTGAACTTTGATAAATGTCAAGAGTTGTAGAGAGGCTTCAGGCCTTTTGTTCATAGGGTCACTATGAGTCATGTTGGACTTGAAGGCAATCAACAACTCATGAAATTTTTTTCCCATATTCCTATTAGATTTTTCCCGAAAAATCTTGTAATATGTAACATATTAAGTATTTCAAGACTTTATAATACATAAACAAGTATCCCGGAAGCCTTTATCATTATATATAAGTGTTTTATAAAAAATAATTTACATTTTATGTAAAAGCACCACAAACCAGTGGATAGTAAGTGGGTTTTAAAAGTTGTCAAATTTTCTTTCCCAAAAATACATGTGAGATTTTTCTCATATTTCACACTGGAATACCAAAATTAATGCTGTATAATTTAAATTTGATTGCAAAAAGGTGTAAAGCCTTAGAAAACAAAACAAAATAAGTATAGGTAATTATTGCTTAATCAATGAAACACACACAGATAGTGTTTCATTGATTATGCAAAGGCATTTGACTGTGTGGATCATAACAA
>NW_006399981.1:3446588-3448225 GCF_000299155.1 Elephantulus edwardii
TATCACAGTCCTATACCCTGCTCTATCCTGTGCCAATTTTATTGTCTCTGACACACCTACCCCCATTATCCCAATCACTGAATCAATCCACCTCATTGAGGGCCTTTCTCTCCTGCACTGTCCATCCACCCTCCCAAGCAAGATGTCCTTGTCCAAGGATAGGTCCCTCCTTGCAACCTGTCCAAAATATGTCGGATGAAGCATAAGAATCCTTGCCTCCAAGGAGCAGCTTGGTTTTACTCTCTCTAGGTCAAACCTATTTGTTTTCCTAGCTATCCATGGTATAGTCAATATTCTTCTCCAGCACCAACCACAGCTCAAAGGCATCAATTCTCCTTCTATCATCCCTAATTATTGTCCAGCTTTCAGATGCATAACAAATAATTTCAAGGACAATGGCCTGGACCTGGCGCACCTTAGTCTCCAGCCTAACATGAAATATATTGAATAACCATATACACAGAGACAGAAGTTTACTGATTTACTTTGTATTTTGTATGGGGCCACTATGAGTTAAAATCAATTCTACTGCAATATTTGGTTTTGTTAAACTAAGTGCTGTGAGAAAGAGAAATAGGCAGCTACTGCATAAAGAATGCTAAGTTTTAGTTTTGGGTGAAGAGAAACTTCATGAAATAGATAATAGTAATAGCAGTACAACATTGTTGTTAGACATCCTCAAGTTGACTTTGACTCATAACCTTCCTATGCATATCAGATCAAAGTTTACCCAGTCCCATTTCATCTCCACAATTCCCTTTGTGCTTAAGCTTACTGTTGCAGTTACTGTATCAATTAAAGTCTTGAAGAGTCTTTCTTTCCATTGCTGATCCTCTGCTTTCTCCAATCATGATGACCTTTCCCAAGGATTGGCCCCTCTTGACAATGTACTCAAAGTATGTGAGATGAAGTCTCACTGTCCATAGACTCTAAGGAGTACCCTAATTGTTCTGTAGAAGACAGAGTGATTTATTCTTTTACTAGTCCGTGGCATATTCAATAATCTTTACCAATTTCACAATTTATAGGCATCAGTTGTTCCTTTGTCTTATTTTATACAATATCCAAATTTCACATATGAAAAAATATTGTTTTTGTTATGTGCTGTTAAGTTACCTGTGACTCATAGCAACCTCATGTACAACAGCCCTAAAACCTCCTCTATCCTGTGCCAATCTTACTGTCTCTGACACATATACTCCCATGACCCCAGTCACATGAAACAATATAGTGAATGCAATTAATGGTACTGAATTCTACACTTATAAATACCTAAGCAGGAAAAAACTCAATTGTGTGCATTTTACCACTGAGAATGCAGTTTTGCTTTAAAGCATGTTGTTGTTATACACCATCACTTACAGGTGACCCCTCCATGGGTTTTCATAGACAGTAAATTGCTTAAGAGATGGCCCATCTTTCTCTCTCAGAGCAGCTAGGACATTTTAACGGCAAACCTTTAGATGAGGCTGGCAACTACTTCCCTATAAACCACCAGCAAATGAGTATATATTTTAAGTGGTATTTGATTTTTCACTGGTATCAGATATTTCAGGATTGATCGTGCTAATGAGAAACCTATACTTGGACCAAGAGGCAGTCATCAGAACAGAGCAAGGAAACACTGCATGGTTCAA
>NW_006399981.1:3449060-3450462 GCF_000299155.1 Elephantulus edwardii
TGTACATAGGGTCGCTATGAGTTGCAAGCAACGCGATGGCACATAACAACAACAACAACAATCAGATATTTCAGAGTGGTGTTAGTTCAGGCAGTTTATGACAATTTGTATATGTGATATACATACCTCAGGTGTATTTTCAGGAGGAAATAATCCTTGAAGAAAGACATCATGCTGGGAAGGTGGTAGGTCAGAGAAAGAGAAGAAGACTCACAACAAGAAGGACTGACAGAGTGACCACTACAGTGTACTTGAGCATAATGGAGGTGGTGCATGATAGGGCAAGGTTCAGATCTGTTGTTCAAAGGGTCATTATGACTCATAGTCAACTTGATGGTACTTAGCAACAGCAAGAAATTATGAACTTGGAAACTTGTAAAGATATTTTTGGAAATGTTCCTCTAACACTCAGCTCTGTTTTAATAAGAGCATAGCAGAAAGAGTTTGAGATCCTCTAGCTTCTTTGGCATTGGCCAGGGCTTTATGAGAGCAAAGTGATCAATCTAGGATTCCACTCTCTATAGGGCATGGAGAGAAACTGGAGAGGGTTTCCCAAGCTGATTTTATTTGGCCTTGTATTTAAAAAGGCATTTGGGCCCTTTGGTCTGTGGCCCTTGGGCTTGGTCTTTTTTTCTGTGGAGCTTCCAAATAAAACAGGCTTGGAAGCAGGAGTGCTTTCCACTTCCAAAAAAGCTTGCCTCCAGAAATTCTATGAACTTTGAGAAAAGATGCAAATATCATGTTCAAGACTTTTGTTCATAGGGTCTCTATGGGTCATCTATGACTCGATGACACTTAACAACATCAACAACAACCACTAAAATGAGTACAGAGAAGATAAAACCAACTAGGGGAAGATTAAGAGAATTGTGTTTATATATTCTGGAAACGAAAAAGCTAAAGGGTGAATAGTTATCCTCAATTATGCAAGTAGATGAAAAAAAATTATTATCCTGAGGAAAGTTAGATTATTCTGTGCCTGTCAGAGATGTTAAACTAAGAGGAATACGGTTAACTCTTATCAATAAACTCTAATTAGCATAGAGCCTTGGAAAAACTTCAGGGCAGAGAAACAAAGAAACCAGAGTTCCTGTGTTTGTATGTCTTTCTGAACAATTTAAATTTTGTGGTTTAGTTATAGAATAGCAGGTAACTGGGTCCTTGATTAGAATGATAGGCTTCTAAGACTTAGAATTGAAATGTAGCCTCAGCAGATGAAACTTTCTCAAGGACATGGTTTATAGATTTCCGTTGCTTCCCCCTACCAACAGCAAAAATAAAAGAAAATAGAAACAATAGAGCCTTGAAAGCTAGATTTGTGTTATAGCCAAGGGAGTGAGGCTTTTTAAAGTATATGCTCAGAAAATATGGTCAGATCTTAGTTATCTGGTAAGAGAAACAC
>NW_006399981.1:3451161-3451990 GCF_000299155.1 Elephantulus edwardii
TATCTCTTTTAAACAGTTTTCTCCCTCCTCTGTTTCAGTGCAGTATACATTATTGAACCCATCTTACTCAGTCTCTCCCCAACCCCAAGGACAGTCCCATCCTACAATAGTGGCATCATGTAATATTTGTCCTTTTGTAAGCTTTTTCAAGATCAAGCTGTTGAAAAGTAATCTTTTTTAATCCTAAAAAAATATGTATATATAAGTGCATTTTCTGGAAAAAGGTAGCTGGGTCCCCAGATGCAGTGGTCAAGGTCGAGGTCATGGGAGTCAGTGGTTAAGAGGACAGAAAGTGAATTTTACTGGTATTTAAATCTTTTTATTCCACTTACTAGCCTTACAATCTTGATAATGCTAGTTAATTTCTCCAAGTCTGGTTTTTCTGATTCCTAAACTGGAACCCTTATTCACTGTTGGTGAGGTGTAAAATGGTGCAACCACTTTGGAAGACAGTATGGTACTTTCTCAAAAAGTTGAAAACATAAATACCATTTGCCCTAACAATTCCACTACTGGAAATATACCCTAAAGGAATCAGAACTGCCATCCAAACAGATATATGCATACCCATGTTTATTACTGCATTGTACACAATAGCAAAGAGATGGAAACTACCCAAGTGTCCATCAACAAATGACTGGATAAAGAAGCTGTGATATATTCACAAAATGGAATACTATTCAGCACTGAAAAACAAGGAACTCATGAAATATTATACAAAATGAGTGACTGTGGAGGACATTATGCTTAGTGAAATATCTCAATCACAAAAGGACAAATACTGCATAATGCCACTGTTATAAAACAGGACTGACAAGAGGATTAGGGA
>NW_006399981.1:3452345-3464316 GCF_000299155.1 Elephantulus edwardii
AAAAAAAAGAAAATAAATTTTAAAAAATGTGGGTAACCTCACCATGAGATTTTGAGATGAATGCCAAGTAAGTAGTAAACAAAATAAGTAATTAAATAGGTGGGTACGTAAGTATGTAAATAAATAAATAAACGTACTGCTATGCAGCAGATGCAGCAAAAATGTGCATTTTCAATTGCATATTAATGAACTACTGGAAGACTTTAATAATAATGTCAGCCTAATAGATCACAATTAATGTTTCAAAATGGAATAAAATAGAAAATATTCATTGAACTCATTAAGTGTTGTTAAGAATGATCTTTGTCTCTATTAATTTTATGATTGTATGTGTGAGAGTGGGGGGATAATCATGTACTTGGTGGTTGTTGTTGCTGTTATGTGCTGTCAAGTTGATTTCAACTCACAGTGGTCCTATATACAACAGCTCTGAACCCTGCCCTATCCTGAACCACGCTCACTGTTTCTGGCACACTTACCCTCATTATCTCAGGTATTGTGTCAATCCGTCTCATCCTGGGTTTTCCTCACTTATGCTATCCCTCCACCCTTCCAAGTATGATGTCTTTCCCCAAGGAATAGATCCACCTGGCTACATGCACAAAGTATGTGAGTCAGGGCCTCAAAATTTTTACCTCCAGGGAGCAACTTGGCTTCACTTCTCCAGGACAGACCTGTTTTTCTTTTGGTATATTCTACGGTATATTCAATATTCTTCTTCAGTATCACAACTCTAAGATGTCAATATTTTTCATCTTCATTCATTGTCCTATTTTCTCAAACATAGCAAGTAATTGCAAAGATCATGACCTGAATCAAGTGCACCTTAGTCTCTAAATTGATGTCATTGTTCTTTGTTGTTGTTGTTGTTATGTGCTGTCGAGTCGCTTGTGACTCATAACGACCCTATGTAAAACAGCCCTAAACCCTGCTCTATCCTGTGCCAATCACACTGCCTCTAACACACATCCTGATTACCCCAGTCACTGAATCAATCCACCTCATAGAGGGTCTTCCCTTCCTGCGCTGTCCCTCCACCCACCCAAGCATGATGTCCTTCTCCAAGGACCTGTCCCTCCTTACAACTTGTCCAAAGTATGTCAGATGAAACCCCAGAATCCTTGCCTCCAAGGAGTAGCCTGTTTTAATCCTCTCCAGGATGAATCTGTTTGTTTTCTTGGCATTCCATGGTACATTCAATACTCTTCTCCAGCATCACAGCTCAAAGGCATCAATTCTCCATTGTTCTTTAGCACTAGAATAAAATCAGGTCCCTGACAGTGGATTTTCCCAACGCTATTTATCTTTTGATTTCCTGACTGCTGATGCCAAGAGTGGTGATTGTGGAATCAAGTATGCGAAAATTGTTAACAATCACAACCCCTGTTTCATCTATCAATATGTTGCAAACTGGCTCAGTGGTGAGAATATTTATTTTCTTAATGTTGAACTTCAGTTAATATTAGAGACTACATTCCTAAACCTTCTGAAGCAAATAGTTCAGGCCCTCCTCAGTTTTGCCAGGTAGTTAAATACCCTTATATAGTCATAAAATATAGACATTCCTCTGATACTCTCTTTAGTGGATCATATTCAAAACTTGTAAATATTACTACTTATTCTTTTTGTATTCTTTGGTTTAATTCCATTTTCTTTGTTGTTGTTGTTAATTGCCTTCAAGTTGAGCCAAACTAATAGCAAACCTATGAACAAAAGTCCTGAAACCTTTCTATAACTATCGACATTTATCAAAATTCATAGGGTTTCCAGAGGCATGTTGTTTAGGAAGTGGATACCACTCCTGCATCTAATTTTTCTACATGTTTTTAAATATTTCTACTTTGTCACTGAAATATCTTATCTCTTTACTGATTTAACACATTTATAACAACTATTTTTAAAGTGTGTGTGTATATATTATATTAAACCTAATCGCTAGATCGTCTATTGATCTTATTCTATAGACTGTTTTCTCTCAAGTAGGAGTTGTAGTTTCTTGTGATTTGTTCATTTTATTTTGTTTTCATTATACTTCTATTTTGTTGTTGCTGTATCCTGGATATAGAAAAGAGGGAAAGAAAGCATAAAATTTTTGTTTATTTCTTATCTAGACGGTTTATTTTTCCTATCTTTCGTTAGATTTAGGCAATCATTTAACTATCTGCCAGAGGAGCTTTGAGCTGTGCTGGGCCACATCTTTATTAACTGGGTTCTGCAATTAACTATACTCCAAATCTACTTCATTGTCTTTTAGACCTTGCTAGATTGTTAAACTTTGTGGTGAAGGGAACGTTAGTCTATAGCTTTCTCTTTTCATTAAAATCTGACAAAGCCCTAAATTTCAAACTTTACTCGCTTTTTTCAGCCTTTCATCTACTAATTCCCATTCACTATAATTTAGGGATAGAAGTAAAAGAGAACTTTGTCAGGCTGAGCAATTGATTATCACATTCGTGGCTCTCTAGTCTTCCATATCATTCTTCATGGTTGATACTGACCTGTTTTCTCCCCTTTCTCTCAAAGCCTCCTCTTCTACAATATGCTGATTCCTCCATACACCCAGAGCTAAGCCAGTCTGTTATTCTAGAGGAGGGAGATTTCAGGCTTTCTACTCATTTTATGAAGGGACTTATTGCTTCTCTCTTGAATTTAGTTCAATAAAATTTCCTTGCATTTATCACTCTGCTATCCTCTTGTTGTTGTTGTTTTTGTTGTTTGATGACATCGAGTCGTGGACGACTCATAGCGACCCTATGAATGAACGGCCTGAGCACTGTTCCTACAAGAGTTTCCGGAGGCAAGCCATTTCGGAAGTAGATGCCTCTCCTACTTCCAGGCTTGATTTAGTCGGGAAGCTCCAGACAACGCTGTCCACCATGGGTACCCGTTACCACGATTGGCACATCACTGTCACAGTCTTCAGCATCACAGCAACCATGTTACCTCCGTACAGCAACGCACAGACCAGTGCTATACCACCTAGAAGAATGTTTGACAGGAAGACAATTTGAACCTGGCCGAGGGCCACAGAGGAAAATCACCCACCTTCGGCTTGGTTGCACAGCTTCCTTCCACTAGGCCAACGTAGCTCTCTCTTGGTCATCGTCATTGTTATTTATCCTCTTAGGCAAATATAATTATTATTTTGCCATGTTTTTGTAATTACTATCATAGGAAAAAATTATTTTACCTGGAAGCAAAACTCTTTTATTATCAAATCTCAATTCATACTGTGTTATAGTGTTAAATCTTCAACTTCTGCTTAAAATATGTTTTCCAAGCCCATTTGGAACTATTTTCAACAGGTCCCAGGGCAGCAAAGAGATGATAAGAATCTTTGAAAAATATTTTGGGGAAAGGAATTTATTCTTTTTAAAATATTAGTACTAAAAAACAGACAATAGACAAACAACATTTCTCTTTGAACCAAGAAAATAGCTTATGCTTTTTCTCAGGATATTTTCTTAAAAAAAACTTCTAAGTCATATATTTCTAAATCTTGAAGAATACCCTCAGGAAAATTTGCACTAACAATATATTCCTGGACCACTGTAAAAGATATCATTTCTTCAAAATCTACCCAATGTCTAATGTCTAGGTCATGCTTCTCACCAGTAGAAGACCTGTATATGGTGGTAATTGGGCAGTAAGTTCATGCAACACTAGTTGACCTCCTTCTGAACTTTCTGGCAGCACAGTCGCAGGTCCACTGGCCCATATCTGAGCCACTCTGCTATACCAGCAGTCGCCAGTCACAGCCACCAAAGCCAAAACTGTTGGACACAGTTTAACTGTATAGATCATAACATAGCTAACCATATGTGCCATTCTTTTCTTAACATAAGCATTGGGCACACAATAATTCTTTCAGAATAAATAAAAAGGAGGAAAGAATGTGAAATTCTTGTTGAAATGGAGAAAGTGGAGGGCATGAGAAAATACTTTTATTTAGTAATGTAAATCACATAACATACATTTATCAAAAAATAATTGACAAGTAAAATAATAGGTAACCCCAGCATTCCTAGTTCAACGTAGAATTATGGGGCTATGATGGAGTAAACTCTGTTCCACACAGTCATTCAGGGATCCAGAAGACTCTGGATACTTAGAATCCTTTCTCTGAATACTCAGAATCCTTTCTCTGAATACTCAGAATCCTTTCTCTGGATACTTAGAATCCTTTCTCTGGATACTTAGAATCCTTTCTCTGGATACTTAGAATCCTACTCTGGATACTTAGAATCCTTTCCATTTAGTTGAGTAAAAAAACCCCAGGATTATATGTGGAAGGTTTTTCTATCCCCGGCCTGAAAATAGCAGCCATCACTTTTGCCCACATTCTGTTGGCAACACATCAAGCAGAAGAACCACCCAACCTCAAGGGAGGTTGAAAACTATATTCCAGCTCTGTGCTTGGGAAGAAGAGGAAATAGGACTGTTAGTGAATGCTGGCAATCTAATTTTGGTGGTATTGAAAGAATATATCAGAAGGGAAAAGTAGTTTGAGTGAGAAAAACCCTTAAGATGATACTTCCCAAGGGAGAAAGCTACATTTTCAATAGTGGAACACAGATTAGCCTTCCTAATAAACGCTTGCAGCACTGGTGAAGTTGTGTTTTGCAAATACTCAAATTGTCTTAGATAAATATGATTGTATGCCAGTGTGAGAAAAACAAACCAAACCAAGAAGAAATTGTGATTGGCTATACTCCAAGATCCACTAAAGGAGATGTATGGAAAGGTATCAATCCTTGGTCTGGGTGAGGTTACAGGCATAGGTTTGGTTACAATTATCAATCTCCTGAACACAATTTTATCCTAATTTAATCTTAATTGCCTCAAGTCTCTTTCTCAATAGCATCAATTATGTTCTTCAAAATAATCCCACTGGACATTTCTCAGACTTGTTGAGAGTGGTTTCTTATCAGAGTTGGTGGGAAGCAGGGTTAGAGATGGGAAGGTGGAGATCTTGCTTATATGAAAGCACTTAGTAAGAAAGAAAGCCCTTGATAATGCAATAGTGTGTGGTTACAATAACACTATCATTATTTTAGTTTATTTTTATATGAATTGCTTATGGAGTTGACAGACCAGAAATGGTACCTGCCTATGAGTGATTAATCTCTGAGATATTTTCATTAAAAAAAAGGAAGGAGATTGTTTTCCTGGTCATGTAAGACAGGAGTGTGCATCTCTTTCAAAATCCAATGTCTTTGAAAACTCTTGGGTCCAGTATAGAAGATCATTTGGATCTTTCATAGCTCCTGGGTTAAGGGTTCAGTTTCTAACCAGAATATTGGTAGTTGCCACCCAACAGAGGTTCCACAGAAGAATAGACTTTGTGAACTATTACCATAAAGATTACAGCTTAGGAAATCCTAAAGAAAACCAGAATCACTGCCATCAACTCCAATCTTGATAACCTTTATTGGGATTTCTGAGGCTGTAAATCTGTGTAAGTGGAAATTGTTCATCTTTTTCCTGCACAGAAACTGGTATATAGGAACCTCCAAACCGTAGCTCCTTAGGAAATCCTGTGGATAGTTTTACTGTGTCCAATAGAGTTATTCTTCTGACACAACTTTGCTTGCTGAAAGTGAGGAGGCTATGAAACGCCTTCGGTATGGATTATATCTCAATATTAACAAGACAAAGATCCTCACCAGAGCTCTATTTCTCAACATTATAACAGATGGAGAAAAGATTGAAGCTGTCAATTATTTAATTTTGCCTAGATCAAAGATCAACAATCAACACCCCTGCTACCAGCAGACAGGAAATCAGGAGGCATATTGTCTTGGGCAAGTCAGCTGTTAAGGACATCTCTAAAATACTGAAGGACAATGATTCAGTTTGAAGACTAAGGTGCATCTAATACATTCCATGGTCTTCTTAGTCACCTGCTATGCATCAGAGAGCTGGACAATAAATAAGGATAATAGAAGAATGAATGACTTTGAGTTGTGGTGCTGAAGAAGAATAAAGAATATAATGTGGATTGCCAAAAGAAGAAGCATGTAGGTCCTGGAAATGGTGCAGCCAGAGTGCTCCTTGGAGGCAAGGATGATGACACTTCATCTTTCATACTTGGGACATGTAGGGAGGTGACGCTAGTCCTTGGAAAGGGACATCATACTTGGAAAGATGGAGGGTCAGTGAAGAAGAGGAAGTCCCCCCAAGAGATGAATTGACACTATGACTTCACCAATGGGCTCTAGTGTCTCAGAGATGATGAGGATGACCTAGATAAGGCAGGTTTCAGGCTGGCTGCTCATAGCGTCACTATGAATTTTGCTTGCCTCAATGGCACCAAAACACAACAACAAATCGGGTTGTTATAACTTAATATTTACTCAATGTCACACAGCAACAACAACAAGGATGACAGATTATTTGGAGACTCTGCAAGTTAACCATTACAACTCGTACCTGAATACCAGTTGTCTCTGTGGTACACATAATGAGAAAAGTCTAGAATCAGATTCAGGCTCTTAAGCTGAGATGGTTTAAAGAAAGCTACCAATAGGAGAGCTAATAAGCCAAAGGTCGTATAGCCCTGGTGTGTCCACTTGCCATACAGCGGTAACTTGTGGTTGCTGTGAGGCTGAACACTGTGACGCTGATGTGTCAAATGCGTTAATGGTTGATTACCCATGGCAGACGGTGCTGGGTGGAGCTTCCCGATTAAAACAAGCTTGGAAGCAGAAGTGGCATCCACTTCTGTAATAGCTTGCCTCCGGAAACCCTACGAACCTGGAGAGAGGAGAAAGACACACAAGTGTTGAGGACTTTCCTTCACAGGGTGACTATGAGTCACCTACAACTCAACAGCAGTTAACAACAACCACCACCACCAAGAGGATTGGAAACATAGTGATGCCGTTTCATTTATGTGTGGGAGAGACCCCTCAAGCCCTGGGTCCTTAAATAGGTTCTTCACATCACCCATCACAGCTCCAGAAGTCCCTGGTACCAATCTTGCTTCTGCTCCCCAGTAAAGTTGCCCACATTTTACAATTGCTGTCATGACTTTGGCACTTTGGTAGAGCATACAGTCACTCTCCCTGCCATACCCCAAGGATATATTTAGCTCAGTAACCATGCTGAGAAGTTGGGAAAAGCAGGCTGTCATTACATCTTCTGGATTCTGTCTTCTCCTTTCTTTTAGGATGTAAGTTATCTTGGGTAACACTGAAGAATGAATAGAATGTAGATGTCACTAGATGTCACAGGGGTGAATGAAGGCTCTAAATTTGTTTTCATGATTATTATTGCTTCCTTTTATGTATTCGAGGAATTTAAAAGTATGCTCAAAAATACAAAATTGAATTAATATAAAAATTATATTTTGTTTAGAAAATGTATGGTGTGAACTCACATTTTTTTAATTGAAACCACACGAAGAAAGGAGAAACTATCATTAAATAAATAATTGAGATTTGAAATTCCCTTTGGAAAATGAAAAAAAAATAACTCAAGAGAAGAATCCCAAGGGAGATGAGTACTGAATTAACTGGGCTCTGGAGAACACAATAAGAGCTCAATAAGTGGTGATCATTAGTAGCAATATAGGGTGCTTGAGTGGTGTAAACAGTTAAGCACTTGACTCCTTACTGAAAGTTTGGCACCGTGGCATGTGCCATGACACATCCCAAGGCAGTCCTGCTGATCTGCTTCGGAAATATTTCAGCCTTGAAAACTCTATCAAGCAGCTCTACTCTGCACACCATGAGTGGGAATTAACTGGACAGGAACTAACAATAGAAGCAATAATAGTAGATTCTATTGACTGGATGCCTACCATCAAAGTGACAAGCACTATTGTGACAATTTTATGACATAAGAACTCAAAAATGTAAATGCTATGACCTTCATTTTCTATACAGGACAACTGCACACAGAGAATTTATGAAATGTGCTCAAGATCACAAAGTCAAGTCAGAGAATTGAAATCCAGCCAGCTGAGCTGTAGGACTCCTTATAAGATCTCTTATACTTTATTGCCCATGATCTTAATATATGGGTCCACTTTTCTTTGTCCACGACATTTTCTCTGGGTTTTGGAGGTGTAGTGCTACAAAAGGAAAAGTGCTCAGGTGTTTGTTTGTTTGTTTGTTGTTTTTTAAAACAATGAGCTCTTGTGGCCTAGTGGCAAGAAGCTGTGCTGCAATACTGAAGGCACACAGTTCAAGTCCACCTGCTGCTCTGTGGGATAGGGATGTGCCATCTTCTGTGTGATTACTTGCCTCTGAAAACCCGCTGGAGGGTCAGTTATGGGTTGGTTCTGACTCAGTGGTAC
Source organism: Elephantulus edwardii (assembly GCF_000299155.1). Taxonomy (NCBI): domain Eukaryota; kingdom Metazoa; phylum Chordata; class Mammalia; order Macroscelidea; family Macroscelididae; genus Elephantulus; species Elephantulus edwardii. Next base: position 3,460,648 of record NW_006399981.1, read on the forward strand.
CCAACAAACAGCAATGGTTAAAGGAAAAGTGGAGTTCATCCTTCCTCACATGGTGCCTACAGCTTTCCTCTCCTATTCAATGAGACAATAGCCTCACTCCTGGGAAAGGGCAAAGGATAGGAACTTTCTCCTCAAGCAACTTCTGATGTTTATAGCCCATGCTGAGTCAGAATATTTGGAAGAGGTAAAGAATCTCTAGCCTAGTGAAGAAATTAAGAATTTTCTCTCCTTTCCAAATTCCCCAAAGGGTTATAGGGCAGGTTACTTGAGATTAATGTATTGAAATGAATTGAAGAAGCATTTTTTTTAACTGAGAAGTATTAAGCCTTTAAACCACACATAGTGCACATTTGAATATTTATGTCAGGCATTAGTAAATTAACACTTACTGACATTGCAGTTGTACTGACCAGATGAAATTTATTAGAATTAAACTATTTCCTCTCTTTTTATAGAAACATTTGTTGCTTAAGCTCTAAGAGAAATGATATTCTGGGACACTTGGCAGAATTCCTTTCAATGTCAGCTTCAAACTACCTTATAGGATATTTTTAGAGATAAACTTGTGGAAATATAAGCTACATGATGGTTGTTATTCAAGTGAAGGAGATTGATGTTTAACAAATGTGACATAAAATGTTTCTGTTAATGAAAGGAGTGTCCTATGGCAATGAAAACAGGAAGGCCTCATGCTCATTCCAGTGTTTTTCCATGACTAATCAAATCTGTGAAAATTTTTGGAGATGTAGCCCACAGTGAATTGGACGTCCAGACAAAATGCTGTGAATCTCTGATAGCTCAAATGCCACAGTGGCTCCTAGGGAGAAAGGTGGACAGTCTCCTTCCATTGGGATTTACAACCTCAGAAACCTGGTGGAGATTTGCTAAGAGTCAGAAGTGAGTCAATGGTGGTGGGTGAATGAATGCAGAGTCCTTCTCTCTGATCTTCACAGGTAACAAATATTAGCCTTTTATAAAACAATAATGTTTTCTCTGTGAGTTTTTGAACTTTGAAGAGGTAATCAGGAAATGAGTTAAAAAATGTAAATGATAATAAAGAAGAGATAAAGACTTTGATAGGGCACAAGATAGGGTATAATAACAAGATTACATGTACTCATTGCTCTGAAGGTAATTGCTGCTCTGTGCTGTTGAATCAGAACTAATGCACAGCTAACCCACCAGCTGGTTTTCAGAGGCTGTAAATTGCACAGGAGAAGACTATACAGCTTTCTTCTGCAGAGCAGCTGGTGGATTCAAACCAGAGCCTTTAGGGTAGGAGTGAAGCTTCTTATCACCACACCATCAGAGTTTCCCAATTTCTAAAGAGCAAAAGCTAAATAGCCACATTAACTTCAAGAAAGTGTGGCAAATTGAGTTGATGCTGTTGTTGTTGTTAAGTGCCGTCAAGTCATAGACGACTCACAGCAGCCCTATGAAAGAAAGACCTGAACTTTCATCGTTTCTCCAAGTTCATAGAGTTTCCGGAGGCAAGCCATTTCGGAAGTGGATGTCACTCCTGCTTCCAAGCTTGTTTTAATTGGAGAGCTCCACCAAACACTGTCTACCATGGGCAACCATTATCATATTTGACACATCTGTGTCACAGTGTTTAGCATCACAGCAACCATGGGTTACCTTTGCACAGCAAATGGACAGACCAGTGATATATCACTTAGAAGAACAGTCCACTGAAATTTAAATTTGACCCCAATAGCTGTGGTGCTAGAGAGAAGTCTTGAACATACCATGGAACCCCAAGAAAACAAATGGGTCTGTCTTGGAGAGGGTGAGGGTGAAACCAAATCTTTTTAGAAGGCTAGGATTTTGAAGCTCCATCTCACATACTTTGGACACATGGCCAAGAGAGACCAGTCCTTTGAGAAGGACATCATGTTTGGAATGGTGAAGGGACAGTGCAGGAGAGGAAGACCCTGGATGAGATAGATTGTTACAATAACTGGGGCATGAGATAGATTGTTACAGTAACTGGGGCAATAGAGGTTGGTGTGTCAGAACTAGTAAGACTGACTCAGGACAGGGAAGGGTTCAGAGATGCTATACATGGGGTGGCTATAAGTCACAGGCAACTTGATGGCACAGGACAACAATCAACAAAAACATAGTGTTTGTTGTTGTTTTATTAATTTAAGCCTCTTGTTTAGAGTCAGCAAGAGTTCGAGGAGGGCCTTTATATTTAAAAGTTGGTTGTTATTATATTTTGGAGCAATATTCTTCTAAGTGGGGTAGCACTCTTCTGTCAATTTGCTGTACTGAGGTAACTCAGGGTTGCTGTGATGCTGAACCTTGTGTCACTGGGTGTCAAATACATTTACCCTTGATGGGTAAAGTGTTTGGTGGAGCTCTTAGTTTAAGACAGGTTTGGAAGCAGGAGTGGCATCCACTTCCTAAACAACATGCCTCTGGGAACTCTATGAACTTTGAGAAATGACAATAATTATAGAAATTTTTCAGGTCTTTTGTTCATAGGGTCGCTATGAGTTGTGCTCAACTGGATGGAAATCAAAAACAACAACAATAACAACTATATATATGTTGTTATGTGCCACAGAGTTGCCTGTGACTCATAGCAACCCTATATACAACACAGCCCTAAGCTCTGCTCTATCCTGTGCCAGTCTTGTTGTCTCTGACACACTGACACAGTTACCCCAATTACCTCAGCCACTAAATATATATATATGTATATATAGTTATTAGATGTCTTTTATTAGGTATCTTTGCATTATGTTTCTGTGCCTCAGTATTCATAATCATTAAAGTAAGAAGAATAAACTATGAAATTTCAAAAAGTTCCACTGAGTTTTAACTTTTAATAATCAATGATCTTTGAATTATAAATTGAGTGTTCTATGAGTTTTATAGAAGTCCTATGAGAGTGACTTACTTGTCATTTGTCTTTTAAGAAAAAGCAGGTTAAGTAATTTCATTCTGTATTTCTTAAAACATGCTTATTGAGAGAGGGGATGACCGATCTTACCACTTACACAGTTACTGTTTCTTATAGTGAGGCACTTTAACAACAGCTTGCCTATTTCGTAGTTGATATACCCAGAAATTACCATCATTATATGCTTCATGTATTTCATAATTGATGGACTGCCATAGTTTTGGATGATGTGATGGTACAATATTCTCCTTTCTTTTGATGATTTTAAACTATGAGTGATGCTGAAAAATTGCATTAACTCTTCCATATGGACACATAATTGACTTTGAACTCTAACGCAGAGCAACCTGATTGTAACCATTCCATATTGGACTGAAGCCATCTAGAACAAAGAGTAGGATATCATTTTCATAGTCATGAAATTGTAAAACATGTATATTATTGTTAGATTATAAAAATATTGTGCATAAACCCTTTCAGAAATTTCTAAATCCTCACCCAGGACTCATTTCACTTTATCAAAATGATACAAAAGCACAACAAAATATTCCATAAGTAACTCAATATACCTCATCTGATTTCTATAAATTCTTCACCAAACCAGGCACCGTGACACAGAAATATAACTCCTCTTACTCCTGATTTTTAAAAGATCTGGACACGGACAGTTCCTCCTTTACCTATTACTTATCAGTTTTCAGGAAGTGACTTGACTGATTAGATTAATTCTTTTTTTTTCTATAATTATATTTTATTAA
>NW_006399981.1:3469101-3494658 GCF_000299155.1 Elephantulus edwardii
CTAGTAATTCTTCCACAACTTTTTCAGTGCCTTTACTTGCTTCTTCCTTTTCTGGGATTCCAATGATGCGCATGTTATTTTTCTTGATGTTGTCCAACATTATTCTTAGTTTTTCTTCTTTTTCTTTCTTTTTTCTGTTTTTACACACACAACTCACATTGAATATTTGAAAAAACAAAAACAACAAACCAACAACTCCCAAAACAACAAAACTCAGACATTTTGGCTGGTGGATTCAAACCACTAGAGAGGTGATAACTTTTGCGTAAGCAACACAACTCCCTATAGATTATATGACCTATGAAAATGTGAAGTGTTTGTAGACCACCAAAAAGACTGGATAGGTTGCTAATGATGTTAATAAAGTGAGTGGCTCCATGGGTAGATCCACGCAAATAGGACGTGTAGAATATTATGTGGGGACTGGGAAGTTGGTTCGTCTACCAAAATTTAAATTGAACTGTTCCAGAGGCAGAAAACATATCTTACTACCATGAAGAAGGAAGAAATAGAGAATCTCTGCAGGAACTAGAAACAGAGAACCACAGCATCAGAAAGGTGGGATAGGGTGGCCCAAGAGGCATGATGAGAAAATGGAATATTTTCTGGCCAAAAGGAAAACTTTAAGCACCTGTCTGCTCCAGGACAGGCAGAACGGACCGCTTTTGAGTTTAGATGTGTTGGAGAATTGTAGGGATTGCATATTGTTGGTATATCTAAAGGAACTTTGTAATACTTGCTTAAGCAGGACAGACGCCAAAGCTGAGAGGCTGGGGATCAGAGAAAGCCTGTCTGCTAGCAGGCCTGCAAAGAAGCTGTCTCGACTAAAACTGTATCCTAAGTTTTCCCATATTTAATTGTAGCCTGCAGAAAGTCAAGGACTTTGTTCTTCAATATGGATTGAAGCTGTACATCAAAAAGACAAAGATTCTTACCATGAGGCAAACTGATAGCTCCATGATAGATGAATAAGAGATTGAGCTTGTTAACAATTTCAGCTTACTCAGCTCCACAGTCAACATTCTTGGCACCAGCAGTCAGGAAATCAAAAGATAAATTACACTGCGAAAATCTGCTGCCAGGGGACGCTCCAGAGTACTGAGAAACAACGATGTCAGTCTAGAGACTAAAGTATACCTGATCCAGGCCATGGTCTTTGCAATTACTTGCTATGCCTCAGAAAGCTGAACAAGGACTAAGGATGACAGAAGAAGAATTGATGACTGTGAGTTGCGGTGCTGGAGAAGAGTATTGAAAATACCACGAACCATTAAGAGAACAAACAGGTCTGCCTTGGAGAGGGAGAAATCAAGTTTCTCCTTGGAAGCTAGGATTCTCAAGCTCCATCTCACATACCATGGGCATATGGCATATGGCCAGGAGGGATCAGTCTCTGGAGAAGGACATCGTGCTTGGTAGGGTGGAAAGGAAGACCCCAGATGAGATGGATTAACAGTTACTGGGATAATGGGGGTAGGTGTGTTGGAGTCAGTGAGATTCATTCAGGATAGGATAGGTTTCAGAGCTGTTGTACATAGGTTCGCTATGAGTCACAGACAACCCAATAGCATATAATAACAACTGCAACTTCCCTAATATATATCACCATCGTATTACTTGTGATGTCTGATATTATTGAACTCATCAGAGAAGTAGTGAGAGTAGTAGGGAGGACCTTGGGAATAAGAATATATAGTAGAAAGTGTGGACCATGTAGTGAGACTAACCTCGGGGGATTAGCTAGGTTCTGTAGACACTGTTAATAGGAATTATTTTCCCTTACAAAGTTAGTACAGGTCAAATGTTGCTTTCCTCATGTTCACCATACAATTGTTATAAGAGTAATAAGATAATTGGAGGAGAAAGAAGAGGGGGTGTCAACTGATGATTTACCTAACTTCCATTCATTCTCTTTAATTTTTTTTTATTTTATTCTGATTTATTTACAAAGTTTGAATACATTGTTTTCCATGATTTTTTATCTTAAACATATTTCTTTTCTATTTCTCTAGAAGATGTTAGTATTAATGCTATGATGAATGCTGACTACTTTTGTTTCAGAATTATCAGATAAAACTCTTTTTTTGTTGTTATTGATTTTCCTTCCCAGAAAAGGAAATCCCCTTTTAGTTTTCAAGAATACATTGTTAATTTTCCTTCTTATCTAAAGTGGAGTCCTCCGTGGCACATTTCAGCAGATTACTACAGGCCAAGCTAACTTCAAAATCTTTGAAGTCAATAGAAGAAGAATAGTCCTCTGGCTTTCATGAAGATTTCTACTTTCTTATTTATGGCTTCATTTTTTTCCATGATGAAGCTGTGCTTTTGTATTAAAATAATGATACAACCAATGGAGAATGATCATTATTCCCTTGGGTGTCTAGTTCAAAGCTCAGACTGCATTATATAAAATTTTCAGGAAGGAATGTGTACTAGTCAACTTCTGTTTAGTTATATTGTGTAAAAAGACCATGGTGCACATGGGGAATACCATATCTGATCTTAGCCAACATCACAAGGAGTAATTTTTCCTGTCCACAGTATTCATAACACAAAACCACTTCCATGAGGCCAAACATGTCCCCCATACTCCCATACCTTTATCTACTCACCTCAACATCAGCATTACTGCTTTGAGGGGTCCAACATCCGATAGCTTCCAAACAACACAGAACCATATTATGAAAGTCAAAAGGTTATGATTCATATTGATAACAGAATATAGTTAACACAGGTCCCACAATGTGCACATAGGCACCTCAGCCTTGAGCATTATGATGCTTCTAAGTTTCCAGTTCTGACCAGATTGGCTTTCCCCTCAATTGTTGAACAAAGTTCTCAGCCCTGCCGATATTGGCTTCCCTCTCAGTAGTCCAACAGAGTTCTCAGTCTTGCCAATACTGGCTTCTTACCCAATTGTCCAACAAAATTATCGGTCCTACCAATGTTAGCTACCCCCAACTGACCCAATGTCTCATCTCATCTCACATCAGTTCTCCAGTTTAGCAATGACTGCTACTGCCATCTGTGTTCTACATTTCACTGGGTTGGGGGCGGTCTCTTTTCTCTGGTTGGGTAAAGAATTTTGTATCTGCAGCTAGAGCTCCCCAATGGATTAGCCAGGCTAGACAATCCTCTTATTGGGGACTGGCCAATTTCCTTGTGGAAGGGTAGCTAGCCAATCCCCTTGAGGACAGGACAACACACCTTATCTGCATAGTCCCATCCATCCACATAGAAAAGTGTCTAGAAAATAATGGCTAGAGGAGACATAATGAAAGATAAACTCCATAGACTATAAAATAAATTATTCTCCTAATTCAATGTATTATTTAGTTGAAACTTTATGTTTTGCTTATGTTACATATTATCTGCCTGTCAGTTTGTGGCTATGTTTATCTTTCCCTTCTCTCTAGGACTCAGGTTGATAGAGAAGTCCCCATCTGGGGGTCTATGCCTTGGTCTATATCAGGGCAATAAAAGTGAAGGTGGAACCTGACAATGGCTCTCAAAGTTTTTGCTGAAATTTCACATGGTCTTTCACTCACATGTTATTTACCAAAGCAATTCATACGTCTGAGTTTCATAGGGATATAAAATTCTCTCTGAGAGAAAGAGTGAATATTTTATAATATATTAATAAAAAATAATGCAATATATCAGAAGGAATATGAGACACAAATGCTTATTTTTATGAACTCTGCTGGAGAGCTAAGATGACAGTGTGATTCATTCTTTCTCATTCTAGCTTATGAATGATAAAAAGCTGGGGATTAGTGGGATTTGTGGGAAAAACCTTTTTTTGATCCTCAGGGTACTAAATCTATACCTTCCAAATAAAAGAATGATTGTCTTCTTCAAAATGCTTTCTAGTCTATTTAACAGGTACTTTAATGTTAGTCCCTTTCCTCTGCTCTTATTCCCTCAATGATCTTTAATCTTGTGTTAATTTAAAATAATATTGGACATATGTTTTAATGTTGATTTCTCTTATTAGACTATATGTTCTCTGAAAGTAAGGGCTGCTATGCAGCAAAATAAAAGTTATCAATCACTAGTTTGTTATACTATTTACTGCACAGGATAAGAGAGGAATTTGGTTCCGAGTCTTTATTCCTCAACATATTTTTTTTTCTTTCAAGACGGAGTATAATATTTACAACATTCACTTCTTCAATAAGCCATTTAACAAATATTAAACACCTAATATATTTTAGACACCAGTCCAGGGACAGAATTGTGGCATCCGGTATTCACAGGCCCAGCCTGCATGAACTTAACATTTTTAGTGGAGATGGCCAAAAGCAATTAAACAGTCATGTAAACATACTGTTACAAACTGTTATAAAATAAACATAATGGGGGCCTAAATACTTCATGATTTACTTTTTCCTGTTATAGAGGTTTTCTTAACAAAGTAAGAATTGAGCTGAGCTGTTGTTATGTGCCTTCAAGATGGAATCAGCTCATAACTAACAGGTTTTGAAAGGCAGTAATTCACAGAAGAGGAGACAGCCCATCTTTTTCCAGTGGAAAAGTTGCTAGATTATGTTTCAAAGACTGTTGTTGTTAGATGGCATCAAGTTGAGTATGACTCAGAGAAACCCTATGAGCAACAAATCTGAACCCTGTCATATCCTGTGCCATCCTCATCATCTCTGAAACACGAGCTCATTGCTGGAGTCACTGTGTCAATCTCGTTGAGGGTCTTCCTCTCTTTCACTGACCCGCCACTCTTCAGAGCATGATGTCCCTCCCAAGGAATAGCTTTTTCTAGCAAAATGCTCAAAGTAGGAGAGGTAAGACTTCACCATCTTTGTTACCAAGGGAGCATTCTGGCTGTACTTTTTCTAAGATGTATCTATTCTTTTGTCAGTTCATTAATATTCAGTACTCTTCTCCACCACCACAACTCGAAGCTTCTTCTATCATCTTTATTCCTTGTCCAGCTCTCAGACAAGTGATTAAAAGGCCACTGATGGAATCATGCACACATTAGTCAGTCGTCAGACTTACATAATTGATCTTCAGTATTTTATTTTTTTTTATAATTTAGGTTGTTTATTTATCATTTCAATGAACATCTACAGAGATTTTGGGATTCCATTCATAATTGACAACACACTTGTCCAACACAATAATTCTCATTTTCTAACTCCTGGTACTAAGTGTTGATTGCTGATCCAAGTAAGATTTAAACATTGACAACTCCAATCATTTCTTCATCTATCATGGTATTGCCTACTGGACCAGTAGTAAATATTTTTGTCTTCTTGATGTTGAGATCTATACTCCTTGGACTGCTGCAGCAAGTATTTCAAGTCCTCCTCACTTTGGGCATACACGGTTGTGTCAGCTAAATAACTCGTGATTTACTTTTCTATATACAATAATTTATTCATAGCAAATACCTTTAAAAAACATAGTCTATAACTTTATACATTGACCTCATTTGATGGAGTCACACTGACTATATCTGCATAAAGAATCATCGGAGAAGCTCAATATCAGCAGTCAAAACCAGGCCAGGCACTGACTATGGAAGAGATCATCAATTACTCAAGTATAAGTTCAAATTAAAACTGAAGAAAATTAAAAAAGGCCCATGATGAACAAAGTATGACCTTAAGTTTACCTCATATGAATTTAAAAATAATATTAAACACAGGTTAGAGTTACTGAACAGCAGTGTTTGAAGAGCAGAGCTCCTCTACAGCTCGTAGGATAGCATCAAGGATCTTATTCAAGAAGAAAGCAAAAGAGCATTTCAAAGACAGAGTGGAAAACATCAAAATTAATGTGAGAAGATGTTGCCATTGTTCTTATGTGTCGTCGAGTCACTTGCAACTCATAGCGACCCTATGTACAACAGCCCTAAACCCTGCTCTATCCTGTGCCAATCTTACTGCCTCTGACAAACCCATCCTGATTACCCTAGTCACTGAATTAATCCACCTCATAGAGGGTCTTCCCCTCCTGCACTGTCCCTTCACCCTACCAAGCATCATGTCTCTCTCCAAGGACCAGTCCCTCCTTACAACATGTCTAAAATGTTAGACAGAGCCTCAGAATCCTTGCCTCCAAGGAGCTGCCCAGTTTAACCCTTTCCAGGAAGAATCTGTTTGTTTTCATAGCAGCCCATTGTACCCTCAATACTCTTCTCCAGCACCACAGCTCAAAGGCATCAATTTTCCTTCTATCCTCCTTAGTCATTGTCCAACTCTCTGATGCATAACAAGTGATAGCAAAGACCATGGCCTGTATCAGACGCACCTTAGTCTCCAGAGAGACACCACTGCTCTTCAGTACTTTGGAGAGATCCCCAACAGCAGACTTACCCATGGCAATATGCCTTTTAATTTCCTGGCTACTGGTGCCAAGTGCATTGAATGTGAAGCCAAGCAATCTAAAGCTGTGAACAATCTCAATCTCTTCACTATCCATCCTGACTGCCAATAGGTCCAGTGGTGATAATCTTTGTCTTCTTGATATTGAACCTCCATCCAGTGAATACCATTATCATTCAGATATATGCACCAACAACCAGAGCCAAGGAAGAGAAAATAGAAGATTTTTACCAACTTTTACAGTAGGAGATCGATCAAACATGCAACAAGATGCATTGATAATAATGGACGACTGGTATGCAAAAGTTGGGAACAGAGAAGAAGACGCTGTAGCTGGAAAACATGAAATCAGTGACAGGAATGAAGCTGTAGAGAGAATAATTGAATTTTGCACAATCAATGACATTCATTGCAAAAACGTTTTTTAAGAGACATAAACCCAGGTTATGTACATGGATTTCACCTGATGGTATGCATAGGAATCAGATTGATTACATCTGTGGAAAGAACCACTGGAGAAGCCCAATATCAGCTGTGAAAACTAGGCCAGGAGCTGAGTGTGGAACAGACCACCAACTACTCATATGAAAAGTTCAAGCTGAAGCTGAGGAAAATGAGACCAAATCCACGGGAACCAAAATATGACTTTGAGTCTATCCACCTGATGTCAGAAGATACTAGAAAAATTTCCTTACAGCATTAAGAAGCTAAAACAAAGGATAGAGATGCTAAAGTAAAAGAGCTGACCAGAAGATTTCACACAGCAGCTTGAGAAGACAAAGAAAAATATAACAAAATGTAAAGAGTTAGTATCCAAGAATAAAATGAGAAGAATTCATTTGGCATTTCTCAAGCTGAAAGAAATGAAAAACAAATTCAAGCCTTGAGTTGCAATATTGAGAGATGTTATGGGCAAGATCCTGAATGATCCAGGAAGCGGGGGGTGGTGGGGGGGGGAAGATGGAAGGAATACACAACGTCACTGTACCAAAAAATAATGGATGGACAATGAAAAATTTCAGGAAATACGGTATGAGCAAAACCTCATAGGAATTAAGGGAAAAGTTCAAGCTGCACTGAAGGAATTGGCAAAAAATAAGGTCTCCGACTGAAGGAATGCCAATTGACACACTTCAATGAACAAATACAATCCTTCTCGTGCCTACCAGTCTATATACTACAATGTAAAGAGCAGCTGCCATGCTGACAGACTGGAAGAGATCTGTATTTGCTCTAGAAAAAAAATCTTCAAGAAAGATGATTCAACAGAATGTAGAAATTATTGAACAATCAATATTACACACAAGCAAAATTGCTGAAGATCATCCAACACCACACATTAACAGAACAGTAAATGACAAGGAACTGCTAGAAGTCCGAGGAGGGTCAGAAAAGGCCATGGTACCAGGAACATTATTGCTAATATGAGATGGATCGTGGCTGAAAGCAGAGAATACCAGAAGATTATCTGTGTTTTATTGACTATGCAAAAGCATTTGGTTGTGTGGATCATAACAAACTACAGTGAACATTGAGAAGAATAGGACTCCCAGAACGCTTCATTTTGCTCATACAAATTATAAACCTAAGCCCAGAAGTTGTTGTCTGGACAAAGCAAGAGAATGTTGCATGATTTAAAATCAACAAGATTGTGTGCTGAAGTTAGGAAGACCTATATAAAGAATGAAGAAAAGACATTTGTTATTTTGGGTGTTGTGAGCTGTTGAGCCTACTGCAATTTTTAGTCATCCTATGAACATGGACTCTGAACTATGCTCTATCTTGGAGTCAACCTCACCACCTCCAACACACCTAACCCTGTTGCTGTATTCACTGTGTCAATCTGTCTCACCCAAGGTCTTCCTCTCTTGTGCTGACCTTCTACCCTTCCAAGCATGAATTTCTTCTCCAAAGACTGGACCCTTCTGACAATACACCTAAAGAGAGATAGGGCTTCCAAGGAGCAACCTGGTTTCACCCTGTCTAGGACAGACCTGTTTGTTCTCTTGGCAGTCCATGATATGTTCAATACTCTTCTCCAGCACCACAACTTAAAGACATAGACTATTCTTATGTCATTCTTTTGTTTTTTATGCACACCCATGTTTATTGTAGCATTATTCACAGTAGCAAAGAATTGGAACAACAATACAATAGTAGCAATTAATTAAATCATTGTCATTCAATTCTCAGCCCCATTTCTGTTACTAAGGCCATATTTTCCAACTGCTAGTAGCCCTTTTTCTTTGTTTCTTACTGTTACAGTCCAGTCGTCATTTAGTATTATTGTATCTTGATTACTTGTTAAATCAGTTTCAAAAGCAAAATTTGGTAGAAATTCTCAGTGTCTTCGTTTTTTATTTTAGTGGTTGGTACATGTATTGAATAATGGTTGAATTAACAGATCTTCTTTATATGTGTATGAATGGTAGCCTATCATTCACAGCATTATACTTTTGGATAAATACTATTTAAAAAAATTTAAATTTATTCTTATTATTATTTATACCTACATTCCTTTTTACACAATTATTCTTATACATTGTTTCATTCATGTACATTTAGTTATATACAATAATTTCTGTACATTGTCTTTCATGTGTGTTTCTTTTTTTAAAAAATTCTGATTTACTCACAAAGTTTGAATACATTGATTTTTCACAAAATATCCTTCCCATTTCCTTCACCTCACCCACCCATTAAATTGTACAGCCCTGTGATTAACAGCCTACCTCCCCACGAATCCTCAGCCCTCTATTTCCCTCCTCCCACTCCCCACCTTGCATCCTCTTGCTCATTCTGCAATAATGGTTTTATACAGTATTTGTCCTTATGGGACTGAGTTAGTTCACTCAGCATAATACTTGCCAGTTCCTCCCAAGTTAGGTGGTAATTTAACAAATCAATGGATTAAGAAGTTATGGTACATTCATAAAATGGGAAAATCTTTAAATGCTTTATTTGAGAATGAATCTCACACCATTCCTTTCCAATTTGTCATCTCCAGCATAGTATAGGATGTGAATCTCTGATTCTAAATGGCCTGTATTAATCTATCTCAGATCACTGACACTAGGATTTCAATACTAGCACATTTTATTTCAGTTTTACAACTTCCAATTTGACAAGATTTATACTTTATATATTTCATATTCTAACAACAACAACAACAATTATTTGAATATGTGAGCTGTTTCTCCTCACTTTAAGTATTGCCACATCAACGAATGAAGGTCCTTTATTGGATGAAATCTTTACTCCACTCTCATCATTATAGTAGACTCCACGTTGAGAAGGCAGCTCTTCCCCAGTCTTATTTTAGAATGTCTTCCAACCTTGTGGTCTTACAGCCAACAATGTTCTTCTGTTGTCAATAGTTTTCAAATTTCTGTTATTTCAGCAATGGATAACCAGTCCTGCTTCATAGTCTAAAAAGTAGGTTGGACTGATTCTTCAGAAGTGCATTTTTTTCCAATTTGAGCCAGCGCTACGGTGCAAGTCAGAGCTAATGGTTAGAAATGTCACACTGAACAATCTACTGTATGTACCACAGTAGATATCTGATGTGTGTTTCTTTTCGTATCTTTCCCACCTTCTCACATGACTTTAGAGACTATGTCTTGAAAATGGCCTCATTTGAAGATGAAAAAAATTCTTGATTCCCTAGTCACAGAGGTAGCCAGAAAAGCTGTTCAGCCATAAGCATGTGTATTGAAATTAGGTAAGTGAGAAATACATTTTGAACATTTTGCGAAACTGAGATTTAAGAATTATTTGTTACAACAGTTGATCTACCCTGGTGTTAAAAAAAATTGTATCCCCTACAGAAAGTTACAGCGTAGGGGGTGTATAGAAAAAGCTGTCCTTGAATTCTTTCTAGAACCAAGAAAGCACTGTGTGGCAGATCATAGTTTCTAGGTATCAGTTTTCAATTTGTAAAATATTCTGAGGTCAGTGTACCCACAAATCAAGTCCTTAGTGGAATGAGAGAATGATTGCATAGATATCCCATGATCTTTATCTATATGAGAATAGTTTCAGTTAAGATAAAAGAGAAATATGCTTTAGGGAAGTGGCAATAGTTATGTAGCAAATATTTGTATTTGTTAAATTTCTTGATGTAAAAAAAATTAATCACTAGGATTAATGTCATTATGAATCCTTATGTAGGCAGTAAAAAAGCTCCAGGGAGGGTGTTTCCAAAGTTATAATTTTTCAGACACTGATCAGTAGAACTATCTTCCAAGGTGCCTCTCAGTGGGTTCCAATACTAACCTTATGACTACTAATCAAGTACTTAACCAATTTTACATACTCAAGGCCATTGGTCAGAATTAATTTGGTAGTAACTAAACAAACAAACAAACCAACACCCAAAAACCCAACACAAACAAAAAAACACCACCACCAAAAAAATAACCAACCATAAACCAACCAGATCTGTGTAACCCACATTAACAAGGTAACTGTGAAAATACAGATTGACCACACACTCAGAAAGACATATTTTACTATCCTATAATAGGATAACAAATAGTGAGACTGTGAGACTGCAGCAATGGGCTCGAGTGTGTCAGAGATGGCGAAGTTAGTACAGGATAGGACAGGATTTAGATCTGTTACTTATAAGGTTACTATGAGTTGTACTCTACTTGATGGCTAATCATCATCGTCATCATCATCACCCTATAAGGATACACATTGAACAGGGAAAATCTTCAGTTAGGGACCTCTCCAAATCATCAAGGAGTAATGATGTCAATTTGAGGACTAAGGTGCATTTGATTCAGGCCATGGTCTTCCTAATAACTTGCTATGCATCTGAGAGCTGGACAATGAATAAAGATGACAGGGAACAAAAAGATAATGCCTTTGAGCTATGATGTTGGAAAAGAGCACTGAACATCTCACAGACGGCCAAGAGAACAAAGAGATATGTTTTGGAAAGGGTACAGCTGGAGTGCTCTTTGGAGGCAAGAATATATTGATGCTTCGCTTCACATACTTTGGGGATGTTGCTAGGAAGGGTTATTTCTTGAATAAGGACATGATGCTGGCAAAAGTAGAAGGTTAGCAAATGAGAAGAAGACCTTCAACCAGGTGTACTGACACGGTGACTGCGACAATGGGCTCTAGTGTGTCAGGAAGTGTGAGGATGGTGTAGAATAGAAGAAGGTTCAGATCTTTTATTTATAAGGTTGCTATGAGTTATACTTGACTAGACAGCACCTAACAACAATATCAGGGAAGTGTTTTGAATCACTGCATATTTTCACTAAATTTATACATCAAATTGTTCAAGATTAAAACGAAATTATGGACATTGAAAGTATTCAATGTAGTTGTTAGAAAGTATTCAGTCTGTATGTTGAGCAAGTTGTTTGAGAAGCCAGACACTTTGAAGACAAATGTGATGTCAGGATTGGAGGAAGACTAATCAATAACCTACAAGATTTAGATAGCATTACTTTTCTTGCTGAAAGTGAGGTGGACTTGAAGTGCTTACTGCAGAGGACCACTGAATCCTCTAAGCCTTCAATACGGATTGTATATTAATGTCAAATGTACCAATTGGCACCATCAAGACCTCAGGGAGGGCCTTTGTATTTAAGGGTCGGTTGTCATAATATTTTTGAGAAATATTCTTCTAAGTGATACAGCACTCTTCTGTCAATATACTGTACTGAGGTAACCTAGGGTTGCTGGGATGCTGAACCTTGTGCCATTGGGGTTTCAAATGGGATAACGGTTCCCCATAGTGGGAAGTGGTTGGTGGAGCTCCCAGTTTAAGACAAGTTTAGAAGCAGGAGTGGCATCCACTTTCTAAACAACATGTCTCTGGAAACTGTGAACTTTGAGAAATGATAGGTATTGAAAGGCTTCAGATCTTTTGTCCATAGGTCCTCTATGAGTCTTGATCAACTTGACGGCGATTAGCAACAACAATAATAATGTCAAAAATTCTCACCACTGGATTGATATGCAACATCATGATAGAGAAAAGACTGAAAGTGTCAATGAGTTCATCTTACTTGAACCCATAATTAACATGGTTAGTACCAGCAGTCACAAAATAAGGAGATATATTGCATTGGGAAATTCTGCCATCAAGGATCTCTAATTATTGAGGAGCAGTGATGTCAGTTTGAGAATTAAAATGTGCCTGATTCAGAATCATTGGAGAAGTTCAATATCCATGCTCAAAGAAGGCCATGTCCTGACTGTAGAACACTTCATCAGTTATCCGTGTGCATGTTCAAAGTGAGGCTGAGGCAAATTAAAACAAGTTCATGAGAACCAAATATGATATTGAATCTGTCTCACAGTGTGGATCACAATAAATTATGCCTGGCATTAAGAAGAATAGTAATCCAAGAACGTTTAATTGTGTTCATGCGAAACCCACACTTAGATCAAGAAGCTATTGTGTGAACAGAGCAAGGGAACCTACGTGGTTTCAAATTAAGAGAGATGTACATCAGGGCTGTCTCTTTCTACATTTTTACTTAACCTGTAAGCCAAGCAATTATTCGTGAAGCTAAACTGTATGAAGAAGAATGTTTCATCAGGATCAATGGGAGACTTATCAATAACTTTTGTTGTATACCCTATGGAATAGAGTTCTACAATGTAATGTTACTGGGTGAAAATGAAGAAGACTTGGAGTGTTTTCTGCAGATAAAACACTGCACCCTTCAATATGGATCACATCTCAATGTCAAGAAACAAATTCTCACCACTGGACGTCATGATAGATGGAGAAAAGATTGGAACTGTGAGCGACTTCATCTTATGTAGATCCACAATCAATACATTGTTACCAGCAGTCAGGAGATCAAGAGATGTTTTGTAATGGCAAAATTTGAAACCAAGGACTTCTCCAAATTATTGAGAAGTAATCCTGTTAGTTTGAGGACTAAGTTACACCTATTTCAGGCTATGGTCTTTTTACTCATATTCTGGTAGAGAGTCGCTAAAAAAAAAAAAAACGGAAGACCTTCAATGGGATAGATTGACACCTTGCAACAATGATCTCAAGCATAGCAGTAATTGGCATAGGACTCACACTGTTTCATTCTGCTGAATGTAGGGTTTTTATGAGTTGAAACCAACTTGGCAACATCTGACAACAAGAAAATCAACTATCCATAGTGCTGCTTTCTTTTGTTCATCTTAAAAAAATTCTTATTATATTTAATGTACTCATAAAAATATTTCTAATTTGTATAAACAAATATAGAATTTTTATAATTTTAGAAACATCTTTTATGCAACAACATCTTGATTATTACAGGTGGTACCTGTGCATACTTTAAGACCACACACCATCAAAGGAAGGTACTCAAACATTTGAGACCTTTTCATGAGGTTCCTCCCTATCTTTTTTGCACCCTCTTCAGTTTACAATGTATTAGTTAAGATGATAGACCTTAACCCAACATATATGGTTTACATTGTCTACTCCTTAGAACCATTCCTACTTGAACAGGTTCTGTGCCTTTAACACTGCCTTTTCTCAACCCTACCTAAACCCCATGGACTGCCTCTGAGAAGCCCCTATCTTTAGGGATTTCTCTCCAGACCCTTCCTGCTATGAGCAACTCCAAACCTAGGCTTCCTCCACCTGCTATCTCATTGCTGGACATTGTCTTTCTTTTGGTCCCTTTAGTATGAGGTATAGGTGCTATGACTATCAGCTATGACTAATACCACCTCCACCTCTCAGTGCTGTTTTTAGGGTGGCTCATCCCACTCAATTTTTAGTATAGGTTCCAGAGCCCACATTTGAGTGCACCCATGGTAGAGTGTTCCACTTAGCAAAAGTAAAAGTAAGACCTTTCTACTGCCTGGAAGGCTCTTCCTTGCCATTACCTTCTGGTAAGCTCTGTATACCACCTTGAAACTCAATTCCAATATTTCTACTTCCTTGATATGTCATTATTTCTCCGTTCTCTTCAGGCAGAGCTAAATTTTTCCTTTTCTGTTGCATCTTGGTATTTACTAAAAATTAAATCAAACCAAAATACACTATTTGCCATCAAGTCAATTCTGACCTGGAAACACTTTACATTGTAGAACTCTATTCCATAGGGTATTTAATGGTTGATTTTTTTAAAAAATAAAGAGATTGTCAGGACTTTCTTTCAAACCATGGTTGTTGTATGCCATTGAATAAGAAATGATTCACAGCTGACCTTCCGGTGAGTTTCCAATGGCAGTAAATCACATTGGAGGACATTGCCCATCCTTCTGCAGAGCAACTGGTGGATTTGAACCATGTACCTTTGGAACTGGCAGTGCACCATCTTAACCACTATGCCATCTGAGTTAGTGGCCAAACTTATAATCATTTGTACCACCCTGTGACTCTTAGTATTTACTAGTGTTATAATTGATAGTTTAATATTTATCTCTTCCCTGGTTTAAAGCCACAGTAAGTTAGGGATTATGTTTTGATTATCTTTGTCTTCCCAGTGCTGAACACATTGCCTTAATAAATAGCATTTAAATGATTTGTGTTCATATATAAGCAAGTTGGAAGTTTACAAATTTATTTACAAATGTGGAATATTTTCATATGTTATTTAGTTCCGATTTGCAACAACCCTGCAGGACAAAGTGAAACTTCCCAAGTGTCTTCTTGGGTGATATCTTTATAGACAGCGAGAGCCAGCTTTTTCTTCTAGCAGTGCTACTTGCGGGTTTGAACCAAAGGCCTTTCAGTTAACAGCCAAATTCTTAACCATTATGCTATCAAAGATCCTTTTACTTTAAAAAAAGAGTTTTGACATTTAGTTCTTGGATATAATAGAAGAACAGAGGAAGAAATGTTCCTGTGGTAAAGTAATGTGGTAAATGAACAGCCACTGGAGTTTTCCTCCTCTTCCCACTAACTCCACCACCATGTCCAGCCCTACCACAGGACATTCATGGACTAGTAAAAGCTTTGATTTAGAACCCTGAGCAAGAGCCAACCTGGAACCTGGATTAAATGTCACATTCACACCCAATTCTGTGTGCAACTAAGTCCTGTGAAGAATTTTGTTAGGGCTAAATGCTAAGAAAAATGCTGGCTATTTACACAGTACATTTTTCCCTACTTTAAGCTAAAGAGGAAAACATGTAAAAAGGGGAGGGGGGAAGCCAAAATTAAGTAAGCCAGCTGGTTTAACTTCTCTTTTTACATATTTTCCATTGTAATGCTTTCTTAGTCATTCTTGACCACTTGACTGCTTTTCATTTGGCTCAACAATTTCAGCCCTTCTTCTCTGTTTTTTTTTTTTTTTTAAGGTGACAGATTAAATTGTGATTTTAATGAAAGTTTACAGGAAAACAAAGTTCAAAAATATAGAATTAACGGTTAAATGGTGTGATTTGATCCTCTCTCCCTCTCTCTCCCTCTCTTTCTCCCTCTTTCTCTCTCTCTGAAAGAGAGAGAAAAATAGAGAAATATACTCATATTACTATCCAACTGGGTTTGGTTAAAAGCAAGTTTTGATAACATCAGTCAGAAACAGGATCCCTGCTCTTTTTTTGAACAACAAAGCCCATCATTCTTTAGGTGCAAAAAATATTAGATGTGTGTGCCCCCACCCCTCCCACCTCAGCGCCCCTAGCGTTGCTCTTCTTTCTCTGCCTGAGAAGCAGAAGGAACAGCTGCTGAGTGACAACGGTTTCTTAACAAGCCAGTCAATAGACTGTAGAACTTGTGCACTTCTGCTGCGTCTTCAGAAGGAGTGTTTAGATTCTGAGCTGAGAGACAGAAGAGAAAGAGGCTCTTTTTTTTCTCTTTCTTTGTTTTTAAAAATACTACAGAAATGTTCAGTGGGGGAACTTTGTTTAGCAATTTCGTTCCAGTCTTAAATAAAGGTTCAGGAATATCTGTGTCTTCCTGTGTGTGCATGTGCAAGTACATACACACACTTATTAAAATGCATGTATGTACATGTTCACGTCTATGTGCACATTAATGTGTGTATTTGACAATTCCATGTTAGCAGATGTTGCTCAATGAAAAAATAAAAGTAAAAAAAAAATTACAGTCATTGAAGTGTTATCAGAACCAACTGGAATACCTACAGCAGGTTTGCAGAGGCTGTAAATCGCATGTCCATCTTTCTGCCACTGAGCAGCTGATAGATTTGAACTGCTTGCCTTTGTGTTGACAGTTCAATGCCTTACCTTTTAGGCTATCAGAACAGCTACTTTTTTGTGGAGTTTGGGAGATTTGTTCATCAGAAGAGAGTCTCACTAGTGTAGTTCAAGGGGGGGGTCATACACTGAGACAAGCTGGCCAATGAGGGGGAATTTCCCAGCATTTCTGCATAGGTTAAAAAAAAAAAAAAGAAAGAAAATACAAACTTAGAGAATCAGGTAGCTTTGCAGACTTTCTATTCAATCCTTACACAGGGGTCTCCCTTCTTTTTTCCAAAACTCCTCTCATCAGATTACTAGTTTGAATCCCTGGCATCAGGGCTGCAAATGACATCCTAGAAAGTCCAGACACTCCAACACATCATCACACCAGCTTCCAGAGCCTTGGCCTGATGAGGTGGACCCTGTCTTCCTGACCGAGTCAGCTAGGGCGGAGTAAACCAAAGCTTTGAGCTTGCTAGCCAGGCTGTCTGTGCATATGGAGCTCAAAGGCCCTTGTCTCTCCTCCCCCCCCCCCCCCCCACCCCTCGCTCTTCCGCACTAACAAAGGCCTTCTAATTCTGATTCCCTTCCTTACACAAAACCAAAGTGTAAAAGCAGCCCAGGGGACTGGAAAGAAACTGAATGCCTATGGAGCCCCTGGCACATTAATGTCCCCCCCAAAGCACTGGCTGGTACCTCACCCTGAAACCCAATCCCCACGTCTCCTTGGAGCAGGGAATGGGGAAGCAGCATTTAATTTTGCAACAGCACCATGAAGTGTATTTTAACAAATAAACACAATTTTGGCAGAAGTGCGGCTATTTGTAGCCAGCAAATGCTTTATGTACTCGCTGACAAGTCTCTCTCCTACCCCCTCCACCACTCCAACTACCCCCTCCTGAGTGAAAACCAAGTGAAGGAAAACGTGAGCTCCCATAAATGAAATGCATTGAATCCAAAACCAAGACCGGTGCCTCCACTTTATCACCATCACCTCCTCTTCTAACTTGTTTTTGTTGTTGTGTGCCGTGGAGTCCAGCCCCTGTCTAATCAACCCTGGGTCATTTCAGAGGTGTTTTAGCCCCGAATCTTGCTTCTGGTCTCAGAGCCTATACTGTTTAATCACCATTTTCTCAAATCTTGCTTGACCATTTTGCAAAGCAAACGGAGACCAGGACTTCTGGGAAGTCTGAGTGCCAGATCCTCAAAGGCAGGTTAAGTAAAGAGTTGTGCTTGGAAGGGCTGCATGGTTTTCTTTGAATATCTCAGTGTCAGTGTCCGCTGATTCTCTGGGGCGAAAGATAAACAAGGTCCAGGAAAGCAGCCAGCTACTCCTAGTTCCCCGGCCAGCCCTGAGCTGGGAATTCACAGCTGCTGTGCTGTGGCTTGGGGGAGATTTATTGGGAAAGAGTAAGTTTTAGTTAATTCCAAAGCTCGAGGAGACATATGTGACTCTCACCCAAGGGTTCAGTATGAGTTCTAGGGGGAGATAACTGTGAAGGAGAAGTGAGAAGCTGGCGCTGAAAGCAGGAAACAGAACCATAGAAGAGAGAGAAACTTCACATGGGATTCAGGCTGTGAATAGGGAAAATCCCAGAGAAAGAATCCCTTCTGGTTTTCTGAATACTGCTCCCCACTCCCTGTGGCTCAAGGCCTCTCATAATTAAGGTTTGGTTTGGAGAGTTGCCCAGTGTGATCACACTTCATTTCAAGTAGCAAAGTCCATTTCGAACCATATTTTCACACAAACGAGGTAGATCTGAGTTATAGCTGTATCGAAGCTGGTGGCTATATCAAAGTTGGTGGTTTAGAATGGCTTTCCCAGCTAATATGAATATTTTCTTTTTTTCTAACAAAAGAAAGTGTGTTTAATAGTTTAGAGACCACCCTTTGCTGACCCTGGACCCACTCAGGGATCCTGTCAAATGCAGCTCTTTGAATGGGTTAGTCAGAAAAGATTAATGCCTCCAAACGTTGCCTCTTCAGTCTAGATTCTGTCAAAATGTCTTCCTTATTTTTCACCTAATACCTTGGCTTCCAAGCCTAATAGGGTTTCTTCTGTCTCCTTGGCATTTGACCAATTATTTTCTGTGTTTATAGTCTTGTTCTTTCTGAATCTGGATAGTTTTTCAAGGTTTTATTCCTGGTTGTATCATAAGAATATTTTTGCACCATGCAATATGGATCACCCAAGACTTCAAGATAATGGAACAGTTGCAGGTTTCATGTCAAGACTGGGATACGGCAACTTTCAGAGAAAAAAGAGACCATCATCTTCTCACATGCCTCTTTAGTGGGTTTGCTACTCAACTTTTCAATCATCATTACTTGGATTTTTGCCTCAGTGAAAACACAGAGAAAGAATGGCTATGTGATGATACAAACAAGGCACAACTGTAAGGCAAGGAAGTAAAACACTGCCAAGCTGTGGTAGTGTAGTCCACGAGGAGTTACTAATTCACTTCAAGGCCACTATACTTTGGTGGTTTGAATACACCAGTAGCTCCATGAGAGAAATATGAATAATCTTCTTTCCAATGATTTACAACCTTGAAATCCAATGAAGGGTCAACGATGAGTCAATTCTGACTTAATGGCAATGAGTTGAAAGTTAGACCAGGAGATTAAGAACTGTGTGGACTCTGCCTTGTATGATATGGATTTCTAGACCCCAAAGTGTGAGATAATAAATTTCGATACTGAAGACTTTTGGTTTTAAAATACGTCTCATAAAATACACCTCACTGTTTACAATCTGCACTTACAAAGAGGTGATACTGGTTTGGTTTCGTCCCCTGCCATGGACTATCTCTGAAACTTTGCGTACGATATCTTGCTTTTGGTATCTCAGATTCTTTGTCTATAAAGTGCTTTTGAACTGAGGAATAAAGCATAGCAATATAAAATGTTTGGAACATAGTACTTGCCCAATAAAAAGTTATCATTGAATAACAAATTATGGTTTTTTAGTTAAGCTGTGGAGGATCCTCTTAAAGCTACACATTCAAGTATGAGCCACCTTTTAAGCACTAACTCCTTACTTTCTGCTCTATGCATTTGTTGTTGTTATGTGCCCTTGAGTCAACTATGACTTATAGTGATACTGTGCACAATAGCTCTGAACTCTGCCCCACTGTATTGTTGTTGTTTACAGTTGAGTCAGAACCAATCTGTAGGTGATGCTCCTGCAGGTTTTAGGAGGCAGTTAATCGCATGAGAGACTACTGTCCATCCTTCTCCTGTGGAGCAGTTGGTGGCCTTGAACTGTATGCCTTTGTGCTTGAAGCACAGTCTCTTGCTACTAGGCCACCAGAGCTCCCTGTCCTGAACCACTCTCTGAACCTTGCCCTATACTAACACAGACTCTGCTACATCTACCCTCCATGAACCTAGTTACAGTGGCAATAATCCATCTCATCTGTGATCTTCCTCTCCTGAGCTGTCCTTCCACTTTTCCAAGCATGATGTCCTTCTACACGGATTGGTCCTTTCTATCCACATACCCAAAGTTTGTGAGATGGAGCATAAAAATCCTTGCGTCCAGGGAGCAGCTTCGTTTTACCTTCTCCAGAGCAGATCTATTCATTCTCTTGACAGTCCATGGTATGTTCAAAACTCTTCTCCAGCACCACAACTCAAAGGCATCAATTCTCCTGTCATCTTTGGTTATTGTCTCGATCTCTGATGCATAGCAAGTAATTGTGAAAAGCATGGCCTAAATCAGGTACACTTTAATACTGACATTCTTGCTCTTCCATGCTGTGGAGAGGTCCTCAACAGCAGATTTTCCTAATGCAATTTGTCTTTTGATTTCCTGTCTTTTGGTCCCAAGTGTGTTGATTGTGAGCAAGATGAAATTGTTAACAGTCTCAATCTCTTCTCCATCTAGGCATTTAGTGCTTCTTAAAACAGACTTGTTAACCACTCTTTGAATAGTGTTAAGTTCAATCCAACTTTTTACCCATATATGTTCCTACTCTCTATAAAGTTCTTCCTTCTTTGCTTACTTACAGATTTCCTACTTTGAGAGCCAGCTTAAAAGTCCCCTTAACTGAAGCCTTTCACTATTTCAGCCATTGAATGAATCCATTCCACCCTTTGACTCCCAGATAAGGAAGGCTTTATTAAAAATTTTGGCTGTGTTTTAAACCTTATCCAAACTGCACTGGGAGTAGAAGATCCAGTTCCAAGCTCACTCATGTAACATCGGCAGGTAGAGGCCCCTAACCATGCTTGTCTGTGGGGCTACCTTACAACATGAGCTTGGTTTTATCCAGTGTCACTGATTCAAAAGAGAGCACAACTACACTCAAGATAGAAGCAGTATTTTTTTATAACTTCATTTTAGAAATGATATCTTGTCATTTCCTGCTGCATTCTGTTTGTTAGAAGTAGATCAATAAGTCTAGCCCATACTCAAGTGTCTTATATTACTCAAGGGCTTGTATTCCAGGAGATATGAATTCTTAGGGTCAGTTTTAAGGTGGCTGCTATTGTTGTTATGTGCCATCAAGTAATGTGTGACTCATAGGAACCCTATGTACACTAGCTCTGAACCCTGCCCTATCCTGAGCCAATCTCATTGTCTCTGATGTACCTAATCCCATTTCTTCCATCTCATCCTGGGTCTTCCTCTCCTGTGCTGTTCCTTCACCCTTCCAAGCATGATGTCTTTCTTCAAGGACTGGTCCCACCTGGCCATATGCCCAAAGTATGTCAGATGGAGTCTCACGATCCTTGCCTCCAGGGAATATCCTAGCTTCACCGTCTCCAGGACAGATCTATTTGTTCTCCTGGCAATCCACTGTATGTTCAACACTCTTCTGCAGCACTACAACTCAAAGGCATCTATCCTTCTTCTATCATCCTTAGTTATTGTCCAGCTCTTGGATGCATAGCAGGTACCTGCAAAAACCATGGCCTAGATCAAGTGCACGTTAGTCTCCAGATTGATCATTGCTCTTCAGTACTCTAGAGAGATCCCTAACAACAGATTTCCCAAAGTAATTCATCTTTTGATTTTCTGGCTGCTGGTTTCAAGAGTGTTGATTGTTGGAACCATGCAAGCTGAAGTGTTAAACAGTCTTAATTTCTTCTCTA
Organism: Elephantulus edwardii; assembly: GCF_000299155.1. Lineage (NCBI taxonomy): Eukaryota > Metazoa > Chordata > Mammalia > Macroscelidea > Macroscelididae > Elephantulus > Elephantulus edwardii. Next base: position 3,490,686 of record NW_006399981.1, read on the forward strand.
CCCATCATGAACTGATACTGAGCTTCAATCTGTATTGAAGACTATGGTCCTTGACCTTATGCTGCAAACACCTTATTTCCTCGTCAATCTCAGCAAGCAAAGTTGTGTCATCTGCATAATGCGTGTTGTTGATGAATCTTTCTCCAATTCTGGTGCCACATTCCTCCTCATAGAGCCCAGACTCCTAGATGATCTGTTCTCCATATGGATAGAACAGTAGCCATGATCTTTAACTACTATACCATTAGGGCTTTTGGGGAACCACATAGCTAGTATGGAATCAAATGAATGAGTTTTACATCCTTGCCTTTTTCATGAACTCTCCTCTCTTGTCTCAACACCAATTTTGCTAATTATTGACTTGCCTAGTTGATATTTTCCCAGGTACCTTAAAAAAGAATTTAAAAAAATATTACTAGAAAGAAAAAGTCTTTGGAGTTTCAATATAAAATATCTTACTAAAAGTGTCAGGTAACCTGATGACATTTTGGACCAACCAAAACATTCTCTGTAGCCAGGAGAATGAGATTTTCTTATTTGCCTTATGTTCACTCTTATGGTCTCATGTGGCCAAAAATAGTAAAATTTACCAAATGAGTGGGAAGCAGTCCTTGGGAAAAGTTATGTAGATATGTAGACACTGATAAATGTCTTTCCACAAAGTACTAATGGGTACAGAATTTAAAGTTTCTAAGGTTTTAACTTCATCTCAACATATTCTTTGGATTTGTATAAGATTATGTAGTAGATGTTTTAGTACTAATAATGACTTTCATTATATAATTGATTGATTCAATTCTTGTTAAGAACTTAATAGATACAAAGCCTTGAGTGAAAGGCATTTGAGTACTAGTTTATGCTGAGTATGGCAGGCACTTAGTAATTACAATTCAATCAGAGAAGATTTTCCTCTGGGCAGAAAACTTTATCCTGCTTGGTTTCACCTTAGCACAAAGATTGAGTTTAATTAGTGCCACCACCTGACTCCTTGAAGGGTTTTTGCTGGTGATTTTGAGATACTGCTATTGGGAAAAGAACCAAAACTAAGATTTCCATCAGTGTAGGAGTGAAAATAAAATCATGTAAGGTTTCCTGGCTCTTTTTCAATAAAGAGAGCTGGGCAAAATCTAATTTCAAGCCAATTTTCCCCCTAAATGGTGATGACACACTGCACGTGTTTATAATTGTTTAGAACAATGCCGCCTATATTCCAATGCAGTGAACCTTATAAGGCAGGTGTGCTGGGAGGTGGGTAAATTGGAAGTATGGATCTAGGGTTGGCAGCAAGCCCTTCCTTCCTCAGTAGCATTCTAGCTATAAGCATTGAACTAGAAAAACAAAGAGTTCACACGTTTCTTTCCAATGATACATAAAGTGATTCTCAGAGTTTCCCCTCGACCAACATGATCAGAATCCCTTGTCACTTTTTAGAAATGCACATCCTTGGGGGAAAAGCCCTGGTTTGCTGATTCAGAAACCCTAACCTTGATATCCAAGTAAGTTCAAAAGTCACGGTAAAGCCAACTAAAATCTGAGAACCACTGATCTAGGCTCCACAAAAAACATTTTCCCGATGATGAATAAAATTGAAACTCAGCCGCCTTTTTTTTTCTTCTTATTGTTTTTATTGTATATTGGTCTGCATACAAAAGTTGTATACATTATCTTTTGTATGTATACAAAGTTCTCGCAATCCTCTGTTCACATTGTTTTATAAGATTAATCACCTTTGATCCGTGCCCATCATTACCCTACATTTTCAGAACCCTACTATCTCTTTCCCAATTTCTTCAACCCCTCACTCTCATCACATAATTCTATGATTTACACACACACACACACACACACACACACACACACACACACACACTCTCAGCCCCTCTCCTCCTTCACTTCCCTCCACCTTTGGACTTTTGTATACTGCTTACTAGTCAGCGTTTTTTTTTTAATTCAATATTTTTTTATGATTTCTCTAAGGATTATAGTAATGATAGGTCATTGTCTTTGTTCTATTAAGGACTCTTTTCTGATTTGAGAAATAAAATAAAACATCTGACTATGCAGCTTGGTTTACATTGTTGCGTAACTTAGTCACTTGTAAGGATAAAAGTACAGTCTTCAAATAAACTTTTTCTGGTACTGGTTGAGTTGAGAAGGAGGTAAATAGAGAGGACTATTCAACCCTTCAGCATTCTTCCATTCCCTTCTCAAAGTACCTGCCTTTGACTCCGAAAAACAGATAACCATAGAGTCATAATAACTGCAGCTACAACCAGACTGGATGTGGAATCTGATGCTGTGGTTGTTATTTGCACATATTAATTAAAAAAGAAAGTTCTACCTTTTTCTAAATAAATGAGAATGTGGCCTTTATAATCTCAGATACTTAAGTGATAATTTAAACCTTTAGCGGTATTATTTCAACATTACAATTGTCTTGTTTTGGTTGTCTGGTGCTGCTGTAACGATGCTATCACAAGTGGATGACTTTAACAGATAGAAATTTATCCTTTTACAATTTAGGAGGCTAGAAGTTCAAATTCAGAGTACCAGGGAAGGCCCTAGCTTTGTCAGATCTGCAGCAACTCCTTAATTCTTTGGCATCTGTAGGACCAGCATTCCCGGGAAATCTCAATGTGTTTTGGCCTTTCTCATTGTCAAGAAGATTCCACAAGTAAATTCATCCAAAAGTATGCACTCCATTCCTGGCAATTCTCTCATGGTGGTACTGACGTCCCTCATCTCAGCTGGTTTTCCTCTGCTTTTATCACTAGTAAAATAAAAGGCGTTACAGGCCACAACCCTGCAAAACTCCTTTCTCATCATCAGGAATGTGATGCGATTACCAGGTATTCCAGTTCACCCTTAATATTTTTATAACTGTAATTTATCAGATAGGGGCCTCCAGTGGCCTAGTGGCAAGAAGCTGCAATCCCGAAGGCATGTGGTTTGAGGCCACCAGCTTGCTCTGTGGGAGAAGGACGGACAGCATCCTTCTGTGCAATTAACTGCATCTAGAGGGTCAGCTATGGGTAGGTTCTGACTCTACGTACACAACAACAACAATTTATCAGATAATAGGGAATCATTACATAGTCTCCACGTTAAATCATTACATACCTATAGTTTGAGGAAAACACATAATTTAATCCATGACAACTTATATATAAGATGGTCATGTAGGAAGAAGAAATGTAGTTAATGAAGTCAAGGCTATCATCTCAGATCAAGGGCGTTGTTACATACATTGCAGATGATTGAGAGGGCATTATTTCAGGAATCCTGGTACACACCCCAAAACCTCTGCTTGAATTCATTTTGCACTATCATTTTAGTATCTTTCCACTTTCACAAAACTCTTGCTGTTTCTAGCAGAGCTTCTAACTGATGATACTCTCACGCTTACTTATTTTATGGCCAAGAATAGAAAACTAGTGTTCTCTAGTGGCAAGGATCACTTCAAAGACAGTATAACCAAATGTAGGCAATTTCTGATGAATTCAGACTGTTTTAGGAAACTTGTAAGAGGACATTATGCTCATAAATAAAGTTGTTGTTGTTGTTGTTGTTGTTAGGTGACATCAAGTCCATGAAGACTCGTAGCAACCCTATGAATAACAATCTGAAACCTTGTCCTGATCTGTGCCATCCCCATCATCTTGGATACATTCCAGGCCATTGGCACTGTCACTGTGTCAATCCATCTTGTGGATAATCTTCTTCTCCTTCTCTGACCCTCAACCTTTGGAAACATGATGTCTTTTTCCAAGGACAGGATCCTCCTGACAATATGTCCACAGTATGGAGATTAAGTTTCACAACCCTCGTTATTAAGGAGCACTCGAAATGCACTTATTTAAAATATGTTTTTGTTTGTGCTTTTGGAAGTCTATAGAACATTTGGTACTCTTGCCTAATACCATAATCTAACCAAAATGGATGTCAGAAGAAACTCTGAAGATTGCACTGGAGC
>NW_006399981.1:3496528-3497851 GCF_000299155.1 Elephantulus edwardii
CATCTTTGGTCATTGTTCAACGTTCAGATCAATCACAAATAATTGAAAAGCCCATGGCTTGGATCAGCTTACTCTTAGTCTTTAAACTGGCCTCCTTGCTCTTTAGTGTTCTGAAGAGGTCATTGACAGCAGATTTTCCCATGGAACATGCTTTTCCATTTCTTGAGTTTTTGACTATGAATCCTAAGTAAGATGCAATCACTGACAAATTCAATTTTTCTCCATCTTTCATGATGTTTACCTATTGCTTCAGAAGTGAAGACATTTGTTGATGTTGAGATGTAACAGCTTTTATTTTCTGCAGCAAGTGTTGCAAGTCCTCTTCACTTGTAGCAAGGAAGGTTGTGTCATCTGCATAACAGAGGTTGTTGATGAGTCTTCCTCCAATCCTGATGCCACACTTTTCTACAGATAATTCTACTTCTCAAATTATTTTCTCAGCATACAGATTTCCAACTTCTGCATTTCAATCACCTTGATTTAGAACCATTCAGTGTTCTTTTTGTCTGTTTAGACAACAGCTTATTGGTCGAGGTTTCATATGAGCACTATTAAATGTTCTGGTATTCCCATTCTTATCAAAGTTAACCATAATTTGTTATGATATACAAAATCAAACACAAACAGATACATTTCTATTATCTTTTTATTTTATATTTTTTATTTCTTTTTATTTTATCTCTTTATCTTTTCTTTTTTATCTATTTCTTTTCTATGTGTTTCTATTATTCATTCCTTTAAGATCCACCTGACATCAACAATGATATTCTTTGTGCCACAACTTCTGGATCCAGCTTGAATTTCTAGCAATTACCTTTTGGTGTATTATTTGAGTCATTTTTCAGTAATATTCATGAAGATTTCATTTGCATATGATAGTAATGATATTAATATTTTCCTTATTGTATTGGACCACCTTATATCTGAATAGAAGTAAATATGGATTTCTCCTAGTCAATTGTTCAGGTAGTGATCTCCCAAACTTCTTGACATTGACTGGTGAGGATGTCCAGGGCTGCATCTGTTTGTTGAAACATGTCACTTAGTATTTTATCAATTTCTGAAACTTATCTATTTTGCATATCAATGCCTTTAGCCCAGCAAGTTCTCCTTTCATTATCATTCATTCCTGATCACATGCGTCTGTGATGACGAACAGCTGTGCCATAGATGTGTTAGCCCCATAATTGACTACCCATCTTGGGCAGTGTTTGGAGGAGCTCCCAGATTGATTCAGGTCTGGAAGCAGGAGTGGCATCCACCTCCTAAACCACATGCCTCTGGAAACTATATGTATGGATGGACTTTGTATTTAAAAGTTGG
>NW_006399981.1:3498081-3521727 GCF_000299155.1 Elephantulus edwardii
ACATGCCTCTGGAAACTCTAAGAACCTGGTGAAACAACGATAGTTATAGAAAAGCTTCAGACACTTTGTTCATAGGATTGCTAAGAGTCGTGCTCAATTCAATGGCAACCGAAACCAACAACTTCCTGAAATGATTTAGTGTTGACCAACTCTTTTTGGTCTACTGACTCTGATACTTCCACCTTTTTTTTAATGCTTCCTGCATTATTCAAGATTTTGCTCAGAGTATTCTTCAGTATTTTACCTTGAGGCTTGAATTTGTTTTTCAGTTCTTTCAGCTTGAGAAAGGCTGAGAGAATTCTTCCCTTTTCATTTTTTAACTCTAGCTCTTTAGACATTTTTCTTTGTTTTCTTTCAAAGTTGCTCTTTCAAATCATCTGTTCATCTCTTTGAATTTAGTGTTTCTCCCTTTATTTTGGCCTATCAATCTGCTAGTGCAATTTTCAGAGTCTCTTCTGCATTTCTTAAATATCTCTCTCAAAAAATTCTCAGTAGAACCAACTACTATTATTGTTGATGGTTTCAATTGCTTTTCTGGTTTCTATTTATTTCTGTCCTTATTGTTATAATTTCATTCTTTTAGAGTTGATGAGTTTTCTTGCTGTTCTTTTTAATTTGCTGGAGATGTTGAGTGAAATATCTTAGTCACAAAAGGACAAATACTACATAGCACCACTGTTATAGAGCAGGTTTAACGTGGGGAGTTGGGAGGAGAATAGGCCAACAGTGGATAGATAATGATCATTGCATCAGAGCAGATGATGGAAAGAACTGTTGGATGAATGAAAATCTAACTTCTCTGTAAACATTTGTTAAAATCACAATTAAAATAAAATTTTATTTAAAAAAGAAACTTCTCAGTAGCATAAGTTGTTAAGTGCACTATAAGTAGTTGAAGAGTTAATAGTTTGGATCCACCCAGAGCCTCGTCAGCACAGTCTAAGTGATGTGCTTCTAAAAGGTCACAGTTTTGAAAACGGTGGAGCAATCCTGTACACACAGGAACACCATAAGCTGGAAAGGACTTGATATGATGGCTGACAAAACATCAAAGTCCAAAGATGGATGTGAAAGTGATGCTTATTTATGGTCATCTAAAGCAACTTTCTCATTTTGCAGATAAAGAAACTGAGCTGTGAAATAATACAACTTTGCAGTTACTAATTGGATATCTCAATTTTTGCATCCAAAATATAAAAGTAATATCTTGAAAAGTTTTGCCTAAAACCATGTTTCACTGTAAAATACCAGCTCATTTTAAATGTTATTTGTACCCATTATCCAAACATTTACTCTCTACATTTACATACATTTACAAACATTTACATAATGGTCAACAGCTTTTTCTAAAGAGTAGTGTAAGCTTGTGTCTCTAGAGTCAAACTTTAGAGGACCAAGTACCACAAAAGATTACACAAAAGACATGGTTATTGTTAGGTGGTGTTTAGTTGAGTACAATGGATAGGAACCCTGTGAACAACAGATCTGAACCCTGTTGTTCCTGTGCCATCCTCATCATCTCTGACACACTTGTTCCCATTGCTGCAATTCCACTGTCAATCCATCTCACTGTAGAGCTTCTCTTACATTGATCCTCTTCATTTCTAAGCACGAAGAAACCACATAGAGAGATTAAAGAAAAAGTTGGAAGATGCCAAGATTTACACTGCTTTGTCTGGCCAGCTGCCAGGAAGAGATCCACATTTATTCCCATTACAAAAAAATGTTGATCTAACAGAGTGTGAAAATTAGCAAGCAATATCACTAATATCACACACACACACACACACACACACACACACACACAATCATGCTGAAGATTATAAAAAAAATTACTTGAACAATACCTTGGTAAAGAACTACCAAAAATATAAGCTGGATTTAGAAGAGTTTGTAGCACTAACATTATTGCCAATGTCAGATGGATCTTGGGCAAAGAGTACCAGAGGAATGTCTATGTGTGTTTAATTGACTATGCAAAGACATTTGACTGTGTCTATCACAACAAATTGTGGCTAACCTTCAGAAAAATGGGAATCCCAAGACTCTTTCTTATTCTCATACAAAACCTACACTTGGATCAGGAAGCAGTCTCAGAACAGAGCAAAGAAACACTTCATGGTTCAAAATCAGGACAGGAATGCATCATAAATGTGTCCTGTCTCCAATACCTTTTCAATTTATATGCAGAACAGATCATTTGGGATGCTGGGATTTATAAGGAGTAATGTAGCATCAGGAGTGGAGGAAGACTCATTAACAACCTACGTTATGCAGATGACACAACTTTGCTTGCTGATACTGAGAAGGATCTGAAGTGCTTACTATAGAGGTCAAGGACTGTGGTCTTCAATATGGATTGAAGCTCAATTTCAAGAAGACAGAAACTCTTATCACTAGGTAAATTGGCAGAACCATGACAGATGGAGAAGAGATTGAGGTTTTTAACAATTACAACTTGCTTGGCTACACAATCAAAACTCTTGGCACCAGTAGTCAGGAAATCAAAAAATGAATTGCATTGGGAAAATCTGCTATAAGGAACCTCTTCAGAGTACTGAAAAACAACAGTGTCAGTCTAATGTCACTAAGGTGTGCTTGATCTAGGCCATGGTCTTTGCAATAACTTGCTATGCATCAAAGAAAGAGCTGGACAATGACTAAGGATGACTGAAAAATACTTGATGCCTTTGAATTGTGGTACTGGAGAAGAATCTTAAACATACCATGGACAAGAAAACAAATAGGTCTGTCTTGGAGAGGGTGAAACCAAGTTTCTCCTGGGAGGTTAGGATTTTGAAGCTCCATCTCACATACTTGGGGCATGTGGCCAGGAGGGACCTGTCCTTGGAGGAGGACATCATGCTTGGAAGGTTGAAGGGACAGCACAATAGGGGTAGTTGTGTCACTGTCAGTGAAACTGGCTCAGGACAGTGCAGGCTTCAGAGATGTTGTACATATAGGGTCACTGTAAATCACAGGTGATTCGATGGCACATTACAGCAACAACAACATGTTGGGAACACTGTGAGGGCAGAGAAAGAAAGGAGGACCCTCAGCAAGATGGATGGACACAGTGACACATGTTTGGGAGAGTGGAGAGACAACCAGGAGAAGGCCCTCGATGAGATGGATCGATTTCAGTGATTGAGGTAATAGGAGTAGATGTGGCAGAGATAGTGAGGTTGGCACAGTATAGAGCAGGGTTTAGGGCTCTTGTACATAGGGTCGCTATAAGTTGCAGGTAACTCAACAGCATATAACAACAACAACAATTAAAGAGGCGTGGAGAAATCCAGGATGTAGAATGAAAAACTTCCTGTTGATTTCAACAGAGATTTAACATTTATCATTTCAGTAATTTGATAATTTGGAGTCTGAAGTAAGCTTTCACTTTCTGAGATGATCCTTTGAGTGAAGAAGGAAAATTCATCTTTGTCAATAAATTTGTCCTGTAATGTCATGTTTTGATTTCTAGGGACATAAAAATGTCATTCTACTTTCTTCATTCCTCTTGTTGTTGCTGAGTACTGAAGAGTCGAAACTGACTCATAGCTGACCCTCTGGTGGGTTTTCAGAGGCAGCTAATCACACGAGAAGAGATTGCCTATCCTTATTCTGCTAAGTTACTAAAAAAAAATATAGACCTTAAATTGTATAGGATAGGAATAAATCCTGTAATTATTATTATTCATAATAATTAGTCACATACTGTTAGGTCGCACTTAATACTACAAGAGTTCTTTTTTTCAGTCAAGTGTTGGTTCTAAAATTGCCTCAAGGCAAATGGATATTAGCACAATGTATTTTTTATTAAATCAGCTGCCACCAAATTTAGTGGAAAGTACAAGGAGACTTTCATTTAACTTTTTTATTGTGCTTATAGGGAAAGTTAGAGAGAACATTTGTTTTATATTTGATCATTCATACATATTTTTATTTTATGACATTAACTCCAATACAACATTGTAATAGAACTCATCCTACTTCCTCCCTGTGATTCTTGTTTCCATTTATCCTTCTACTCTATTCCCTTCTGTTTCCAAAACTTCTTCCTGGGTAAATTCCACTTTCTTGATTTTGTATGACTGATAAGCCCATCTATTAATTGCTTCAAAGCTGAGCCACTATGTGAAACTTAGTTCCAGGTTTGAAGAGTTACTAAAAGACTTAGTAACAAGGGTTCCACCAGTCTCTATCAGACAAGCAAGCCTGGTCATTTTCAAGATTTTGGGTTTTATTTCCAATTTTTATTCCACTCTGAGCAGGAGATTCTGCTGAAATCCCTTAATGCAAGAGATTTATTTTAAAGCATTCAGCAGTGGTAGATGGGTATCATTCAGATATAATTTTAGGGTAATTGAAGTTGAAGTTTTTCTGATCCGTCAGTATATTTAACTAATTGTTACTAAGTATCTTTGACTTTCTTTCCTCTTTATTTTGAATAAACAGAGACCGAGAATTTTACCACAGATGGCCACTGCCAGACTGTTAAGAGCCCAATCACTAATTACCCAAATAGGATGTAAAACATTGTTTGTGGACTATATTGTGCCAATTGACCTTGATGTGTCTAGAAGATATGATCCTAAGGCTCTAGGATTAGCAATTTATTTCTTCAGAGTACTTTGTTTTGATTAAGAAGACTCAATACCTTTTCTATTTGTTGACACCACTTTATATTGTTGTCGTTGTTAAGTGTGTCTTAGGGCCCCCATGAATGACAGACCTGAGCCCTGCCTTACACTAAGCCATCCATATCATCTCTGACACAGTTAAGCTCATTAATGCAGTCATATTGTTTATCTATCTCATTAGAGAGTCTCCTCTCCTTCAGTAACTCTTCATCTTTCCAAGCATGATGTCCCTTTCCAAGGAACAGCCTCATCTATCTATTATGTTCAAAGTATGAGAGCTGAAGGTTCTCCATTTTTGCCTCTACAGAGCACTCTCTCTGCACTTTCTCCAAGACATAACAGTTTGCTCTTTTTTGCAGTGCATGGCATATTCAATACTGTTCTCCAGCATCACAACTCAAAGGCACCAATTCTTCATCTCTCATTCTTATTAATTGTCCAGATCTCTGAAGCATAGCAGATGATTGAAAAGAGCCTGGCCTGAATCAGACACACTTTCATCTTGAAAGTTACATCATTGATCGTAAGTATTTTGAAGAAGTTTCTGACCATGGATTTGCCCAATGTATTATATCTTCAGTTTATTAAATGCTGCTACCAAATGTGCTGATTGTTTATCCAAGCAAGATTAAATAATTGACAGTTTCAGTCCTTTCTAAATCTATCATGATATTGACAGTTAGTCTTGTATTAAAGACTTTTGTTTTCTTGCTGTTGAGATATAATGAATACTGAAGACTCGTTCTTGATGTTCTGCTGCAATATTTCATATACTCTTTACTTTCAGCAACTGAAGTTGTATCATATACATAACACAGGTTGTTGATGAATCATTCCCCATTCCTAATGCCACTGTCCTCTTCATAAAGTCCAATCTCATGAAATATTTGCCCAGAGTGTGAAAATTATAGAACAACATTCTTATTATTATATACAAGCAAAATAATGATAAAGATCATAAAAAAATTGTTAGAACTGTACCTTGACTGGAAACTTCCAGAAGTTCAAGCTGGATTATGACACTAGGAATATCATTGTGGATACTAGACAGATCTTGGCTGAAAGCAAAGAATACCAGAAGAACACCTACTTGCATTTTATTGACTATAAAAAGAGATTTGACTATGTAGATCATAACAAATTATGGCCAATATTGAGAAGAATGGGGATCCCAGAACACTTAATTGTGTTCATGAAAACTGTGTATCTAGATTTAAAAGCTGTTCTCTGAATGAAGCAACTCATGGTGACCCAGTACAGTTTTTAGAGGTTATAAATATTAATGGGCATAGAATGCCCATCTTTCTCCTTCAAAGGTATTTATGGACTTGAACTTAAAAACTTTTGTTTAGTAGTGCAACATACCACGCATTATACCATCAGTATATATTTATAGCACATACAAATATACGTTTAAAAGTATCATCCCTGCATGGTCATGAGTGTTAATCAGGAAAGCTTTTAAATGGTCAGGACAATCTTTTAAGTTTGTCACACCTGAGAATTCCCTGATTTTCATTCATATTGAAAGATACGTAATGCACATCCCTTAAATGTGAGATGCTTGGTCCCACTTTATTCATGGGTGGATTCTGGCTGTAGACTTGAGGTTACTCACATTATCTAATTACAACAATAAAAAGTACTCAGTTGTTCTTTGTAGGTACCACTGAGTCAACTATGACTCATAGTGACCCTATTAACAACAGATATGAGCTTTGCCCTATTCTGTTCTACCCTCATAATCTCTGATACACTTGATCCTATTATTATAGTCCCTGTGTAATTCTATATTTCTAAGGTTTTTCCTTTCTTTTTCTGAGCCTCCACCTTTTCTAGCATGATGTCTTTTTCCAGTCCCCTCCTGACAACCTACCTAAAGTATGTAAGATTAAATTTCACAATCCTTGCCTCTGAGGGACACCTTTGTTGCACTTCCTTAGAGAAAGACTTGTTTCTTCTTTTAGTAGTTCATATGATATTTAATATTCTTCAATACCACAATTCAAAGACATCAATTCTTCTTCTATCATCCTTATTCATTGTCCAACTTTCAGATGCATAGCAAGTATGTAACTGAAAGCACCATGGCTTGGATTGAATACACCTCAGTCTTTAAACTGAAATTATTGCTCTTTAGAACTTTGGAGATTATTGACAACAGATTTTTCCAAATCAACTTGTCTTCTGATTTATTGAGTGTTGTTAGCATGGATGTTGATTGAGCATTCAAATAAAATGGAATTGCTGACAAAGTCAGTCTTCTTTCCATTAATCATAACGTGCTTCACTCTGGTAGTAGGCTGGGTGACTGGTGGGATGGCTGGCATCTCTATGGTGGCTCGACCTTTGGTGGCAGTCAAGGCAAGGGAAGTTTCTGGGGTCCGTTTTGCTGTGTGTTACTGCTCTTTCTTGCTCTTCAAAAGTAGGTGTGTGGCCCAGAGCCCTAAACTGAGGGCAAGTAAGGGTGGAGACTACTGAGCTTGCTCTAGGTGGTAAATTAAAATCCTGTAGGGCCCTTGGGCCTGTCTTTGTTTTGGTGAAACATTCTTCTAGGTTGTATAGCCCTGGTGTGTTCACTTGCTGGTCTAGAGGCAACTTGTGGTCATTGTGAAGCTGAACATTGTGACACTGATGCGTCAAATGTGATAATGGTTACCCATGGCAGACAGTATTTGGTGGCGCTCCCTGGCTAAAACAAGCTAGGAAGTAGGAGTGGCATCCATTTCTATAAATAGCTTGCCTCGGGAAACTCTACGAACATGGAAAAAGGATGAAAGTCACGCAATTGTCGAGGACTTTCATTCACAGGGTCACTATGAGTCAGTCGCCTACCACTCGACAGCACTTAACAACAACAACAATCATAATGTTGCCTATTGATCCAGTAAGGAGATTTTTATTTTCTTGATATTATGATGCAATCCATTTTGAAGGATATTTTGGATTTGGGTCTTACAAGTTTATTGATATGTTTGTGAATTTTAGAGCATTCTTATGGACATACAGTTCATGTAATATTGAAGCCACCTAGATTATCTATCGATCTATCATCTATCTCTCTCTCTATAGCTGTCATCGAGTTGAGTACGACTCATAGTGACTCTATAAACAACAGATCTGAACCCTGTTCTATCCTGTGCCATCCTTACAATCTCTGAAACACTTGAGCTCATAGATATAGTCACTGTGTCAATCCATGTGGTTAAAGGTTTTCTTCTCCTTCACCATCTCTTCACCTCCCTTAGCATGAGGTCCCTCTGCAATGAATAGCCTCTCCTAAAGTATGTGACATGAACATCATCTTTGCCTCCAAGGAGCACTCTGACTGCACCTTTTCCAGGACATACCTGTTTGTTCTTCTTGCAGTTCATGGGATGTTCCGCATTCTTCTCCAACCCCACAGTTCAAAGGCATCAATCCTTCTGTCATCCTTATTCACTGTCCAGCTCTCAGCAGCATAGTAAGATATTGAAAAGACCATGGAATGATTAAGGCATACTTAAACTAACATCATAGGTACACAATAACTTGAAGAGGTCTTTAACTGGAGACTTTCTCAGTGCAATATGTTTCCTAATGTCCCGACTGCTGGTATCAAGTGTACCAATTGTAGATTCAAGTATATGTACGTGTGTGTCCTCAATACAAAGGCATCTTTAGAAAATAGCAGATCACCTTTAGACTCCACTTGCAATCCCAGATAAGTAGTATATTTTCCTAAAAAAAAAAAAAAGAGAATTCCAGCATCACACAGATGGTCTTCTTTGAGTTTTACCTAATTTTAAACTTTAGATTTGAAACATATGGAACGAAATCCAGCTCATCATAATAGTAACATGTCTCTTTTTCTCACATAGCTACCAATTTAAGGAGGTTTTTCCAAGAAATTTCCACACTGAGGACTCCATCTCATATACAAATTTTCCCACATGTGATCCTAAATATGCTGCTGAAATGGTAAAATGATAAAATGAATAAAGGCAACACCAACAGGTTGCTTTTCTTTTTTGTTTTATCTTTTTATAAAGAAACAATAGGTTTATTGAGCAGCCCTCCAGTGACAAAACAGCTTCATATAAACGCAGACTTGAAGCTAGTTGACGTTTCATTGCAGTTTAAAAGCCTTTTTCCAAGCTCAGATTAACACGTTGATAATTGAAAACTATCTGGACATGTTATATGTCCTAGATTTTAATCTGAGTCTTTTATGAGTACTTGGACCTTGAGACCTTCATAATGGCTAAACTGCCTTAATTTCTTTCTGGAAAAAGGAAAGGGATAAGCTAAACCATTAGTTTTATTGAAGTAGTAACACTTCACCTTTGTTAAAGCCATTTTCAGTCTGGAGAGTACCTTGTTATCTAATCAGCTTCATTATAGAAGCAACTGCCTCAAAGACTTTTAGCAGAACCACCCACTCTAAAATAATTTTTCAATTCCTTTCTTTGGACAGCATCAGAAGCTTCAAAAGGATTGAGCCAAAAGCTTTAGATGGCTGCTTTTTTCTATTTGTTGTTGTTACGTGCCATCAAGTTGGAATCTACCCATAGTTGACCTTCCAGTGGGTTTTCAGAAACAGTAAATTGCCCATTCTTTTCCTAGGAGAAGCTGGTGGATTCAAACCCCAATACCTTTGAGATTGCAGCACAGTTTCTTACCAACAGGTCACCAGAGCTCACTAAGATGAAAGTTGCTTTTTTTATGGAGAGATGTGTACCATGAGAATGCTTGCTTGTAGTTATTTTTACATGAATATAGACATCTTCCTTTCAGAGAATCTCACACAGATAGCAAACAAAAGATTTTACTGTTAAAGCCAATGTCTGTCATCAATACACCCCCAGAATTCACAGTCATTGTCAGTGTCACTGGGCTCTCTATGACTTCCATTCATTCTTTTAGTGACCCCTGAGGGCAATATCTGGTCTATTCTAGAATGATAGTCTGTGAGGAATACATACAATATATGTTCATGAGCACTTGAGTATAGTTTTGTTCCTGACAATTTGCTTAACATGAGTCTCTGAGACTGAAAGCTACAGAACTAAGATCTCAAAAGCTCACATTTATGAGACAGGATGTGCTTGACAAGAAGATGTAACCAAACCCTAGTTTGCCTTTTTTTCCCTCTCCCACATCTCTTTTTAACCTTCTTTGTGCTGCTGTTTCTCTCTGAGAAGTTCTATTAACCTTCCCTTAAAAATATAATACAAAAATTCCAGAAGTTCCCTCGATCTGAAAGCGATTTTGTGATTCCCCCACATTTTGGCCTGGGTGATGATAGTATTAAGTCAGGCTTTCATGGATACGGTATCATTAAAAATGGCTCAAGGTCTCCAGAGCCTTGGATTTGGACACATGACACAGAGCTTTCTGATTAAGGGTTGAGAACTCCCACTTAGCTGCAGTGGTTTGGTTTGGGTTCTGATTTGCAGTACCTCCCAGGGAATGATCCCATTCTGGAGCTATTTAAAAGAAATTCTAAACTAAGATAGTAAAGGAACTTACACAAGTGAAAAAACCATGGACAGGACAAATGGACTTGTGTCCCAACCCCTAGACAGTGCTTAATTCCTCAAACCTTTTCATTCCCTTTATCCTTTCCTTTGATTTCACTTGCTGCCTCCCCTTCCCCTCTGCCTTTGCCCTTAATAGACCAGTTGCTGTGCAGTTGATTGTGGCTCCTGGTGGCCACAGGAGTGTTAGAACATATCACGCTGTATTCCAAACCTAAGAGAATGTCAAGGACTAGTTTCTTAGAGAACACCAGATGTTTCTTCTGAAGTACATGTAGGTGAACTTTGACCTTCAATCTTTTTGCTTAGTTTTGAGTTCATTTGAACTACCCAGGAACTCCTGACTCTCTGGGAGCCTCACTGTTAGACCGGGCTCTAGAAACTGGAATGTACTTCCTTTGATGATCCTTCAGGCTCTGAGTCCTGTTCTTCTACCTTCTCCTCAATTTCTCGGACTTTTCCGTTGTCTGATTCTCCCTCAGGCTTCTCAGCCAGCGATCTGTGAGTCCTTTCTCTTGCCTTCCTGTTCATTCTGTGGCAAGGCAGAGCCATCTCTAAATCTTGTTGATCTTATTTGCTGGGCAAATAATTCTCTGGACTCTCAGAGAAGCAATTTCCTGAGCTAACAAAAAGCATAGCTTCCTATTTTATGTTATTTTTTTCAGAAGCTGTTGTTTTGGCCTAAAAAGGACTAATAAACTCACCCCATCCTCACTGAAAAAGACATGGCCCACAAGTTCATTTCAATTTACTGTGACCCTGTGGTTTCCAAGGCTGTAAATCTTTACACAAGAAGACTACCACTTCTTTCTCCCATGGAAAGCTTAGTGGGTTCAAACCACTGTTATGAT
Source organism: Elephantulus edwardii (assembly GCF_000299155.1). NCBI lineage: Eukaryota > Metazoa > Chordata > Mammalia > Macroscelidea > Macroscelididae > Elephantulus > Elephantulus edwardii. Next base: position 3,509,089 of record NW_006399981.1, read on the forward strand.
GGTTATTGGTCTGAGGCTTTAACCACAAAGCACCAACCAACCTCCCTTATACCCACAAAAGACTGTGAAAATTAGATAGATATCAGAGGCAGATGAGAGATAAAACTATGCTAATCCAAAGGCAGTACCGTCTCTGGCAACTGGAAAACACTGGCTGCTCCATGAGAGAAAGATCAGCATGCTCCTCTCACGTGATTTACCACCTCGGAAATCCGTTAGAGGGTCTGCTATTGTGCTGGTTCTGACTCAAAAGCAATGAGTTGAATTGTGAGTTGTTGATTGATAAAAAATGAGTCCTGGTGGTAGAGAGGTTAGTTAAATACTTGACTGCTGACTGTAAACTCACCAGCCATTTCTCAGAGAAAAGACTCAGAGATTTGCTTTTGTAGTTACATTATTGTACGTAAGGTTTCTAAAGGCCTGCTATTTCAGAAGTGGATGGCCAGTCCTCCTTCCTAGTCTGTCTTACTTTGACTGCTCAGATTTAGAACATTATCAGTCAACAGTTAAGAAAATTCTGTGGGGCAATTATACTCTGTCCTACTGGGGTGGCCAAGAATTGGAATCACATTCGTAGACAACAGCATTGACTCTGGCTTGATGTGTGATCAGAGGCAGGCCTGTTTCTTCTATTCATGGACAGAGCAGCAGGAGAACCAAATATTAACCTTTCTTGGACATCCCATAGCTTGGGGGAGTGAAGAAGGCTTTGGTTACGTCCAGTTTTCTGTTACTCTCTTCCCTCTTGGGAACATTGTGAATAAGGCAAGTACACAGTTAATGCTGATCTTCAATCTCTTCTTTTATCTGTTAGTTCAAATTACATGCATGAATTCATTTGAATTAATTCATTCCTTTATCTAATGCATCAGTACACTTCTGTAGAAGTCTCACTGAACATCTGGCAACTTCCTAAGCACCAGGGGCAGGGAAAAATGAATTGGACATGGGTACAGTCTTTGATCTACATGGGACAGGTGCATGAAAATTAATTATACATGATTATATGCAAAAGTATTATTCTCTACAAGTCTAAGATGAAAAAAATTCTTGTGGAGGACAGCCATCTTTGCTTGAAAACTGTTTTTATAAACCCAGTTAAGCAGAGTATGTCAGTTTTGCAATGTCTAAAGCTTAGAGAGTTTTGAGGGTATTTGTCCCTTTTTTTCAAAGAAAATACCAAGTTATGGCTTTTAAAATCAGGTTCAAAGGTGAGTATCTAAACTGAGAAGGGAAACCACAAAAAAAATTACTAGAGCCAAAAGATGCAAGCCTTTGGCTTGTGAGATCACATGATGCTTTTTCTCAGAAATGTGTTTGCTGCTGGCTTCCGGCCCTAGGCAGCATATCCTGTAGGTCCCAGAAACTCTTCAAATACACAGGGACTGTGCAAAATAAGCTTGAAGCTTTAACCTTGAGGGGCAATAGAACATTTTCATGTCTCTGTGTCTCTTTCACATAGTTTTGTAACTCTCCTCAAATGACTATGCAGATTATGCAAATGATGTGCTTGTGCTGTCAAGTCTAGACTACTTACAGCTGACTGTCCACTGGGTTTTTAGAGGCAGTAAGTTACCCAGAAGGAGACTACCCATCTTTTCCTTTGAAGCAACTGGTGGATTTAAACCATGTGCCTTAATGTTGACAACTCAGCTCCTTACCACTAGACCACCAGAGTTCCTTGGTAGTACATGAAACCCTAACTAGGGGATAGGTTACTTTTTCAGTCTTACAGAGGTGGAAAAGGATATCACACTGCTATCAATAGAGAAAAACTATGACTGGAACACATCCTTTGAATCTTTGATCCTGTATTGAGAATCTCCTAGATTGAGGTCTTAAAACAACATATCCAAAGTGTGTAAGAATAAGTATCATTAATATTTCTTCTGAGAAACACCCTAGCTTCACATGCTCCAGGACAAATTTATTTGTTCTTTTAGCACTCTTGTATATTCAGTATTTTTCATCAATATTATGGTTGATGGCATCATTTCTCCTTTAGTCAATATATTTGAAGCTATTAAAAATATCCTGACTTGAGTCAGGTTCATCCTAGTCTTTAAAGTGGCATCTATGCTCTTTAGTACTTTTAAAAATTTATGGGAAGCAAACTTGTCCATTTCAATGTATCTTTTGATTTTTTGACTCCTGCTTTCATTGAGTATTGTTTTTGACTCCAAGCAAAATGACACCTTTGACAATGACAATCTTTTCTCAATTTATCATGTTTCTTATTATTTAAGTTGTGAGGATTTTTGTTTTCTTGGTGTTGAGGTGTGATGCATAGTAAAGTCTTTAGTTTTTAGGGGTTTTTTTTGTTAACTTTTATTAATTTTAATGAACATTTACAGAGATTTGGGGTTTCATTCATTCATTGTTGCACTATTTTCTCTACTCTCCTCCCCAGTTCGTTCTTCTTTTTTTCCCCCCCTTGAAAGTCTGTTTTACTTGTCCAATTGCCACAGTGCTTATCAAAGCCAGTTCTGATTAATCTCCTTTGTCAGTGTGTCCTTCGCCATTCTCTATCACTCCTCCTTGAGAGAGACTTCACCCTGATTCATAAGGAAAAGGGGACAGCGTATTCTCTTAGCTACTTCCTGCTGAAAAGGGACGCTGTAGGTTTCAGGGTGAAGATCTTCACTCACTACTCTAAAGGGCCCTTTTGGCAATAGGAAACATATAGACTATTATGGAGATTGATTTTGGAATTTAGATGCATTGTTATCAATTGTGCTTAGCTGTGCATGTTCATATCCTTGAAGATGTAACATGGAAGTATTGCAGCCTACAAGACACAAATTTAACAAGTTAAAAGTACATGAGTCAAAAATTGAAAAGCAGTAATATTCCATGTAGAGGCTCTAATAGTGGCACCAATCAAGTTACAGAGGGAAGGTAGTTCTTACAATAAAAGGCCTATTGACTAGCACTTTGTCTAGTATAGTATAAAGGTTAGGGATCACAAGATGTAGAGGTTCAACTATGTCATTTATTGTTCTTAAATCCTGGAGCAAATTCCATCTACCACTGAGTTGTTTTACAACTCTGAAGTCTGCATGTAAGACAGAGGTGAAGTAAGGAATTGCTTATGAGGTTTTCCGTCAATTCAAACAACTAAGAAATAGTGAGAAGAGTTAGGACCTCAGAAGGCTTTTAGGACCAGATAGTAGGCTCTTGTGTCCAGGAGAAAATGAATATACTTACCAGTAATATTAATGCTCACCCATAGTTCTAGTTTTTAGTTTTTATTGGTGAATGCTTAAAGTCTTCTTCACTTTCAGCAAGGTAATGTAATCTATACAATTCAGATTGTTAATACATTCTTATCAATTCTTTTATCCTGAAATTTTTTTTCTTCATAAAGTCTAGCTTCTTGGATTATTTGTTCAGCATACATATTAAATAAGTATAATAAAATAACACAATACTGACATATACTATTTTTATTTTAAATCATGTTGTATTCATTTGTTCAACTTTTTGGTGTAGATAAAGGTTACTCACAAACACAATCTGGAATTTTCATTATTTTTAGTATTATCTATAACTTATTATGATCCACAAAGTCAAATGTCTTTTGCAAAGTCAAGAAAATACAACTAAATATCTTCATGGTATCTCTGATTTTAGCCAAAATGATATTCCTTGTCATATAGCATCTATTGAGTCCATCTTGAATTTCTGACATTCTGTGTTAATGCATTAATGCTCCAGCAATTTTTCATAATTTTCACTAATATTTTATTTGCATGTGGTATTGATATTACTCAATAATTTCCACATGATGTTTTATCACTTTAAAAAAAAGATAGTCACATATATGGATGTTTCAGTCAATTGGTCAAGAACATATCTTTCAAATTTCTTGGTATACACATAAGCAGGGCTGCATCTATTTCTTTTAATTGGTATTCTACCAATTCCTAAAGTCTTATTTTTTTTTTTTTTGCCAATGACTTCAGTGTTGCTTGGACTTCCTCTTTTAGTACCATTGATTCTTGATCATATACTACTTCCTAAAATGTTTCAGTATTGACCAATTCTTTTTTCTGATAAAGTGTCTCTGTGTATTCTTTCCATCTCCTCTTGACACTTCCCACATCATTCATAATTTTGCTCAAAGAATCTTTAAAACTTGCAAGTAGAGGCCTTAGAAATATCAAGCATGGTCTTCTCTTTTTCTAAACTCTATGTCTTTGCACATTTCATTATAATATTTTGTTTTCAATGATTAGGGATGATAGAAGGTGAATCAATGCCTTTGAGCTGTGGTGCTTTAGAAGAGTATTGACTATTTTATTTTTTCCCCTAATGGATGGTTGGTCCTGTTTTCTAATCTGTGTTCATCTGGAAGAGTTGATAAAATTTGTCTGCCATGAGTGAATCTGTTGGTATTTTAAATAATGGTGGCATAGTTCACAGTATCACTGCAACACAAAGCCAATACATCGTGACAAACTGAGGACAAGTAGTAGCTGTTTACAAGTGAATATACCAAACAAACAAAACCTTGTTGCCATCAATTTGTCTCTGATTTTTGAAGATCCTTCTGTTAGAGAGTGAAACTGCTTCATAGCATTTTCTTTGCTATAATCCTTAAGGAAACAGATCATCAGCCCTTTTTAAATGCAGCCACTGATTTCTTCAGTCTGCCAATTTTTTAGGCCAGTAGCTGAAAGCAAACTGTTTGCTCCACATTTGGGTTTTTGTTGTTGCTGTAGAATGCATTCTCTCAAAGCTGAGAAGCTTAAAACAAAGTACATTTTGTTTTCTTGTAGTTTCTGTGAGTCAGGAATCCAGGTATGGCTTTCCTGCTTCTTCTAGTTTAGGATCTCTCACAGGCTGCAATCAAAGTGTTGGCTGGGATTGCAGTTATCGCAACTCCTAACCAAGGGAGTATCTGCTTCCAAACCTCCTAATGCAGTTGTTGGCAGGAGTCAGCTTCTGATGTACCTTTGAACTGAGGGCTTCAGGTCCACTCTGGTTGTTAGCCAGAAGCCACTCTCAATTTTTGCCCCATGAATCTTTCCTTAGGACAACTCACAAAATAGGTAGCCGGCTTCTATCATAACAAGCAAGTAAGAAATCAAGAGGAGGAGGGATAGGATGAAAGTCATACTCTTTTTGTAACCTACTGGTAAAAGGACCCTCTTTCCCTTCCAAATTTTATTCATTAGAAATGAGTCACTAGGCTCACTATACTCGAGGGGATGAGATGACAATGGGCTTGAATACCAGATGAATATTATTAAAGGTCATTTTTGCAGCTACTTAACACATTGGAAGGAACTCCATAAAACACAGATATTAAGAAAAAAATATTGTCTCTGATAGAGATTGACTGTACTCTTGTTTTAGAGATTTGTTTGTTGTTTTTTTTAATTATTCATGATAATCTAAGTTAATATTGTTTAGTTATATAAGAAGATATGTGTTTTAACAGTTCTCTTTTTTGATATCTGAAGATTTTTATCTGAGCTATATTGGGTTAAATTATATTATATACACAAAACTCTTACAACATATAGCACATTGCTGTATATTTTAAGAACTGTTGTATCTAGTACTGTTTAACTTATATTACTTGATATTCCAAAATTGTGTGCATATTTCCTCCTGAATCTTCAAGCATACTTGATCTAGTTAATAATCTATGCTATCTATCCAACTTAAAACCCAAACTGACAAAGTCTTCTGGATGACAATAACCATATTTTGTATTTAAATCATTGTTTCACTTTGTTCTATCATGACCAGCATTCTTTTAACAGTCCTATTGTTTGCTGGGGGAAGGGAGGGTTAGGAGGTAAAATGTGCAACAATGAATGAATGAATGAATGGAAATCCAACTTCTCTTTAAATGTTCATTAAAATAATAATTAAAACAAAACTATTTTTTTAAAAGAGGAAGACAGATGCTTGTAGTCTTTGTCCTAATCCCTGTTTTATGACATATGACAAAAGAGATTTGAAATTAGAGACTTTAGAAAGAAGAGAATAGCCTAGATTTTAGGGTGAGCACAATGTAATAGCAAGGGATAGTATATAATGTATAGTGAGAATATATAGCATGAGATACAAAAATAAGAAAAAGGATTAAAGATGTGATATTTCTGGCTTTGAAGGTGGAAAAGGGGCCATGAGTCAAAGAATGCAAATGACTTCTTCAAGAATAATACAAATCAAGGAAACACATTTTCCCCATAAAGCCTCCAGAAAAATACACAGCTGTACCAACACCTTGATTTTATCCTAGTTAGAGTCCTGGTGGCACATTGGCTAAGCACTTGATTAACCAAAAGTGTGGCAATCTGAACCCATCACTGGAGAAAAGAGAGGGTGATCTGCTTCAACAAAGATTTCTGCTAAGAAATCCTCTATTAAACTCAACCTCATTGTTATGGACTCAGAACCAAATCACAGTTGACCCTCCAGTGGATGTAAATCACAACAGTGGAAATTGACCTTCTTTCTTCAGCAGAGCATCTGATGAATTAAAAATGCCTGCTTTTTGATTGGCAGGACTTCTTACCCATTAGGTCACTAGAACTCTCTATTCAGACTCACAAGGTCAAACTAGCTTATTAAAAAGTGAGGAGAACTTGAAGTGTTTATTGCAGAAAACCAGAGTACAGCCTTCAATATGGATTACATCTCAACATCAAGAGGACAAAAATCCTCACCGCTGGACCAATAAGTAACAGTGTGATATATGGAGAAAAGATTGAAATTGTCAATTATTTCATCTTACTTTTAAATACAAACGACACTGTTGGTACCAGCAGTCAGGTAATGAGGAGATTTATTGCACTGGGCAAGTCTTCTGTCTTTTCCAAAATGCTGTAATGAGTAATGATGTCAGTTGGAAGACTAACATGCACCTGCTGCACATAGGAGAGCTGGAAAATGAGTAAGGAGGACAAAAGAAGAATTGATGTCTTTGAACTGTGGTCCCAGAGAAGAGTACTGAATATTCCACCTACTGCCAGGAAACAAACAAACAAACAAAAAACAAACCAAAAAAACCTCAAAAACACAAAAACAGCAGCAAACAGATACATATTGAGAAAAGTACGGCTAGAGTATTCCTTGAAGGCAAAGATGGTGTGGCTTCATCTTTCAGACTTTGAGCATGTAGGTGCACGAGACTATTTTTTGGAAAGGGACATCATGCTTGGAAATATGGAGAGTCAATGAGGAGAGGAAGACCCCAAAAAAGATGGACTGACACAGTGACTTCGGCAATGGGCGCAAGTGTGCCAGAATTGACGAAGATAGCACAAGTTAGGGCACAGTTCAGGCTGGCCGTTAACACAGTCACTATGACTCTTAATATGAAGGCACCTAACAACAACGACAACATATATTGGAATCTAATTGATGGAATACAACAGTCAGACCTGTTTTGGACTTTTTTCACTATACTGTAAGAAAATGAATCTGTGTTGTTTTAAGCCATTAAGTTTGTTAATTTTTTTACAACAGAGATAACAATATTGGCATCGTGGTTGAAATTTCTCATTCATCGAGCTGGAATATTTGAAAACAAGCAAACAAAAAGCTAACACTATTTTAAAAATATTTACCTAGACCATCACAACCTTCACATTTTTTTCTTTGAGATTTCTTCTCTCTGTTTTAACTCGGAAATTCAGAAGCCATGCTAGAACAAAAGGCTATGGTAGTTGCTACAAACTGAATTGTATCTTCTCAAAATGTATATTAACATCCTGTACCCTGTACTTGTCAATGTGCTTCTATTTGGAAATAGATGTTCTCTTTTGTTATGTTGATGAAATCAGAGGAGAGATAGGTAGATCCTAAATCTAACTACCTTGAGGTTACAGACAAAGAGATACACAGAGGGAAGATATTCTAAGAATACTGACTCAGAAGGAAGATGCATCTATAAATTTAAGAACTGAGAATCTCCAGTAGCTGTAAGAGTCTGAAATAGGCTAAGATAGACTTCTCTTTAAGACATTCCTTGAATTAAGATTTCTGGTTTTCTGAACAGTGAGAAAATAAATTCCTGTTCATTAAAGCCTACCACTTGAGGTATTTCTGTTACAGCAACACTAGCAATTAAGACACTAAACTCAAATATATTACAGTTGACTTGGAAATAACTTACAGTTGACGATCAGTGGGTTTTCAGAGGCTATAAATACCATAGGAAGAGACTGCTCAACATTCTCCCAGAGAACAGCTGGTAGATTCAAACTGCATGCCTTTGAATCAGCAGTGTAACTCCCTACTCATTTGCCTAACAGTGTTCCTGCTTAGAAACTATAGACTACAAGAGAGCTGAGGACCAGTAATGGACTCTGATTTTTATGTCTCAATAGGAAACTCTCTGTGGAGTTGAGACATATGTATCCACTACTGTATCCATTATTGTAGTTGTGGACATTGCTGAACTAGAACTTGATGATTCACATGAAAGTGGTTATAGTCCTTTATAAATCCAGCCATGCTTCTAATTCTGACACTTCCAATTCTTATCCATTCTCTTCCATAAAAATGAAGCCCCAGTTTACATACACTTTCCCTAATATTGTGTCTGTCATAGCTGCCCTTCTAAATTTTCAGAGGCTATGAATTGCACTAGAAGAAACTGACCTTACAGAGGGTTTTCAGAGGCTGTAAATTGTACTAGAAGAAATTGCCCATCTTTTCCTGTGGAACAATTGGTATATTCAAACCATCTGCCTTTGGATTGGCAATACAACTCCTTGTCACTAGGCTACCTAAGTTCACTTTTCCCCCAAAAGGCAATCCTTTATCTTCTTTTATTCCTCTACTCACCCTCCACCCCCCAAAACCCCCACAAAAACCAAACTCAAAACATTATTCAAGATTCTCCCCATCCAGTAAGGAAGTTAAAATACATTAATCTTGAAGAAAATTGAATGAGGCCACAATTCTTTTCCTTTCAAGGATATGATTTGGCCCCCATGTAGATGATCCTTATTACTAGAAACATTGGAGAGAGACAAAAGATGTAATCTCACTTTTTCTCGAAGAAATGTGTCATTTGTTTTGTCTTACATAAGTACGGACACCACATTGTCGTGGAACCATTTTTCAATCTCATGGGAAGAAGCAACTTGACTGCTGCAGGTTGTCACTGAAAGAACAAAATGTTAAGATAAAATTAAAGAGCTAAGAAGTATTCTCAGAAGGAGGAGAGGTTTAGACCACACAAGTTCCTGATCACTTAAATATTTCAAAGTAAGATCACTGTCACAGATACCAGCTATGCTGCAACTGGACTTGTCTCTTCAGTGGTCTCTCTGTTAATTAAAAGTAGTAAATTGGTGGACTCATGATCCAATAAATGTTCTAATTTTATGATAATTTGGCTGCCAAGAGCTGTACTGAAAGTGACATTTTGGTAACCTGAGAATATAATTTCAGATTATTATTTCATTTATATTACCTCTTGCCTTTTATGTAGAAGTACTTAGATTATGTAAATATTTTATATACTACTATACTATATACTCACAATTATGTAAAAGTTTTTACTATTTTTATGTAAAAAGTATTTACTATTATATTTTGCTTTTAGGTGCATTATCAGCTGTCCAGCATGACTTGATTCCTTTAAATATTTCCACCTATTCTGGCTTAATTTTATGCTAAGATATTTAATATTTTAATTGTAATGACAAGAAACACCTTTCTATATCATCTCTAACATCAACACTTGTGTTCAGTTCTTATCCAGAAGTCTTATGGAGATAGAATGAAACAAAAATACAAATGTGGTGGTGGTGATTAGGTATGAGCAAGTCCACAAACACTCATAGCAAACCTACAAACAATACATCAAAACCTTTCTCTACTCCTGCACCATCCTCATGTCTGGCATTCTCAAGCCCATTATTATAGATAACTACATCAATCCAGCAAAAATACCTCATGTTGAGAAAAGAAGACAATAAAAGAAAGCTTGACCCTCAACAACATGGATTAATGTTGTTGTTAAGTAAGTGCCATCGACTCACTTGGATTCATAGCGACCCTCTGTACAACAGCCCTAAATTCTGCTCTGCCCTGTGCCAATCGCATTGTCTCCAACACACTCATCCCGATTACCACAGTCACTGAATCAATCCATCTTCTAAAGGGCCTTCCCCTCCTGCGCCTGCCCTCGACCCTCCCAAGCATGATGTCCTTCTCCAAGGACCAGACCCTCCTTACAACATGACCAAAGTATGTCAGACGAAGCCTCAGAATCCTTGCCTCCAAGGAGCAGCCCAGCTTAACCCTCTCCAAGATGAATCTGTTTGTTTTCTTAGCAGTCCATGGTACCCTCAAAACTCTTCTCCAACACCAAAACTCAAAGGCATCAATTCTCTTTCTATCCTCCTTGGTCATTGTCCAACTCTCTGATGCATAACAAGTGATTGTGACGACCGTGGCCTGTATCAGAAGCACCTTAGTCTCCAGAGAGACACCTTTGCTCTTCAGTACTTTAGAGAGGTCCCTAACAGCAGACTTTCCCATCTCAATATGTCTTTTAATTTCCTGGCTGCTGGTACCAAGTGTTGGCTGTGGAGCCAAGCAAACTAAAGCTGTGAACAATCTCAGTCTCTTCACCACCCATCCTGATGCTGCCAATTGGTCCAGTGGTGAGAATCTTTGTCTTCTTGACATTGAGCCTCAATCCATATTGGAGGGTCAATCCTTGACCCTCTGCAGCAAACACTTCAGGTCCTCCTCAGTTTCAACAAGGAGGGTTGTGTCATCTGTGTAACACAGATTGTTGATAGATCTTCCACAAATCCTGACACCACATTTCTCCTCACAGAGCCCAGCTTTCTTTTACTGTCTACTTTTCTTGACATGAGGTATTTTTGCAAGGACTGGCCACTCTTAACACTATGTCCAAAATATGTGAAAGCAAGTTTCATCATCCTTGCTATCTCTAAGGAGCACCATGGTTGCTTCCTCCCAAACAGAGTTGTTTGTTCCTTTGGCAGTTCACAACATTTTCAATGCTTTTTACAAACACCATAGTTAAAAGCCATTAATACTGTGCCTGAGTTATATCCACCTTAATCTTTAACCTGACATGATAGTTCTTCTGTACTTTAAATAAGTCTTGACAACAGATTTACCAATGCAAATGAACAATAAAAATATAACAACTGATTGTTGTGCAGCCATTCTGATTTAAAACCACCCTATGTGTCAAAGATAAAACTATATTCACATATCATTTTTATAGAAGTAGATCATCCGACGTAGGGTCGCTATACATCACAAGCAACTCAGTGGCACATAACAATAAGAACATACTATGACAGGTTTGGAAGCAGGAGTGGCATCCACTTCCTAAATAACATGCCTCCAGAAACTCTATGAACTTTGATAAATGTTGATAGTTGTAGAGGGGCTTCAGGCCTTTTGTTCATAGGGTCGCTATGAGTGGTGCTCAATTCGAAGGCAATCAACCACAACAACAAATCATCCAACGTTTCTTTTAAAATGCCACCATGTGGAATCAAACTATTCATTTTTCAGTTAGTAACTAAATACATTAATTGTTTGCAACACCCAGAGATTCTACAAAAAGAAGAAAAAAATCTTTAGAAGTTAAGGACATGGGGGGGGGGGGCTTCCTGTTGGTAGAAGGTGGTGTCTGGCTGCTGTGCTCATCAGCACCACCAAGGATAATCCTAAACTTTAAAAGAGGCAAGCAGCCATCGGGCAAGTTTTCTGCAAGGTTGTATTACAGCCCAAAGAGAAGTTGAAGGACTTAAGGAAAGGGGATCTTTTCTGCTTCACAGGCCCAGAAAAGACACCTGGCATAGCAACTTGTCCTATTCCATAAAGAGAGAACTTTACTAATAAATAACATCTTGAAGATAAAGAAATGTCAACCACCTGCACAGACACAATAGAAAAAGCTTGACACATACCAAAAAAAGTCACATAATGTCAAGAAAACAGCAGGCAATTTCAAACATTGTGAAAAAACAAAATATATCTTCTCTTAAAAACATAGAGCATGTTCCAAACCCAATGAATATTCCAGACACAGAGAGGCAGAAGAAATATATTGATGTGAAGTCATATGAGCACCTACTGAAGAAGGTATAAATAATAGAAGAAAAAATGGAAACCACAAATGAAGTGAATACCCCAGAAACAGGAAATCAGAAGAAATATATTGAAATGGAGCTGAACAGATATGGAAGAAGGTGGAAACTATGGAAGGAAGAATGGAAGCCAGAAATATAAGGAATGAGACAAAGAGCCAGAAAAAATCTGTCAACAAGAGGAACAAGAACAACTACAAAATATTGCAAAACTGGAAGAATAGATGGAAACTATAGATTAGAAAAGCACAAGAACTTAAAAAAAATCAAAGGACAGAGAAGGTGCAGCTAACACAGTACTGAATATATTTTTGTTGTTTTGTGCCATCGAGTTGCTTGCGACTCACAGCGACCCTATGTACAACAGCCCTAAACGGTGCTCTATCCTGTGCCAATCACACTGCCTCTGACACACCCATCCCGATTACCCCAGTCATTGAATCAATCCACCTCATAGAGGGTCTTCCCCTCCTGCGCTGTCCCTCCACTCTCCCAAGCATGATGTCCTACTCCAAGGGCCCGT
>NW_006399981.1:3523177-3529598 GCF_000299155.1 Elephantulus edwardii
GGAAGTCGAGGTTTGAATTTGTTCTTCAGTTCCTTGAGCTTAAGAAATGCTGAACGAGTTCAGCGCTGAATATATAGATTAAAAAAAATCATGAAAACACAATTAAGAACATGGAAATAGCCCAAATGTACAACCACAATTGAATGGATTGAGAAATTATAGTACATTCACACTATGGAATACTGTGCAGCATGCAGGAGCAATGATTTTGAAAATCACTACTTAACTTGGGAGGGACAGGAGAGCATTATGCTAACTAATTCAGTTCCATAGGGACAAATATTATATAAGATCATTATTTTAGAAATTGAAAGGTAACTAGTAAAACATGATAAGGATCAAGGAGGGAAGGGTAGGAACAAGGGGTTGAGGATGGGCAGGGGGATAATCATAGGGTCACACAATTTGATGGGTAGGGGGAAGGGTGAGTAAAGGAAATGGAACAGATCTGGTGTGGAAAACAATGTATATAAACTTTTTAAATAAACCAGTATAAAACAAAAATTTTCTTTAAAAAAAAATATCTAGACCAAAATTGCAGATGTTTCCAACATGCTAGAGGGATTAAAAAAAGAGAGATTTTGTGAGCTGGTAGACAAGAGCCTCAGTGGGAAAATACTAGAAGAGAGAGGAGACTGAAGAGAAATGGGGGTGGGGGAATAGGATCATGCGGATGACATCAAAAGGAACCACATGTATGATTGGAGTCCCGGAACATGAACAGGGCAAGGAGAGCATTCAGAAATTGTGGAAGAGGTACTAGAAGAAAATTTTCCATGTAAGAAGAACAAGGAAATCCACACTCAAGAACTTCAGTAAACCTCTAACAGCCTAGATCTTGAAAGAAAAACATCAAGACATGTCATAGTCAAATTCTCCAAAGTAAAAAAGATAAGGAGAGAATACTAAAACAATGTATAAAAAAAAGTCACCTAAAAAGAAGACCAAGTTAGATTAAGTTTTGATTCTCAGCAGAAACCATGAGAGCAAGAAGACAATAGGATGGCATAGACGTAAATTTGAAAGAAAACATTGCCAGCCTAGGATCCTGCATCCAGCAAAATCATCCATTATAAATAAAGAAATTAGGTCATTTGCAGAAAAACAGGAAATAAAAGAATTCGTGGAAATAAGACCAACTGTACAAAAAAATTCTAAGGGAAATCTATCACACAGAGACAACAAAGAAAAGTGGAAGGGCCAAAGTAACCAGAAACAATAGAAACCAAATATTAAAATGGCAGTGAAAATGCCTATCATGTTAATAATCACATTTAATGTGACTCGACTAACTACATCAATTAAGAGAAAAAGAGTAGCAGAATAGATAAAAAAAAATGCCCATCAAAATGCTGCCTATAAGAGACACATCTAAGAAATGGAGCAGAGGGAGGGAGGGAAGGACTTAAAATCAAAGGATGGGGAAAAAATATACCAAGCAAATGGCAAACGTTGTTCTTGTTATTGTTATGTGCCATCAAGTCACTAGTGACTCATCGTGACCCTAGGGACAATGCTCTGAAGCCTTCCCCATTCTGAATTAATCTCACTGACTCCAACACATCTATCCTCACTGCCCCAGTTACTGTATCAATCCATTTCATCCCGGGTCTTCCTCTCCTGTACTGTTCTTCCTCCCTTCCAAGCATGATGTCCTTCTCCAAGGATCAGTGCCTCCTGGCCACATGCCCAAAGTATGTGACATGGAACTCAAAATACTAGCCTCCAACGATAAAGTTGGTGTAAGTCTCTTTAAGACAGACCTTTTTATTTTCTTGGTGGTCCATGGTATGTTCAAGACTCTTCTCCAGTACCACAGTTCAAAGACATCAATTCTTCTTTTGTTATGCTTAGTCATTGTCCAACTTTCTGATACATAGCAAGTAATTGTGAAAACCATAGACTGGGTCAGGTGCACCTTATCTCTAGACTGACATTATTGCTTCTTAGTACTCTGGAGAGGTCCCTGACAGCAGATTTTCTCTGATAAAATAGACTTCAAGATGAAAACACCATAAAAAATAAGGAAGGACACTGTATAATGATTAAAGGCACAATATACCCAGAAGATATAACGTTAGTAAACATCTACAAGCTGACTGATCTCCAAAATATATAAAACAACAGTTAAAAGACTTGAAGAAATATATAGCACCACAATAGTGCTAGGAAACTTCCACATTACCAACCACTTTCACCAAAGCATCGGTCAACTTGTAAGTAAGATAATAAAAATGTAGAAGACCTAAACTATCCAATCAGCCAACTTGATTTTGTGGATGTATTCAAGGTACTGCATCCAACCAAAAACCAGATTACTTTCATTTGAAGTCCATCTGGTATTCCTCCAGAATTGATCACATATTAGAATACAAAGCAAGCCTCAATAACAACAACAACAAAACCAACAACAAAAAAACTTTTAAATAATACAAAGTGTCCTTATATAAATTAATGGCAAGAGAATAAAGCTTACAAAACTACCCAAATGGAAGCTAAAATAGCTACTAGAACATGAGTGGATTATAAAAGATGTAAAAAAATGAAATTAAAACATTCCTTGAAACAAATGATAATGATAATAGAGCATACCAAAACTTCTAGGACATAATTAAGGCATTCCTCAGGTGAAAATTCATATCATAAAGAAGGAAGAAAGAAATGAAATTAATGACTTAACACCTTCATTACATAGAAAAAGAATAAGAATGTAATCCCACAATCTCTTGAAGAAAAGAAAATATAAGGACATTAGATGAAATCATTGAGATAGAAAACAGTAAAACAATTGAAACCATCAACAAGACCAGGAGCTGGTTCTTCGAATCAATAAGGTAGACTAACCATTGGAAAACTTAGCAAAAGAAAAGAAATAAGACACTATGAAATAACAAATTATAAATGTGATGTCATAATAGAACCAGATGATATTAAATTGATAATATTGGAATACTATGAAAAGCTAGAGATGATAGAGAACTGATGCCCCTGAGCTGTGATGCTGGAGTATTGAATATACCATGAAATGCTAGAAGAACAAACAGGTGCATCCTAGAGAGGGTGGAACCAGGCTGCTCCTTGGAGGCAAGGATTCTGAGGCTTTGAAATATTTTGTCACGTTGCAAGGAGGAACCAGTACTGGGAGAAAGACATTATGATTGAGAGGGTGGAGGGACGATGCAAGAGAGGAAGACTCAAGATGGACTGATTCAGTGACTAGGGTAATGGGGGTAAGTGTGTCAGAAACAGTAAGATCAGCACAGGATAGAGCAGGTTTCAGGGCTATTGCACATAAGGTCACTATGAGTCACAAGTGATTCACTATGAGTCACAAGTGACTCACTATGAGTCACAAGTGATTCAATGGCATATAACAACAACATGAAAAGCTATACTCAGATAAATTTTAAAACCTAGAGAATTGAGCAAAAAACATGGAAAGACTTTTCACAGAGGAAGGCATCTATATGTCCAACAAACACATGAAGAAATGCTTAAAATCACTGAGAATAAGAGAGATGCAAATAAAAACCATAACGACATACCATCTCACCCCATTAGCAGTGGAAAAGTTTAATAAAGTAGCAATTGATATATGTCGGAAAGGATGTGGAGAGGTTTGAACACTCATGCACTAAGGGTGGGATTGCAAAATGGGACAACTACTCTGTAAGGTAGTTTAGTATTTCCCCAAAAAAGCTGAATATAGAAATTCCGTGAAAGTTGAATATAGAAATTCCATGACTCAGTTATTCTACAACTAGGAATATACCCTGAGGAAAATAGAACTGAGACACAGACAGAATTTTTACCCTGACATTCATAGCATGTTATGGAAACCTCCCAAATGTCTATCAACAAACAGATTGGGACATTGTAATACATTCACAGGACAGAATACTATGCAGCACTCAGGAGCAATGGTCTTGAAAAATATAATATGGGAGAGGCTGGAGAACATTATTTTGAGTTCCAAGTCTCACAAGGACAAATACTGCATAAGACTATTTTTTGTAAAAATAGAAGAATTACTAGTTAGATGTGGACAAAAGTCCAAAAGCGATAAGAGATGGGGGGAAGGGAGCTAAAGGTGGGCAGAGGGGGAACTCAGAAGGTCTCAGAGTTTGGTGGACTGAGGGAGAGAGTGAAAGAATTAAGAAAGATTTGTTGGGGCCATGAAAAGCCAGGGTAATAGTGGGCATTGATCAGTGATGATTAGTTTTATAAAGCATTCTGTTTGGGAATTGATGTCTTTGAGCTGTGGTACTGGAGAAAAGTATTGAATATACCGTGGACCGCTGGAGAACAAACAGGTTCATTCTAGAAAGGGTGAAACCAGGTTGCTCCCTGGAGGCAGGGATTCTGAAGCTTGATCTAACATACTTTGGGCATGTTGCAAGGAGGGATCAGTCCTTGGAGAGGGACATCATGCTAAGAAGGGTAGAAGGACAGTGCAAGGGAGAGAACAGTTTAAAAGTGATATATGATAGGGTATTATGATTATTACAGGAATACAGAATTAAGGTTTAAGGTTGCATAGTGGAGTACATCCGGGGCGGGGGAGGGAAGATTGTATACCAACGAAGAAATTTATCTTTTGCTTTCTAAGAGAGGAGCGAACTGGGGCGCGGGGAGTGGGGTAGAGAAAATAGTGCAACAACGAATGAATGGAAAGCCAAAATATCTGTAAATGTTCACTAAAACTAGTAAACTTAAAAAAAAAGAAAGGAAAACCTTCAATAAGATGAATTGATTTAGTTACAGAGGTAATGGAGATAGGTGTGTCAGAGACAATAAGGTTGACACAGGATAGAGCAGCGTTCAGAGCTGTTGTAGATAGGGTCACTATAAGTTGCAAGTGACTCTATGGCACATTACAACAACAATGTATGGGAATAATCATATGAAATACAATGTGAATAAAAGAATGTGTGAAACAATGTATACAAACAAAGCACAATATAAACAAATTTTGTATGCAAACCAACATAAATAAATTTTTAAAAATGAAGAACATTTATTTGTCACTTCTTGGTCTTTCGGCTAAGATCAAGTGTAAAAAAATGAACATTTATTTAACACTTTCTGTCTTTAAAGCACTGTACCTATGCTAACAATGGAAAAGTGAACTAAACCTAGTTCATGCTCCTGAAAAACTCCTGCGTTATTGGTGGGACATATCTGTGTAGCAGTGTACCACTTGATCCATATTTAGTTTGTATTTTGTGCAATTGTAGTTGTGGAAACTACACAGTTTGTGTAGTTTCAGATGTGAACTGGAATCTTTGCATACAAGCAGGTTAGAAAATGGTACGGGGGCAGCTATGATGACTATGACCATTGATACATAGGAAAAGGAACAATTTTATAGAACTGATTAACAGGGTGACACTTCATATTGGAAGGTCAGAACAAATTGAGCTTGTGAATAGTGGTGGTGATTGGTGCTGAAGTGAAGGAGAGAAGAAAAGTGTTAATAAATAACATGCACAAAAACCTTGTTAAGGGTGAGAGTTTAGTTTAGGAATTGGTAAGGGGGATGGTTGAATAACAATATGAGCATAATGAATGTCACTATACTATACATGTGAAGACTGTTGGAATGTCACTTTTAAAACATAGATATTTGCCACAATAAAAAAAAAATTCTTTGAGAGGAACTGTGAAGCTGGAGAATGTAAAATATTTTTGAGAACTAGAGATAGGCCTTGCAAAGACTGTAGATATATGAATGGTGGGCATTAAAAAGGTAGTTGTTGTTGTTGTTAAGTGCCATCAAGTCACAGGCAACTCATAGCGATCCTATGAAGGAGAGTCCTCAAAGCTTGGGTGCCTTTCATCCTCTCTCCAGGTTCATAGGGTTTCTGGAGGCAAGCTATTATGGAAGTGAATGCCACTCCTCCTTCCAAGCTTATTATAAAAAAGTAGGAGAGAGAAAAATATTGCATTTGAGCTGTGGCATTTTTCGTTGTTGTTATTAGATGTTATTGAGTTGACTACAACTCATAGAGAGACCCTAAGAACAACAAATCAAACCCTTTCCATATCCTGAGCCATCCTTACAATCTCCATTATGCACAAGCCCATTGATGCAGTCACTGTGATAGCCTGTCTCAGTGAGAGGCTTCCTCTCTTTTTCTGACTTCCCAGTTTTTCCAGCATGGTGACCTTTTGCAAAGATTGGCACCTGCTGAGAGCATGCTAAAGTTTGTGAGGTTTGTAAAGTTTGTGTGCTTGCCTCCAAGGAACACCACAGATACACTGCTCCCAGACAAATTTGTTTGTTCTTTTGGCAGTCCAATGTATGCTCAATTATCTTCACTGATACCGCTATTCAAAAGCATCAATTATTCTGTGATTTTTCTTAATCATGGTTCAATGTTAACATGCATATGAAGCAATAGCAAGTACTATGGCCTGT
>NW_006399981.1:3530354-3559188 GCF_000299155.1 Elephantulus edwardii
AACCTCACCGGCATTTGTTGCTTGCTGTTCTGTTAAATTTTGCAATTTTTACTGGGGTGAGATGATATCTCATAGCTGTTTTGTCTTTAGCACTTTAAAGAGAACCTAGTATCATTGGAGATGGACATTATTTTTGGGAAGGTAGGTGAAGGGATAGCAAAAGAGAGAAATATCCTCAACCAAGTTGATTGACAGAGTGACTGTAGTGATTCCAGGGTATTGTACAGTGTGAGTATGACACAGGATAGAACAGAAAGTCGTACTCAGCTTGATGGCACCTAACAACAACGTGAGTAGCCTTAGTGAGGAATATTGGATACACCCTGGACAAAGAAATCTGTTTCAGAAGAAATATAACTACTATATAAGTGGGCACGTCTTTTGTTCATAGGGGCACTATGAGTCATTTATGATTAAAAGGCACTTAACAACAAAAACAACAACACAGAGAGAGCTCTGTTGGCCTAGTGGACAGAAAGTTATGCTCCCAAGCCAAGGGTGGGTGATTTTAATCTGCAGCCCTCAGGCCTGGTTTTAATTGGTTTTGGTCATTCTTCTAAGTGGTATAGCCCTGGTCTGCCCACTTGATATACAGAGGCTGCTCACTTTGGACATGCCATCAAGAAAAGTCAGTTTTTAAAAAAGAATATAATGTTGGATGAAGTAGAGGGTCAGTGATAAAAAGGGTAAAATTCCTTGAGATAGACTGACCCATTAGCAAACCAATGAACTCAAACTTAGGATAACACAAAACTAGGCAATGTGTGTTTGTCATGACTCAGTGGCAACTCAGCTGGATCTAATAACAACAAAGCCAGGCCATTAGGTTAGAGTGAAAAATGAGATGTTGTTGAATGAGTTGTTTTAAAATCTTAGCAATAGATGAAATGTCTCAGGTAGAAAGATACGTCAATATCAATAATTGTTTTGTTTAAGCATAAAATAAGTATTCCTACTTTATGCACTGCACATAATTGTATGCGTTGCTCCAGGTACTTACTCAACTCAATAAGCCTTTATTAAATATTTACTAAGTACTGGCTCTCAGTACCACTGAAAAGAAAAAGATGAATAAGGGAATCTGAGTGCACCTCATGGGGTTTATGGGTCTATGGAGATAAATATAAAATGTAATAAAAACAAAGATGAGGAGATAAGCCTGGGTCAGTACTATTTAAAGAAGTACAATCCCAAGTCTGTAGTTATTCTGATATTTCTGGACTGAATCAAGTTTCAAAAGGAAATTGTTTTTAGATGCCCTCAAGTCAACTATATCTCATAGTGACCTTAAGAACACAAGATCTGAACTCTGCCTTATTTTGTGCCATCCTCAAATTCACTGTTATAATCACTATCAATCCATCTCACTGAAAGGCTACTTCTCTTTTGCTGACCCCTCTACCTGTCCTAGCGTGACCTCTGTTTTCCAAGGACCAGCCACTCCTGATAACATGCCCAGAGTTTATGAGACAAAGTAAATTATCTTTGCCTCTAATGACATAGCAGTTTTAATTTCTTCCAGATGCACGTGTTAACAAACAAAATAACAATTTTAGAAGTCTGTGGAATATTCAAGAACGGAATGAAAGAATCCCTGCTAGTATATCTGATTAAGCACTGAGTTGGTGGCAAAGTGGAGTTGGCACTAATTTGCTAATTGAAAATCAAGCCTTTTTAATCAACCAGATTACTCCATGGGGAAAAAGGTGAAGCCACCTGATCCCACAAAGCCATACAGTTTTGAAAATCTTAAGCAGCAGTTATACCTTATCCTATTGGGTTGTGATCTGACCAACTGATTGGAAAAGATCCATATTGTTTCCCATTCCAAAAAAGGTGATCCAACAAAATGTGGAGATTATCATAAAATATCATTATTAAAATACACAAGTAAAATTTTGCTAAAGATTGTTCAAAAACAACTGAGACAGAACATTGACAGGGAACTGAAGAAATACAAGATGGAATCAGAAGAGACCATGGAATGAAGAATATCAATGCTGATGTCAGATGGATCTTGGCTAAAAGCAGAGGATATAAAAGAGATGTTTACTTGTGTTTTATTGGCTATATAGAGACAGTTGACTATGTGGATCATAGGTAATTATAGCTAACATTGGGAAGAATGGAGATCTCAGAACACTTCAGTGTGCTCTTAGTATATATGTAAACTGAGAAGCAGATGTCTGAACACAGCAAGAGATCATACCATTGTTTAAAATCATAAAAAGTATGTACATTTAGGGTTACTTTCTCCACACCTATTCAATCTGTGTATTAAGCAAATCATTTGAGAAGAGAACTAGATGAAGAAGAATGTGACATCAGGATCTAGGAAGACTCATTATCAACCCTTGTTAAGTAGATGATACAGCCTTGCTTGCAGAAACTGAAAAAGACTTGACACACTTATTGAAAAAGAACAATGACTACAACCTTCAATATGAATTACATTTCAATATCAAGCTCTGGTGGCCTAGTGGCAAGAATCTGCACTGCATTCCTAAAGGCACGTGGTTCAAGGCTGCCAGGCGCTCTGTAGGCGAAGGATGGGCAATCTCCTCCTTGTACAATTAACTGCCTCTGAAAACTCCCTGAAGGGTCAGCTATGGGTCAGTTCCAACTCTATAGTACACAACAAGAAAACAGAAATATTCACCACTGAACTGATAAGAAGCATGATGATAGATGGAGAAAATATTGAAGTTGTCAATGATTTCATTTTACTTGTAGTCATAGATTACTGTATAGACCTTAGCAACAACAACAACAACATAGACTGTGGGTTAGAATCTACTAAACAATAGCAGAGTGGTTGATTATGGATCTCCCTGATGATACTTAGAATTTTAAAGAAAATTTTGAAAATACAGGTTCCTGAGTTGTTCTTCAGACATAGCCGATTTGAGCTTCTGGAAGTGAGACCCAGGGATTTAATTTTACAATCCTTCTTCTGTATATTCTGCAAATAACATTTGGGAAGCAAATACTACAAGCTTTTAATATTTTTTTTTGTTACTGTTACATTGCATTGAGTCAATTCTGAGTCATGGACAACAGAACAAAGCATGGGCCAATCCTGTAGCACCCTTAGTTGCTGATGTATTTTACTTCATTTTTGCATCCATCCTATCAGTTCATCTTACTGAGGATTTTCCTCTTTTTTTACTGACTCTGTATTTTCCTAAGTTTTAAGAGTGATCTTTCCTGATAGTATATCTAAAGTATGTGAGATGAGACAAAGTCTCTCTAGCTTTTCTTCCAGGGTTCTTTCTAGATATACTCCCTCCAAGATAGACTTGTTTGTTTGCTATCAGTCAAAGAGGACATATTAAATACTTTGCCAACACTACAGTACAAAAGAATATATAATCACAAAAGAATCTATTTGTATTCAATTATTTCAGGAGATAGTGAATTTCAAAGTGTTCTTAAACTTTTTATTGAGTAGAAGTTTAGAGCAAAATGGTCCTACATGCAATCTTTTATATTTTGTTTTGTGACAATAAAACTCCCACATTGTAATAGCAGTCTTGCACTTCCTTCTCTGTGATTCTCATTTCCTTTCATCATTCTGCCTTCCTGCCTTCCAAGATTTATCCATGGTCAAATGCTGTCCTATTGCATGGTTGATTGTTCTAAGGCATTGGTATTTTATTTACATGATAGTCCTCGCTTTCAGGTAAAGTTGGTTCACAAGCGTGCTTTTAGTTCCAGACTAAAAGTATGACTAAGGGGCATAATCTTTGTACTTGTATCAGTCTCTTAAAATCAAGTAAACTGGCCAGAAATCTTAACAGGTTTTTAACATAAGATGGCATTTAAAGATCCAAGTTAAAATTCCAGGTTAAAAAGAGAATTTGCCATAACTGAAATGCCTTCGAGCCCTTATTTTAGTTATCTGTTGAGTTGGAGCCAATTCATAGCTGGAACTTGTTGTTGATAAGTGCTATTGTGTCATAGATGGCTCATAGCAACCCTATGAATTAAAGACTTGTATGGAGACACAATGAAGGTTACACAAATATTCAGGTCTTTCATTCACAGGATCACTATGAGTCATCTATGACTCAACAGCACTTAATAAAAATAACAACTGCAAAGAGAGAGCTCAGCTGGCCTAATGGACAGAGAGTGATGCTACAAAGCCAAAGGTGGGTGATTTTAATCTGTGGCACTCAGGCCTGGTTTTAATTGTTTGCTTTTGGGGTTTTTTTGTTTTGTTTTTTAATGTTCTTCTAAGTGCTATAGAACTGGTCTGTCCATTTGAACAGTTCCTTCTCATCTATTTCAGTGCAGTGTTCATTATTCATGCCCTCTTTTCTTAGTTTTCCTCAAACTCCCATGTTAGTCATGTTTTATAATGGTGGTATTATGCATTATTTGTCCTTTTGTGACTGAGATCTTATACTCAGCATGATGTTCTCTAGGGTCACCCATTTTGTATAATATTTCATAAGTTCCTTGGTTTTCAGTGCTGCATAGTATTCCACTATGTTAATTTATTACAGCTTCTCTATCCATTCACTTGTTGATGGGCACATGGGTTGCTTCCATCTTTTTGCTATTGAACAATGCAGCAATAAACAGGTGTGCATATATCTGTTTGGGTGGAAGTTCTGATTTTTTTTAGGGTACATTCTCAACAGTGGAGTTGCTGGCTCAAACGGTATTTCTATTTTCAATTTTTAAGAAAATGCCAAACTGCCTTCCATAGTGGTTGTACCATTTTCCATTCCCACCAACAGTGAATAAGAGTTCCAATTTCTCTATAACCTTACAGCAGCATTTGTTGTTTGCTGCTCCATTGAACTTTGCTATTGTAACGGGAGTGAGATTATATCTTATAGTTGTCTTGGCAGACTATAGTTTTCACACTGCAGTAAAGTTATTGTCATGGCTCTTCTAGGTGACTTTCAGTACATAAGGGTGTGGATGAAAAACCTTGGATGGATTAATTTAAATTCAACTCTCTAGGTAAGGGAAGCTCTAGGAATATAATATACTGGAAGATGTTTGGGAATGTTATGACTTAAATTGTGTTCCACTTGTCTCCGAATATGATATGGAATTATATTTGTTTGGAAAGAAAGGTTCTTTCTTATGTTAATGATACTATTTTTCCATCATGATCGATAGAGAAAAGATTGAAACTTCATCTTACTTGAATCTACAATTCTTACTCTTGGTACCAGTAGGCAAAAATCAGGAGACATATTACACTGGGAAAGTCTGCAGTTAGGGACCTCTCCAAATTTTTGAGAAGTAATGATGTCAAGTTGAGGACAAAGATGTGCCTGATTCAAGCCATGGTCTTTCTGGTCACTACTATGCATCTGAGAATTGACAATGAGTAAGGATGATAGAGGAAGAATTGGTACCTTTGAGTTGTGGTGTTGGAGAAGAGCACTGAGCATTCCAAAAATGGCCAAAAGAGAAAGAAGGAAAAAAACCCCACCATCTTGGAGAGGGTTACAGTTGGAGTGCCCTTTCAAAGCAAGAATAAAGAAGCTTTGCCTCACATGTTTCCATCATTAATTTTGAAAGGCTATTCTTTGGAGAGGTATATAATACTCAGAAAGGTAGAGGGTCAGCAAAGAAGAGGAAGGCTGTTGACTGTGTGGATTGACATGGTGACTGCCTCAACGAGCTCTCATATGTCAGGAACTGTAAGGATGACACATGATAGGACAGGGTTTAGATCTGTTGTTCATAGGGTAACTATGGGTTGTACTCAACTTGACGGGACCTAATACCAACAGCAATAGCATAAGGTTGTTGTGGAATTGTTGTTGTTCACTGAATTGAGTATGACTCACAGCAACCCTATACACAATAGGTCTAAACCCTGTCCTATCCCATGCCATCCTCAAAGTCTCTGACATTCCCAAGCCCATTGTTGCAGTTACTGTGTTAATCCACATCCTTAGGGTCTTCCTCTCCTTTCACTGTCCCTCCATTTTCCCAAACATGATGTCCCTCTCCAAAGAACAGCCCCCCCTAGCAACATGCCCAAAGTATGGAAGATGAAGCCTCAGCGTCTGTGCCTTCAAAGAGCACTCTGGCTGCATCTTTTCTGAGATTTATCTGTTTATTCTTTTGGCAGTCCATGGTGGTAACCCAAAAGTATCCAGTTCAAATTCACCAGCTGTTACATAATAGAAGTACGGGCAATCTCTCCTCCTTTGCGATAAACTGCCTCTGAAAACTCACTGGACAATCAGCTGTGGATCAGTTCCAACTTGATGGCACACAAAAACCAACAGTTGTAGAAAGCACAGATTGGCACACACACACACACACACACTCTCACACACACACTCACACAGGAAGACCAATGCTATGTGAGAACCAGCTATTAGCCAAAGAACCAAGGAATAACTTGAACTACCTACAAGGAAGGACTTAACAAGGCTGAGATGCTGATTTGGACTTTTAGCTTAGCCCCTAGAACAATCAGAAAAGTACATTTTGTCTTTCAAATACACCCTTAGTTGGTATTTGTATTAAAGCAGCTTTAGGCAGCTAAGATAGACACCATCTTTACTGATCCATAATACTTCGGTCCCCCATTATTTTGCATCAGGGAATCTAAAGTGGCCATTTGTAGGAAAATAGAGAAGTATTATTCTTTTTTCTTTAATGAGAAGTGGAGCTCTGGTGGTGGAATCCATAGGGAGTTGCACTCCTAACCCATAGTCAGTCTCTTGGATCCATTAGCAGCTCCACAGGGGAAAGATAGGCAATCTCTGCCCATAAACCTGCTTGTTGGAAGGTCAGCCACAAGGAAATTCTGACTCAAGAGCAGTGAGTCTTGTTGGTTTTTAATGGGAATCATTCCTAAAATGTAGGAGAAGAGTATTCAAGGGTAATTCTATCATCTTGAGCACACCGCTACATTGGTCTTCTAAGCAGTCTATTTATTTTTATTGTTGTTTGAGCATATCTTGCTGAAACAGTGATGCATCTTTCTTGAAACAGAACATTAGGAAATAAATGGACCACAGTTATTGTCAGTGGTGTAAAACTATGACTAAAGGGAGAATAAGACAAAACACCTTCTATTCGTGTTTCACATCTAGTAAACACACACATGTACAAATACAGTGTTAAAAATGTGGTAGATGAAACTGGTATACTCACATTTGGGTAAAATTACAATGCTCCAACATCTTACTTATTGAATGTTTTTGTATTATTTAAGCCTTGAATTATACATATAAAAATTTAAGTTTTGATATTTGACCTAATATTTGAATAAACATGTGCCACTAGAGATGTGCCACTGGAATTTGAAACTATGCATAAAAATTTTTTATCAATAATTGTTTCACATTTTACAGCTGTTTTCTAGAACTCTATTCATATACTGAAGCTCATTTTAGTCCCATTTCTTTCAGAGGGAACTTCTACAACCCTACACAGACACAGTGACCTCTCGCCCTGATAACTCATTCAGTACTGACTCCCAACCTTAATGTTTCCCTCTAACTAGAGCCCACATACATCATATTTTAAAAATGCATTTTCTTTGGATTTACTTCCAGATTTTCTGACTTATTTGAAAGAGGGAGCTAAGAAATTTGTATTATTTACTTAAACATACCTGGTGGATCTAATGATGAACACAATTTGAAGATGAGAACCATTCTTTTTGGCGTGTACCCTATACTGTCTCAGCGCGCTGGTCATGTTTGGCTGCTAACCAGAAAGTCAGTAGTTTGAACCTGCTGTTCACATCTCACTGGTCATAATATAGTGGATTACATGTTGTGACAATGCTGGAAACTATGCCACTGATATTTCTAATATCAGCAAGGTCACCGAAGTATCACAAGAAGATGGAAGTAATACACAAATTCACTGTACCAAAAAATAATTAGTCCACCTGGAACCATGTCAGGAAGTAGCATATGATTAAGAACCAGGAAGAAGTCCAAAATCCACTGAAGGCATTGGCAAAAACTAAGGCTTCAGGAATTGACAGAATATCAATGAGCTGTTTCAACAAACAGATGTAGCCTTTAGCATGTGCATTCACATATGCCAAGAAATTTGTAAGAAATTTGTATCCAGCCAACTGATTGAAAGATATCCATATTTGTGCCCATTCAATAAAAAAGGATTCAAATAGGATTTAGAAATTATTAATATCACATACAAGGGAAATCTTGTTGTTAGGTCCATCGAGTCTCCTGTGAATCAGTGAATAAACGCAATAGCTCTGAACCCTTTCCTATCTTGAGCCAATTCCATTGTCTCCAATGCATCTTCCCTCATTACCCCAGTTATTGAGTCAGTCCATACCGGGTTTTCCTCTCTTGTGCTGTCTCCTCAACATATTCAAGCATGGTGTCCTGCTAACACAAAAGAATTTTGTGAAATAACATATGATCAAGAGGGAATGGTGATGAAGGAGGAAGTTCAAACGGCTCTGAAAGAATTGGCAAAAAACAAAGCCCCAAGAGTTGATGGCATACCAAATGACATATTTTAGCAGAAAGATTCTTCTCTGGACACTCTTACCAGGTTATACCAAGAAATCTAGGAACAGCTGTCTGATTAACTGAATGGAAGAGGGAAATCTTAGTGAAGATTTTTAGGGCTGTTGTACATAGGGTCGCTATGAGTCGCAGGCGACTCGACGACACATAACAACAACAACAACATAATAGTAAAAATAGAGAGGACTATGGAGTGCTTGCAGCAGAAGGTCAAGGATTGTAGTCTTCAATATGGATTGAAGTTCAGCATCAAGAAGACAAAGATTCTCATCACTGGACCAACTGATAGATGAAGAAGAGATTAAGGTTGTTAACAATTACACCTTGCTTGGCTCCATATTCAACACACTTTGCACCTGCATTCAGGAAATCAAAAGACAAATTTCACTGGGAAAATCTGCTGTCAAGGACCTCTCCAGAGTACTGAGAATCAACAATGTCAGTCTAGAGACTAAGGTGTGCTTGATCCAGGCCATGATCTTTGCAATTACTTGCTATGCATTAAAGACCTGGACAATAACTAAGGATGACAGAAGAAGAATCAATGTCTTTAAGTTGTGGTGCTGGAGAGGAGTCTTGAATATACCAAGGACCATCAAGAAAACAAATAGGTCTGTCTTAGAGAGGGTGAAACCACGTTTCTCCTTGGAAGCTAGGATTTTGAAGCTTCATCTCACATACATTGGGCATGTTTCCAGGAAGGACCAGTACTTGGAGAAGGACATCACGCTTGGAAGGATGGAAGACAGCACAAGAGAACAAGACTTCAGATAAGATGGATTGATAAACTAACTGGGGTAACGGGATAGGTGTGTCAGAGTTGGTGAGATTGGTTCAGGATGCTTCAGTGCTGGTATACATAGGGTCGCTATAAATCACAGGTGACTCAACAAGAGACACATAACAACAACACCTGAAATTCAAGAATGATTCAGAAGAAGATCTGGAATGAAGAACATGATCTTAGCAGAAAGCAGAGAATATTGGAAAATGTTTACTTGAATTTTACTCATAATACATATATTTTTTGAATGATTAGATCCTAAGAAATAATGGATAATGTTGAAAAAAATGAGAATTCCAAAACACTTAATTGTGATCAAGCAGAACCTGTACATGAATCAAGAAGCACTTGTTCAAACTAATAACAAGATTTGAAATAAAGTTGTATGTGAGAATGGTAACCTTTTACTACATCCATTCAATATTACCCTTCACAAATAATTTGAGAATATGACCACCTACGCTATGCACATGGCACAACCTTGTTTGCTGAAAGTGAAGTGGACTTGAAGCACCCACTGAAGAAGATCAAAGGTTGTAGTTTTCATTATAGATTGTTATTGTTTTGTGTCGTCGAGTTGACCACGTCCTAATAGTAGCCATATGGAAAATAGCTGTGAACACTGCTCTGTTCTGGACTGTCTCTGACACAGCTACTCTCTTTATCCCAGTTACTATTCAATCCACCTCATCCTGGGTTTTCCTTTCCTGTTCGGTCTCTCCACCCTTCCAAGCACCTTCTCCAAGGACTTGTCCCTCCTGGAAACATGCCCAAAGTATGTGAGATTGTCAAAATCCTTACACCTCTTAAAAAATATCCCATAAATGAAACAAATGTCCTCACAACTAGACAAGTAGGTCTCCATCAATAGAATGGAGAAAAGATTGAAGTGGTCAAGGATTTAATTTTACTTGTTACCAAATTAAACACTGAAGATATCAACATTCAAGAACTCAAAAACCATATTGAACTGGTCAAATATACTGTCAAGGACTTTTTTTAAAGTGTTAAGTAACAAGATTATCCGTTTAAAGACTAGGGTGTACTTGGCTTAAGCCATCATATTTTCAATTTCTGTTTATTCATGTGACAGTTGGACAATAAGCAAGAAAGATGGAAGAATAAATGATGCCTCTTAATTGTGGTGGTGGTGATAAGTATTGAATATACCAGTGATGGCAACCCCCCCCCAACAAATCTATCTTGGAGAAAGTATAATCAGGCACTCCTTAGAGGCAAGGACAGAGAAACTTGATCTCACAGCATTTGGATATATTTCCAAAGGTGCTAGTCTTTGGAAAAGGGCATCTCGCAGGTCAGAGAAAGAGAGGAAGATCCTTAATGAGATAAATTGACACAGTGGCTGAAATAATGGACTTGAGCATGTAAGAGGCTTTGAGGAAGGTGCACGGTCAGGCAAGGTCTCTTGCAATATTTGTAAGTTGTAGGTAAAGTTTGAATGAGACTCAGCTTGATGGTACTTAAACACAATTACCACTACCATAGCAGCAGCCGCAGCACTAGATGCATCTAAAACTTGATGGAGGACCACTACAGAGTCAGAGCTCGGTGGTCCACCGGGTAGAGAGTTGTGCTGCCAACTGAAAGGTGTATCTCACAGGTGATTTGAATCTATGAAGTTCTCCACATTCTCTTGTGGAGAAAAGGGGAAATTTCCTCTTGTGTCATTTGCAGCCTCTGAAAAATCTCTGAAGGGTCAACTATAAGTAGGCTCTAACCAGACAACAATGACTTTAGTTTGTTTTTGGTGTGTTTTGTGTTTTTTTTTTTAAATTATTCTCTGGCATAATTTTTTAGTTAATATGATGTGGTGGTGGTGGTGTTATGTGCTACAGAGTTGACTAGGACCAATAGCGACCCTATGAACAATAGCTCTGAACCCTGTTTTACCCTGTGCCATCCTCACACGTCCTGACACATCAGAGCTCATGTGGCAGTCACCTTGTCAATCCTCATGGTCAAGAGTCTTTCTATCCTTTATTGAACCTCCACCTTTCTGAGCATCAGGTCCCTCTACAAAGAGTAGTCCCTTTTAGCAACATGCCTCATGACTGAAGTAGGTGAAGTGAAGGCTCATCACTTTTACTTCCAAATTGCTCTCTGGCCGCACCTTCTCCAAGACATATTTGTTTGTTCTTTTGGCAGTCTATGGGATGGGCAGAACTTTTCTCCAACACCAAAGCTCAAAGACATCAGTTCCTCCTCTGTCATCTTTTTTTCATTGTCCAGATTTTAGAAGCATAGCAAGTGATCAGAAAGACCTTTCTGAAATATCAGATGCACCTTAGTCCTCAAACTGACATCACTACTCAATAATTTGGAGAGGTTCCTAACTGCAGACTTTCCCAATGCAAGACATTTCCTGAATGCTGCTATCAAGAGTGTTAACTATGTGTGGATCCAAGTAAGATTTTGTAAGAAATTGTTGACAGTTTCAGTCTTTTCTCTATCTGTCATAACATTGCCTATAGGTCCAATGGTTAAGAATCTTTGTTTTCTTGACATGGAGAGACAATCTACATTGAAGGCTGTATTATTTGATCTTCTGCAACAAGTATTTGAAGTCTTCCTTACTTTTAGCAAACTAGGTTGTGTCATCTGCCTAACACAGGTTATGGACGAGTCTCCCTCCAGTTCTGATGCCACATTCCTTTTCATAGAGTCCAGCTTCTTAAATAATTTGTTCGGCATACAGATCAAATAGGTACAGAGCAAGAATACAGCCTTAATTCACTATTTCCTTAATTTTAAACTACATGGTGTTCCCTTGCTCTGTTCACATAACAACCTCCTATTTTAGATATAGGTTTCTCATGAGCACAATTAAGTGCTCTGGTATTCCTATTTTTCTCAATGTTAGCCATAACTTGTTATGACCCACACAGTCAAATGCCTTTGCATAGTCAGTAAAGCATAAATAGACGTGAGTCTGATATTCTTTATTTTCAGCCAGGATCCATCTGACATCAGCAATGATATCTTTGGTGGCATGGCCTCTTCTAAATCCTGCTTGACCTTCTGACAGTTCCCTATTTATGTACTGCTCTAGCTAATTTTGAATGATCTTCAGCACTCTTTTGCTCGCACGTTATAGAAATTATTTTGTTCAATAATTTTAACTTTCTGTTGGGTCACCTTTCTGGAGAATGTGAACAAATATGGATCTCTTCTAATCCATTGACAAGACCACTGTCCTCAAATTTCCTGGCATAACCTGGTGAGTGCATCCAGGGCTACTCTGCTAATTGAAATACATCAATTGGTATCTTAATGATTCCTGAGGCCTTATTATTTTTTTTTCCAATGCCTTCAATATACCTTCCACTTCCTCTTTCATTGCCACTGACTTCTGCTCAGATAGTGCTTCCTAAAATTTTTCAGAGTCAGTCTGTTCTTTTTGGTATATTAATTCAGTATATTACCTACATTTTCTTTTGAGGCTATCTGAGTAATTCAATATATTACTCATAGCATCTATCAATATTGCAACTTGAGGTTTAAATTTGTTTTTTCAGTTATCTCAGCTTGAGAAATGCAGAGCAAGTTCTTCTCTTTTTACTCTCCAATTCTAGGTCTCTGCACATTTCATCCTAATCCTTTTTTTTTTTTTTTTTGTTTCTTCAAACTGCCCTTTGAAATCCTCAGTTCATTTACTTTGGCATATTTTTTGTTTTAGGTTCTTGATGCTCTCGTGAAATTTTTAGAGTCTCCTCTGACATCCTTTTTTTTCCATTTTACCTTTCTCCTCTGCTTTTGTAGTGACATTTTGCTTTCTTCATAGATGTTATTCTTGATATCAGCCCATAGCTCATCTAGTCTTTGATAATTGGTGTTCAATGCTTCAAACCTATTCTTAAGATGATCTTGAAATTAGATGGAATAGATTCAAGATCATATTTTGGTTCTTGTGGGTTTATTTTAATTTTCTGCAGCCTCAATTTGAACTTGGACATGAGTACTTGATGGTTTGACCCACACTCCATCCGATCACCTAATTTTGACTGTTGATATTTAGTTTCTACCACAATTCCTTCCACAAATGTATTCAATCTGATTCCTTTGCAATTCATCAGATGAGGTCTATTTGTAAAGCCATCATTTTGTGTCTTTTCAGAAAGATATTTACAATTAATAAATCACTGAAAATACATTAAGTGTTAAGTCAGAATTGACTCCTAACTGAGTCCCCAGTGGATTTTCAGAGGCTGAAAAGAACATGACAAGAGATTGTCCATCTTTCTCCCATAAACCAAAGGTTGTTTTGAACTGCCTGCCTTTAAGATGGCAGCCCAACATTTTACCACTAAGCCACCAGTTGTTAATAGTGCTATTGAATGTGACTTATAGTGATCCTATGAAGAGCAGATCTGAACCTTGCCCGATCCTGTGTCACCATCACCATATTGTTGTTATTGTTGTTGCGTCTTCACAGTGCACCTGTGTAACTCTATCTCCCAATCTCCTTTTAATAACATATCACTCAAAAGCAATTAGAACCTACTGTCTTTGATACAATTGATACCATCTTCAAAGAGAAATCCTATGTCCAAACAAAGTATGGAAGATCAGACATCCATATCTTTTAAGCGGGTACAAATTCATAGCTTCCTGCTTCATAAACTTGTTTAAGAAATAAATAGATGGAATAACCAAATGTTCCTAATACAACATAACTTAGTACATAAAAGTAAACTTATTGGTCTTATTTTATAAATTTCTCTGTGATCTCCCATTGAAACATTTCCAGTCAATCAGACTTTCAAGTGGTTTAAAGCAATGAAAAGGGGCAACTCTGGAGCAATATAGCACCATTTCCTTCTTAAATTTATAAAAAAGAAGTCAGCAAAAGAACCACAGCTTAAAGTGGGGGTGAGGAGGTTCGGGTAAACTGTTGGAATGTTTCATCTTGGTAGTAGATGAAATAAATGTGAAATAAGAAGCATTGATCTCTATGTTTTCTGCTCCTTCTAGGCAGAATTCTGTGTTATTCATTTTACAGTAATATGTGGGGTAGCAAAATACAGCTGATGATTCCCTTACTGAACTAAATGAGAATTAAAAAAAAATAAAGCCTGCTAACACCTTTTGTGCTTTGAAGTCATATGTCTTCCAGTGAATTATTTTATGTGTGAAGTGTCTGCAGTTGCTAATGATTACTATGTTACAGGTTTTTTTTCCTACATATATATATGAATTTAAAATTATATTAAAAAGCATCTTATCTTGAAACATAAATGTTAGTCACATTTCAGTTCACTCTTAGGCTGCCCCTAAAAGGAATGACATTTATACATAACAATAGTCTTGTTTTTATAAGTGGTTGGTAATATCTGCAAATGTGTAAGGCATTCATTTTTCAGGAGTCCTTTTCTCCCTGGTAACACCCCAGGAAATAGCAGAGTGTTGTTATTTGAATTCTTTCTTCTGCTCTGACTCCCTGATGAATTGAAATTCAACTTCACAGTCAAATGAGTAGCCATTTAAAGCTCAGGTGTGTATTTCTTAAGACCCTCTCAAAGGATATTTAACTGCTGTGCCTTTCCTAAAGACAGAGTCGTGAATTTTAATTGGATTGTGCCTCTCCCAAGAGATCATTCTACTTCTACTTCAAGGCTACACATTATAAAGCTTCAGTATGAATTGGAGCATGCAACCTGTGCTTGAATTCAATATCTAAAGCTGAAGTTATAGTAGTTGACACCCAAGTCATTTTTAACAGCTCCCCAGTCAAAATTTTATTTGAGTACAGGTAGTGGCTGGGTTATAAAAGTCCAACTTGCATGCAACTTAGAGTTACAAAGAAACCCCAGTAAAGTCCATTAAATTAAAATCTCGAGGTCGGTGCTATGATTCATACTAATGAATGAATGCTTCGATGAGACAGATAGCAAAACACTATTATCATCACTATATTATTATGTTAAAGATCTTTGAGCACACCTGGAAATTTTTGTAATGTTTCTTATATGCATAAAAAGTCCACTGCGTACTGCTTTGTACTCCGTCCTGGAGGAAGGATAATCAGGGTTCTTTTTAGTGGCAAAGATGGAGAAACTTCATCTCACATACTTTCAGGAAGTTGTCAGGGGCACCAGTTCTTGGAAAAAGACATCATGCTGGGGAAAGCAGAGAATCAGCAAAAGAGTGGAAGATCCTTAGCAAGGTGGATTTTGACCTCGTGACTGAGATTGTGAGGATGGCATGAGGTAGGGCTGGGTTCTAGTCTGTTATGCAGAAGTTCACTATGATGCATAGTTAACTTGACAGCACCTCACTTTTAATTAATTGATGTTCTGTACGAACTATACCTAACTATTCCAATTTATGTGCAAATTGAACTTAAAGACAGATTTAGGAACAGAAATCATTAATTATTCAGGTACTGCTTCTACCTCAAAACATAAGCAAGCGCACGCGCACACACACACATGCTCAAAACTTGCCTGCTGAAATTCCATAAACTTTGAGATTATGAAAAGCAGTTTGCTTTCTCAGGAAATAAAGCCTCAAATGGAAATAGTTTCAAATTTTTCTTGTCTCAACCCTACCTTGACCTTGTCAGACATATTTTACAGAATGAGGCAGTGGAAAAGTATATATATGTTAAAGAGCTGCTGAGTCAGAAATGGGCCTGGCCGCTGCTCCAGTGACGCAGAATGAACCTGAGCAGAGCAGCACCCTGGGAGAGAAGACCACGGGTGCCCCAGCGGTCTCAGAGCTGGTGTCCCCCAGCCTTAGAAACTGGCAAGACAACATCTCAAAGGAAACGGAAAGACTTGTGGGATCTCACTCACCAATACTAACATATTCATATCCTTCTTTGTCCTTTATAATTTAAGGCTTTGTGCACGTTTCCTGAGGTAAATCAAGCTATGAGGGCCATGGTTAAAACATACTGTGAAAACATCCCCCAGCAAGTTGAGGGGTGGAATTCATACATTAAAATTTCCTATGGGACAGTGTTATGGTCTTGCCTTACACCATAACAAAGTAAGGCTTTGTGTACTGTATATGGTCAAGATGTGTGTGTGTGTGTGTGTGTGTGTGTGTGTGTGTGTGTTTCTTCTCTTTTTGGCTGGCTTATTTTAGTTCATTTTTAATCCAGATCTAGAAGTTTTGGAAATCTAGACTTTTTAATTTCTTTTCATTCATTTATTCACCACCCCCACCACCCCCATTTATTTCAATTTGTAGAGAGAGCCATGTGTTGGTAGCTAGGTTCTTTTTTTTTTTTTTTTGCCCCTCACTAAAGAACATGCCTCTTACTTTTCTGAGGTGTGTTTTTTTTCCAATGGGAAGATTGGACTAAGTCACCTCTAGATCAGTTAGAGTTCCAAGAGTTTAGGTTGCTAACTTTCAAATAGCTTTTTATTCCCTATTAATGTGGTGGTGTTTTTATTTAATATCAAGTTGACTCCAGCTCACGGTATCCCATATGGAACAAAACCGTTGGCCAGTCCTATGCCGTCTTTCTCAGCAATGATGTGCTGTGTTCATTGTTGCATTCACTGTGTATTTTGAGTGTCGTCCAGACTTGGGAGCTCATTTTCCAGCACTGAATCAGACAATATTGTGTTGTGATGCACTTCTATTAGATTATTTACAGAAGTAGAGCACCAGGCCTTTCTTCTTAGTCTACTTTAATCTAGAAGCTGAGCTGAGACCTATCTGTCCACTTTTAGAGACCCCAGTGAAATACCATTGGTTTTGTTTACAACACCACACAACATGCTAACAACCTAGTACAATCATTGTTATTGTTGAGGAGAAATTGACCCATAAATAACCCTCCAGTGGGTTTTCAGAAGCATTTTTATTGCATTTTCATTGCTCCCCTGGAGCAGCTGGTGGATTCAAACCATGTGCCTTTAGGATTGCAGCACAGTTTCTCACTACTAGGCAACCAGCACAATCCCTAGATTTTAATATTTTTGTAAGAATATATTTTAAAAATAGTATGCAATAAAATTGGAATTATACACTCAGCACTTGGTTAAACAAGCTCCTATTCGTCCTTTTCTGCTTACTTCATAGTCAAAACTCAAACACACTTCTGGCAAAGTGACTCCAATTCATAGTGACTCTCGTGAAGTTTCTGAGGTGACAAATCATAAAGAGAGGAGATTTTCCATCTTTCTCCCACAGAGCAGTTGGTAGGTTCTGGATTTGAATTTCCAGAGAGACACACAGCTTCTGAGTTAGCAATGCGACTCTCCACATTCCATGTCAGAAGAGTTCACTGATTCTCTCTCCTCAAAGTTGCCTCTCCCTCATTTTCTTTATTTCTCGGTGGTATCACTAGCTTTTCAGTTATTAAATCTTATATTTCTTTTCACAGTTGCGCTTTCTCCTTGCCTCTCTGTAACATTAAGACAGTCACATAGTTGTGTTATGA
Source organism: Elephantulus edwardii (assembly GCF_000299155.1). Taxonomy (NCBI): domain Eukaryota; kingdom Metazoa; phylum Chordata; class Mammalia; order Macroscelidea; family Macroscelididae; genus Elephantulus; species Elephantulus edwardii. Next base: position 3,548,059 of record NW_006399981.1, read on the forward strand.
TTATTTCTGTGATGATGATGTTCTTTTTTTTATTTTTTCATGAAAGTTTACAGAGACTTTGGATTTCCATTCATGGCTGCTGAATGGACTCACAGGGACCCTGTGAACAACAGATCTGAACCCTGTCCCATCCTGTGCCATCCTCATAATCTCTGACACATTCAAGCTCATTTTGGAGTCACTGTGTCGATCCATCTAGTTGAGGGACTTCTCTTTCACCATCCCCCTGCCTTTCCAGGCATGATTCTCCAAGGAATAGACTTTCCTAGCAACGTGTCCAAAGTATGCAAGATGAAGCTTCACCATCCTTGTATCCAAAGAGCCCTCTAGCTGTACCTTCTCCAATACATTTCTATTTGGTCTTTTGTAGACTATTGGATATTCAATACTCTTCTCCAACCCCATAGTTCAAAAGCATCGATTTTTCTGTCATCCTCATTCGTTGGTCAGCTCTCAGATGCATGGCACATGATCGAAAAGACAGTGGTCTGAATCAAGCACACTTTAGTGCTTAACTAAGAGTTTAGGTTGTGATACATAAAATAAATTTACAGATCAGAATTGAAGACCTGGATGGAACTTTTGTTGATATCTAGACAATCAGTGATGAGGCTCTAAAGACAAATACATACAATTTCTTCAGAGGTGTGACATATTTTTATTATAATTTTAGACAATTCAGATTTTGTTCATGCAATTCATTCATAGGCATCAGATTAAGAAGTTGTCAAGTAGGCAATAGAAATAAAATATGTTTATTTATTTCAGAAAATTGTTAGGGTCCCTCAAGTCAGTTCTGATTCATAGTTACCCTATGCAAAACAGAAGAAAACTGCTCTGTCCTACACCAAATTTATAATCATTGCTATGTTTGAATCCATTATTGTAGCCTGTATGCGAAGTCATGTCATCAAAGTTCTAATTGGCTCATTTGTTTTTAATTAATCAACAAAAACTCTATACAGTACAGCCATATATATGTTGTTGTTGTTGTTATGTGCCATTGAGTTGCTTGCGACTCATAGCAAAAGCCATATATATATACATGGGAGAAATTCTTGGCTTTCAAACTGTGGTCTAATTCTCTTGAAAAGATAGTGGTTTTCGGATCACTTGCTACGCGTCTGAGAGCTGGACAAGTAATAAGGATGACAGAAAAGGAATTGACCCCTTTGAGCTGTGGCATTGGAGAAGAGCACTGAACATCCCATGGCTGGCCAGAAGAACAAATAGTTATGTCTTGAAGAGCGTGCAGCTGGACTGCTCTTTGGAGGCAAGGATGATGAGGCTTTGCTAGGAGGGTCTATTATTCCTTGGAAAGGGACAAGATACTGGTAAGAGTGGAGGGTTGGTGAAGGAGAGGAAGACCGCAGCCAAGTGGATTGACATGGTGAGTGCTACAGTGGGCTCTTGTGTGTCAGAAAGTGTGAGGATGGCTCACAGTAGAACATGATTCAGATATTTTGTTCATGGGGTCACTGTGAATTGTCCTTGACTCAACAACACGTACTAGCAACAATGGCAACAACAACAACAACATTTCACTGGTGGATTCAAACCATTAAACTTTTGGTTAGTAGCCTCATACATGGACAGTCTCTTGAGGAAAATGAGCATCTCTTCTTTCCTGGACACTCTAGTCCTTCCCATAGTTGTGAACAGAGACAAGGAAGTACAATAAACTGGATGTCCATTCCTTCCAAGAACACTGCTAAGCTGGAATAATGAAAAAATCTTTCAACAATCTTTATGAATGAAAATTTTAAAAACTTTAGATCAATTTTCCAACTGTCTTTTAGCAGGGTTAGCGTTGGTGAGAATAACCCCATGTAATATCCTTTAAACCAAACCCAGTCTATGTTGCTCTTGTCACCAGCTGTTGAACAAGTTAGGGTCAGATTTGGAGGGACAGCTTGGATGGTTGTGAAAGGGCGTATGGACGAAGAAGGGTGTGGAGATGTCAGATGGGAGCAGAGCCAGCAGTCACATATGTAGACACAGCTGCCGCCAGTGTGTTGCTGCCTGAAATGTATCCAAAGATCAAGCCTCCTGAGTCCAGTGGACCCTGAACTTGGTCTGAACCTGACAGTGAGCTCTCCTAGAAAGTGTTCTAGTTCACGAGCTCTGCTCACGAGCTCTGCCTTACCAGCTCTTGGCCTTAGTCTTGAATTTAGATTAAAAGAGCTCTGTTAAAATAATTAGTATACCTCCCCACCTTTGCTATCTACAAACAAAAGTCAATAAAAAGTTTTTTACTTTTAGTTAGAATATGTCCTTGCAACCTCTGGTTTTAATGTGTGACAAGATGTAGACTGTAAATGGTTTCACTTTCTCCAAGAATGATACAATATACAATGAATATATTTCCTTCTTTAAAATCTATGTTTTTACTTAAAGCAAGTAACATATGTCCACAGACATCTGGATCTCGTTTCCTGGATAAAATTCAGAATCAAGTTAAATTCCCCCTAAACGTCAACTTCTCCCAACAAATAAGCAGTTGAAATAAGGCAAGAAACTGTTCAGATCAGAATTTCGTACCTAAAATGAAATGTACCCATATGAGAACTGTTACAAATAGTGTCTTAAAAAATAAAAATAAGTTAATTCAGCTGCCTGAAACCCCTCTATACCAAGAATGTATTAAACTAGAGAAATGTTTGCCTTGCTGAATCTATATACCCCCTCCTCCTCTGGAAAGGTAGCTTTTTTACATTATTTATCTTAAGCTGGGGAATATATATATATACATACACATACATATACATATATATGTATGTATATGTATATATACGTATATATATATCAATATATATCAGTTGCCCAGTAACCTAGAATAATTCACATCTGTTCTTATACCTTAAATTACTAACCTGGAGAAAGGACCCTTGATTCCTCCTTACACAGTTAGGAGGCACCAATTTTATACATTATAAAAGCACACTTCTTAGTGCACAATGTCCCCTCAGAAAATTGCTCCTCTGGTGATACAGTAGTTAAGCATTTAGCCACTAACCAAAAGATCTGTGATTTGAACCTCCTAACAACTTAATGGAGAAAAAAGTTGTGAAGATCTCCTTTCATAAAGATTATTGTTGTTGCATGCTATTTAGTCAGAATTGACACAAGCCTGACCCTCCAGTGGGTTTTCATAGGCTGTAAATCGTATGGGAGGAAATGACTCATCTTTATCCTGTGGAGCATCTGGTAGATTCAAACCATACCTCTTTGGGTTGGTAGCATGGCTCTTTACCCACTCAGCTACCAGAACGAAAACTACAGGCTAGGAAACCCTGTGAGGCAATTCTACACTATCCTAGACAGCTACTATGGGCATCCGTTTAAAGGTACGCAACATCAGTAACAACAAAAAGCTAACCATTCTTACTCAAAGGCATTGGAAACAATGACCTTGGCTTTGCAGATGCACCTTAGCCTCAGAGCAGGCCTTGTCGCAGAAACTGTCCTAGTCAAACTGTCTTGTAAAGAGTGCTTTTTGTACTAAAGTCATAAATACCCCTCGAGTTGATTTTACCTTGAACCTGCTTCATGCTGACTTTGGAATTGTTAAGAGATACCCTACTGAATTTTAGAGATGATGGAAGTTGATAGTTTCCCTCCTGTTTGCATTTAGTGTTTATAAGGACTTCAGCTATTCCTGAATGTCACAGAATATTCCTAGAGTAAGTGAGGTTATGGAGATTTTTGGCTCAAGAACAGGTACTCAAGTTCAGGAGATATTCGGAAAGAGGGACTTCTGTGTTTGGCGCCAGCTCATGTCGAATGCCTCTGCTGACATTTCCAGCCCACATGACAAGAAGCTGTTTCCTGTCAAGCCCACTTCACCTTGGAAATACAACCCAGATATTTGATGAAGGCCAGCTCACGTTCCTTCAGGTCACACAGAGCAGTGGCAGAGGATAATGGAAGAGGATGAAGAAAAGAGTCCAGAAAACAATATAACTTATGTTTTCACTCATCAGCTAAACTCCCTGCTGTCAAGCGGAAACCAACTCCTAGCTGACCGTCCGGTGTGTTCTGAAGGCTGTACATCGAATGGGAAAAGATTGCTTGTCTTTCTCCCGTGAAGCTGTTGGTAGATTTGAAGTGCCAACGAAGCTTCCTATGGCTGTGCCACCAGACCTCCCTCAGATTTTCATTTATAGAAGCGAAATCTTAAAAAAATGAAGGAAATAGGGGAGCTCTTGTGGTCCAGTGGCAAGAAGTTGCACTGCAATTCCAGAGATACGTGGTTAGAATCCACCAGATGCTCTGCCGGAGGAGGGGCCATCTCCTCTTGTACCTGTCAGACCCGATTTGACGGTACACACACACACACACACAAAAAAGGAAATATCTCCATTTTGCCTCCTGCCACCCTCTTCCCCCAACTCCTCTGTCTCTTTAAGGTCTGAATTCCATGAAATGTCATTGGCAGAATACGTGTTTTGAAGGAGTAATAATAATACATTGCTCACTTCCTCTCTGTTGGCATTTTTAACAAAACTAAATCAATATTTCTTACATTAGCAATGAGTTGGTAAAAACCAGTAACACAATTGTGTATTGAGAGGCAACATAGCATTAAAGAATCTGCTAGTGTCTTTGATGAGAAATCTAATGTGAAGGATTTAACGTTACTGCTATTATGTGCAGTCAAGACAGAACTGATTCATAGCTGACCCTCCAGCAGGTTTTCTGAGGCTTCCAAAGAGATAAGAGATTGCCTAACAGTTGATGGATTCGAACTGTCTGCTTTTGGGTTAGCAATGCTACTTCTTACCACTAAGCCATCAATGTGTATATTAGTTGCCAAACACTTGGAGGTCAGAGCACAAATTAATATTTTGCTCATTTTAGTTCAATTACTTAAAACTGAAGCTTCTCTGAACGATACACATGAAAACAGAGAATCTTCACTTTAAACCAAGCAGAAGAGACAGAAAATAAAATTATACAAAATTACTCCAGTCTTGTGCATTTTTTTAAAGGAATGTGCTCATTTCATTCATATTGAAAGATTAGAGTTGCAGCCCAATGCCTTTAATGACTCATCACGAGTCTTTACTCTTTGCTTTTCAAAGAGTTCAGTCTTTCAATTGGAGGAAATAAACCCAAACAAAAGCAGTTTGGTTTTTATCCTTTTTTTTTAAAAACCAGTTCAGAGTAAGCACACTAAAGAGAAATCACTATTTTGATTGTCATCTGGATTCCTAACTGCGTGATCAAAGACGGTTTTAGATAGACAGATGGCTCTGGTGATTCAGAGGAATGGGGACGGAAAGGTGAATAAATGAATACTCTATTTTCTGTATAACTAAACGAAGGTGTCAGAGTAAACACAAGAAAGGAGCGAGAGCCGGTTGAGAGCAAGCCTCATAACACAGCTTTTACTTTCCTGTGCACGAGTCTACTTCCTCATCAGTCTGTACAGTAGACATTTCTCACTGCTGAACCTGAGAAGCTCTGCCTGTCTCTGAGATAAACATGGCATCTGTGTCTGGTGCATACGGAGGATGGCTGAAAGCTGAGGATGCTGCATGTAATAACTAGTAATGGGATGCTGCAAGAGGCAGGGAATTTAAATCATACTGTTTTATTCTAGGTGAATTGAACATTACGAGCAGTGCTTGGCCCTTTGCATGAACAGAGCATGCAAAGAGCCCCCTTTCCTCCTTGCTGTGGGGAGCTGAGCCTGGGGCACCACAATAGTGACCTCAGGAGAAAAAAAAATCTCTTGAGTGCTCACTGCTGCTAAATGGTGTTAGTGGGCACTTGTCAGCTTTTGTTTACTTCGCTTTACAAGCCAAGGTTGCAGCTGCTGCTTTCAGTAAAAAGAAGCAAGAGAATGTAGCAACCTACCTCACATTTTCTCTCCCTGCAAGTGTTGGACGCCCAACAGCTGTCTTTGCAAATCCTGTCACTCAGGATTGGAATGGTTTTACATAATCACGGATGGAGTGGGGAAGCAGAAATTGTTGACTGGATAGAGGTGGCAGGTGGGAATGAACTGTTCTCTTAATGGGCTCACGTGGGTCTGTTCCTTTGGGGATTGACTGAAAAAGAAAGGGAGGGGGAAAGAAGCCTTTAAAGAAGTCTATGAAGGAAGTCGAATACACACTTCTTGCATTTCAGACTTACAGATCTGAATGACTGAAACATGAATTGACTTACTGTTAGTGCTGCGAAGAATTTAAAGCCCCCTTGTCCAAGAGTGCCCAGACTATTTTTAGAAGCAGACCTTTTTTTCTCCAAACAACATTTTAGACCAGGTGTATCATGTTATAATTTAAAACACCCACAGAGAACCAGCAGGACTGTAATGGGGAAAGTGAACTGGCTAGAAGAAAAGCCACATTAGGAACAAATGAACTCACTATTGGGAATAAAATAAGAGTGGCAGGGTCTGCAGCTTAGAAGACTGCCCCTGCCTTCTAAAATATTGCTGCCTATGCCAGGTGACGATTCGTTCACTCATTTGTTCACTCAATAAATATGTGTTAAGCACTTACTACATGGCAGGCATTGTTTTAAGCATATATAAACCACATAAAATCCCTATTCTCACATCACTTATGTTCTAGAAAAGGCTACAACTGAAAAAAAGGGGAGTTTTTGTATTTTGTGTTTTTTTTTTCATTTCATACATGTGACAGTGGTTAAGTGCCAAGAGGGAAAGTAAAAACTAGAGAAGAAGGTATTAGACAGAATTTACAGATAATTAAATGACAGAAATAAATCCTGTACAGACCCAGGGTGGAAGGTAGATGGGTGAGTAATCCAGAGACTGGATATTCAGTTGTGAGCATCTGTGAACACATGTGTTCAAGGACTGAGTGCTGTCAGATTATGCAATCGTTTGAAGAGAATCTGTCAGTCTTTATCTCTTAAAGTCAAGTCTTATTTTCAATTAATGGTAATTGCTTTTTTCCCCCACTTTTTTCTGAAGTTGAGATGGAATTGATATTGAAATCTGTAGTCTTTGATCCTTTGCAGTAAGTGCTTTAAGTCTTCTTTTCTGCAAACAAGATTGTGTCATGTGCATAGTGCAGCTTGCTTTTTCTCCAATCTGATGCCACAATCTGTTTCAAAAATTCTAGCTTCTTTAATGATCTATCCAGCATACAGATTGAATAGGTAATGGGGAAAGGAAACAAGGTACAACCCTGACACACACCTTTTCTTGTTTTAAATCATACAATATCCCCTGGTTATGTTTAGACAATTACTTGTTTGGTCTAGGTTTTGTGTGAACACAATTAAGTGTTCTGGGATTCACATTCTTCTTCATGTTAGCCATAAGTAGTTATGGCCCACACAGTCAAATGCCTTTGCATAATCAATAAAGCCTAACCAAATGTCTTTCTGGTATTTTCTGCTTTCAGACAAGATTCCCTTTTACTTAATCCATAATCAACACTCTTTGTAGCAAAAGCCAAGACATCGAAAGATCCGTTTCAATGAGGAAATATGCTGTAAGGATCTATCCAAATGTCTAAAGAACAAGACTGTAAGTTTAAAGACTAAGGTATGTCTCATCCAAGTCATGCTCTTTTCAATTTCTTCCTATGAATCTGAAAGGCAGACAACAAATAAGGAAGACTAAAGAAGAATCTATAGCTTTGAATTGTGGTGTTGGAAAAGCGTACTCAATACCCCATGAGCTAGAGCAAGAACCAACAAATCTGTCTCAAAGGAAGTGCAACCAAAGTGTTCCATAACAGGAGGGATGCTGAAGTATCATCTCAATTATTTTGGGCATGTTTTCAAGGGAAACGTGTCCTTTGAGAAAGACATAATTCTGGTAAAGGTAGAAGGTCAATGAAAGAGAGAAGGACCCTCAGTGAGTGGATGGACACAATGACCACTACAATAGGCTTGGTCATGACAGAGATCATAAGCTGTTGTTATTGTTGTTGTTGTTTGGTGCCATTGAGTCATAGATGACTCATAGTGACCCTATGAATGAAAGGCCTGAGCATTGTTCATAAGGTTTCCGGAAGCAAGCCATTTCTGAAGTGGATGCTGCTCCTCCTTCCAGGCTTTAGTATAGGATAGGGCTTAGTGGTAAGAAGCTGCAGTTCCAAACACACATGGTTTGAATCCACCAGCTGCTCCACAGGGAAAGGATGGTCAATCTCCTTCTGTTCAATTAACTTCTGCTGAAAACCTGGGGAAGGGTCAGCTATGAGTTGGTTCTGACCCAACAGTACACAAGACCACCAACAGGACAGGGCAAGGTTCAGATCTGGTGTTCATTGGGTCACTTTGAGCTGTAGTGGACATGAGCAAATCTAACAATGACACATTAAATTTAAAATCTCAAATCCATCAAATCAAAAGCCATAATTTTGACTGTGTGGATCACAACAAATTGTGGCTAACCTTGAGAAGAATGGGAATCCCAGAACTCTTGATTGTGTTCATGCAAAACCTGCACTTGGACCAGAAAGCAGTCCTCAGAACAAAGCAAAGAGACACTGCATGGTTCAAAATCAGAAAAGGAATGCATCAGAGATGCATCCCGTCTCCATACTTTTCCAATCTGTATGAAGAACAATCATTCGGGAGGCGGAAATTTATGAGGAGGAATGTGGCTTCAGGATTGGAGGAAGACTCATCAACAACCTGTGATATGCAGATGACACAACCCTGCTTGTTGAAACTGAGGAAGATCTGAAACATTTGCTGCAGGAAGTTAAGGACTATAGTCTCCAATATGGTTTGAAACTTTACATCAAGAAGACAAAGATTATCACCACTGAGCCAATTGGCAGTACCATGATAAATGAAGATTGAGGTTGCTGATAATTATAGCTCCCTCAGCTTCACAGCCAATGCTCTTGGCACCAGCAGTCAGGAAATCAAAAGATGTATTGAACTGAAGAAGTCTGCTGTCAGAGACCTCTCCAAAGTGCTGAAGAACAATGATTTCAGTTTAAAGACTAAGGTGGGCCCCACTGAGGCCATAGTCTGTCTTTGCAATTACTTGCTATGAATCAGAGTGCGGAACACTGACCAAAGATTATAGAAAAAGAATCAATGTCTCTGAGCTGGAGAAACATTGAATATACCATGGCTGCCAAGAGAACAAACATATCTGTCTTGGAGAGAGTGAAAACAAGTTTTCCTTGGAGGCAAGGATTTTGAGTCTCTGTCTCACATACTTCGGGCCAGGAAAAACCAGTCCTTAAAGAAGGAGATCATGTTTCTACTATTGGGGGTACAGTGCAGAAGAAGACCCCAAATTAGATGGATTGACATAGTGACTGGAGTAATGGGGGTAGGTGGGTCAGTCAGTGAGACTGGCTAAAAAGAGGTCAGAGTTCAGAGCTATTGTACATAGGGCAGTATGAGTTGCAGGCAACTTGATGGCATGTTGCACCAAGAATTTTAAAAAAATGAATTGCATTGGAGAAATCTGCTGTCTGGAATCTCTCCAAATGCTAAAAAAGCAACAGTTTTCCAAGTCATAAATCTATATGTCTGTATATAGTGTAGGGGAGAACCACTTATTAGAATTTCCAAGGCTGTAATCTTTACATGAACACAAATGATCTGGAGTTCTCATTCTTCTCAATGTTAACCACAACTTGTTATGATCCACAAAGTCAAATGTCTTTACATAGTCAGTAAAGCATAAGTAGACATTTTTTCTGGTATCCTCTGCTTTCGGAGAAGATGCATTTGACATCAACAATGATATATCTCTGGTGCCACACCTCTTATGTATCTAGATTGAACTTCTGGCCATTCTCTATGTACTGTTCTAGACTTCTTTGAAGGATCTTCAGCAGTGTTATGCTTGCATGCAATATTAATAATACTGTTTCTCCCCCACACATTTTGTTGGGTTATCTTTTTTGTAAATGGGAACAAATAAAATATTAATTTCTTTCAGTTAGTTGTCCAGGCAGCTAGCCTCTAAATATATTAGCATAGATTGAAAAGTGCATCCAGGATTGCATCTGTCATTTTAAACCTGTCAATTAGTATCCTATAGATTCCTGGGACCTAGTTTTTTGCCAGTGTCTTCTCTGTAGCTTAAACTTCTTCTTTGCTTACCATTGGCTCTTGCTCAGATGGCATTTCCTGAAATATTTCACTGTCAGTCATTACTTTTTTGCTATAAAGATTCTGTGTTTTCTCTCCATGTTCTTTTTGTTTTGTTTTCATTTTTTTAGGTCTTTCAAATTTTATTTTTTAATGGTTTACATTGTTTTCATACTGGGACTTTCCCCTTTCCTTTGCCAATCCCTCCCTCCACCCATCAAATTGTCTAACCCTCTGTTTAAGACCCGCCCCCCAGCCCTTGGATCTTCATACATGTTGTACAATGATGGTCTTGTACAGTATTTGTCTTTATGAGACTGAGTTCACTTAGTATAATGCTCTCCAGCTCCTCCCATGTTAGGTAACAATTTATAAAATTGTTGTTCTCCACTGTGTGAATGTTCCGTGACTCTTCAATTCATTTGTAGTTGGGTATTTGGGCTGTTTCCCTATCTTTGCTATGGTGAATAATGTTGCTATGAATATTAATGTACAAGTCCCTATACCTCAGTTCTCAGTTTCTCAGAGTATATTCCAAGCAATGGAATAGCTAGGTCATGTGGAATTACTATGCTCAGTTTTTTGAGGAAATGTCAAACTGCCTTCCAGAACGGTTGTACCACTTTGCAATCCCATCAACAATGTATAATAGTTTCTATCTCATCACATCCACTCCACTATTTATTACTTGATGCCCTGCTAAACTTTGCCACTGCTACTGAGGTAAGATGGTATCTCGTTGTGGTGTTGGGTTTTTTTGTTTTGGTTTTTTTTTTTCTAAGTTTTCTACTAGTTTATTTACAAAATACAAATAAAAATTCATACAAACTATTACAATTTCCCTCACTTCCCCACACATCAAATTGTACAACACAAATATTAATTGCCTTCTGGATTTCTATGTTCATCTTTGTAAGGCAGCACCAAACTGCTTTCCAGAATAGTTGTTTCATTTTACAATTCCACCAACAACGTGTAAGAGTTCTTTTCTCACCACTTCTCATATTGCCAGATTTTGAGCTTTTCTTTATGTGTCTGTTGGTCCTTCAAATGTCCTTCTCTGTGAAAAGTCTTTCC